>NC_134711.1:55423750-55785000 GCF_049634645.1 Pelodiscus sinensis
CTTTCTGGCGTGGCCCAGGGCTACTTCAAGAAATTTTGAAGTGGCCCTCGTGCAAAAATTATTGCCCACCCCTGCTCTAGTGCCAAGCGCCCCTGGTCGGGGAAGGAAACTGCAAACTCCCCTAGGGTATGTCTACACTACCACCCTAGTTCGAACTAGGGTGGTAATGTAGGCAACCGGAGTTGCAAATGAAGCCCGGGATTTGAATTTCCCGGGCTTCATTTGCATAAAGCTGGGCGCCGCCATTTTTAAATGTCCGCTAGTCTTTTCCGAAAGGTCCCTTATTCCTGATTTTAAGAGGAATAAGGGACCTTTCGGAAAAAGCTTTATTTTCCGAAAGATCCCGTCTAGACTGGCGCTTTTCTCCAGCAAAGCCCCGAGCCGGAAAAAAGCGGCAGTCATGTTCATGCAAATGCAGTGGGGGATATTTAAATCCCCCACTGCATTTGCAATTCTGACTTGTCTAATCTGCATCCCTTTTCCGGAAAAGAGGTGCAGTGTATACACAGCCACTCAGTCTCATCGCAATAATCTAAAGATGTTGGATGTCAAGAAGTTTTAAACATTAATTAACCCAAATCTTTAAAGCGTGGAGGAATTTATTACAGTTGTGTCTAAACATCTTAGTAATAATAGGTAACATTACCATTCACAGAACAGTGAATAACGCCATTAGAAATACTTTGTACTCCTATTTGTTGTGTAAAGCTATTTATTTTGCTTAAGGAGGAAGAATATAATCTTACCTTGCCTCACACGAGTCATTACTTTGACATGAGGGTAAGTATAGGAAAGGCAGGGACAGAAGTTCTTGTTTTCACCAGATTTGCAAGCCTCTGGGACTGTGATCTCCAACCTTTTTTAGCACAAGATCACTTTTTCGATTTAAGTCAGTCCAGGATCTACCTCAAACCCAAATACTCCTGCCCCAACCCTTTGCTGAGGCCCCACCCTTCTTACTCTGTGAAGATAGGGTACAGAGAAGGGGGACAGAGTGGCATCAGTGTCTCCCTTCCTGTTTCCCCCACTCTGCGCAACAAGCAGGAGGCTCCCAGCGGGCAGCTCTGGGCAGGAGCAGCAGGGAAGTGCGAAGAGGGGCAGTTGAAGTGCAGGAACTTGGTAGACTTCCAGCCAAACCAGTCAGAGGTTCCAGGATCTACCGGTAGAGCCTGATCTATTGGTTGGTGACCACTGCTCTAGGAAGACCTATCTTCTCTCAGACAACTTTGGGCCGGATCCTAAACTGTTCACATAGTAAAATTGACTTCAGTGGAATCAACACCAGCCAAGGATCTGGACTAATGAATGTTTTCCAGTTAAACCTAGGCCATGTGGATGCCCATTTCTCCTTCAGACAGAGAGAATTCTGGTGACATTAAGGTCTAGTTGTTAATAAAATGGATGTGGTGATGAACATTATTAAGTATACAATTTCATCATGGAGATCACCGATTCTATGACTGGAAGAGATCTCTTTGACTTCATCTGTGCACTGCAGCAGAGGTCCCATAGCTGTCAGTGACCCCTGCAGAGCTTGGACTTCAGCCACCCCCTAACAGACAGGTCACGGGCTTCCATGAATTTTTGTTTATTGCCTGCAACATGTCAGTGTCTGTACTAAAAATAGCCATAATGAAATCTTAACTATTAGCATTATTACACGTGGTGATGCCCACAGGTAGTCCCACAAATTAATTGCAAAATCATAACTCCAGAATTCAGATTTCTGCATCAAACCCATCATCAATTGTACCTAAAATGTCATACACATGAATTAACACATTAAGATGTTATTAGTGGATATGACAATCTGTCCTACTTCCCTCTAGGGACTGGGTGATGGCTTATGGATATATTAATCTTTTTGATTTTGGCATATATTATAACACGATGGATGTGTGGTGTTTAACAATGTTCAGTGCCTGCTGAGATTTTACTAATAAAATAAGAAGTGTATCCACATGGGATGTCACATTTTGTGTATGAATTTGCATTATTGCTCTGTCTTTCTCTAGGTCATGCATGTGTCACTGATTCTTACAGATATTAGTGTGTGGGGAGCCATGAAAGTATTTTTCAGTTGTTGAGAAGCTCAGACTTCTGGCAAGATTTCTGGGAAAGATGGGAAGCCAGTTAATCTGAGTCCCTGCAGGAACCAAAATGTTTTATAGAAAGGATCTGTAACAGTATACCACAATAGCATGTAAATTAATTGACAGCTGCCTTACTTGTTAGTTGTACTGGCCCTTCCATTACCATATTTGCGAACGTTAATCTGCAGCTTTTGAAGGACAAAATTAGAAGTTCTGCTGTCCTGATGTCATCCAGAGATCTGGCTCAGTACAAAAGGAAACAGCATCTTCTACTATAATGACTGACATAAGTGTGTAATGTACATTGAGTGTTTTTGCTCCTTATAGTCAACTAGCAAAAAGAATTCACTTGTAAAGAGCTTCATGTTTATAGTGTTCTGCATTCCTTACAGGCAGAGTTTGATCAAAACCCTGACTCCTTGTATTTTAATGATGGCCAACGACGAATTGACTTTGTTTTGGTGTATGAAGATGAGAGCAAAAAAGAGAATCACAAGAAGAATGTGAATAAAAAGCAAAAAGTAAGATGTTTCTGTTTCACATCATAACCTGTATGGAAAAAATAATTGATTTTTCAGTTCAGAGACCAATCTGGTGGCTGGAGGAAGGAGAGGAATTGGTGTGGATTGACCTGAAACTGATTTTTTTGTTTTTTGGTGTCTCACTAAACAAAAATAAAACAAAACACAATTTTTCAGTTCAAACATAATATTTGACCCAAACCAAAATTTATTTCATTTTTTTCCATTTTGTTTTGGGCCATCTTGGCATTTTCACCTTTTAAAAAAAATTATCTAAATTTCAAAGCAAAACACTACATTGAAATGAAAGGGCAAAATGAAATGTTGCAAAAATGTTTTGATTTTTTTCAAATCTTCCATTTTTCTTTTGGCTGAAACTATTCCCCAAAATCAATTTGGCAGATGGTATCACTGTTCCCAAAAATGGCACATTTCGGTGAATTTTCTATTTGCCAAAAAAAATTCACCCAACTCCATAATTCAGAATGAAGCCAGACTTGTATTTTTAAGCCTTACATATTATAGTGTTCACACTGTGTAGGGGTTGACAGAAAAAAATCTCCTATTGGGGTCCCTTTCCCCATCTCATTCTGGAGTACCAGAGTTATCAGGAGAGTGATCAGCGGTTCATTTAGTGGGTCTTGACTAGATTCACTAAATTGACTGCTGGTGAATCTATCGCTGCAGCATCAGTCCATCCTGTAGTGGAGACAAGCCCATAGTCATGTATTCTAGTGACACCATATCTTCCTTCTCTTTGTCTCCCTTTCCCAGTATTTTCTTCTCCTGAGACACCCCAGACTGATACTCCACCATGATCCCCTGAAATACATTGGCTTCCTAGTTACACCAGCCTCTTGTTAGTGCTATATTAGGACTAGTGCTATTGAACTGCTACAGAGAAAGGTCAAGATGTTATTTAATTTTTTCAATAGGCCCAACAGCAGATTTTCTTGATAAAAACACCTAGAACAAGGAGAACACTGCTAGCCATATTACTTCAGCACATAGGCTTCGTAGGTCACATTTTAATCCTGGATGCTTTCATATTGTCCGTTGCACTTTAACACAATACTTCACTCTTGTGTCTCAGCAACATTTCTCTTTTAAATTTTTGAGTTTTAATAGACTCGGCTGGAGATGGACAAGGATACAACACAACACCGAAAGCAGCAGGTTTATAAACAATGATTTGCAGTCGGGAAAGGGGAAGTAGGAGTAAAAAACCTTGTAGCAGGATGGGTTGATTTTCAACACACACTATTGCAGTTGGCATCTCTGAAGGAGCCATAAGGAATGTCATTCATGGTGTTTAATAGAGTACAACAGTGGGTGGATGTAGCTTTACACATGGTCACAAGTACCAAAAATAAAATGAAGTGGAGAGGTAATTAAAAACAAAAAGCTGCCCTTTTGGAAACACTGTTGTATCAATTACATTTTTATGTTTTTGTCTGTCATTTTTGGTCAGAACCCAAATGTATTTTTAAAGTGAGTGTTTTTCCAAATAGCGATGAAAATTGAACATGTGCAATAAATTAGTATTTTATTTTGTGAATAAAATTAACTCTTGCATTTTCAGACTAATAAGATTATCAGTATTATGCTAGGTGCTTTGCGTCCATAAAAGAAGGTGCAGTCCCTGTCCTGAAGGGATTAAGGCCCCTGTCCTGTCGTTTGTTGTATGTGCACAGACTATTGTGCCTCTAGACCCAGTAGGGCTCTGTGTATGCATGGTGAAGTACCTGTGTATTCATGGGTACACCTATATGAACTGCAGACACAAAAAGGGAGGATCATGGGATACAGGTGCACAAGATAGAGGCTAGCCCCTTTTTTATAATTTTATTGGTGAGATAATCTGACGGAGTATGGAGGATGTGTTTTCTATTTTACATTCACACACACACACACACACTATTTCCAATTACTTATCAACTCTGCCACTATCAGTCTATTATGTTTTGGTGGGAGTCACAGCAGAAGTGGGGGTCCAAGAGAGTTTTGAAACTAGAGAGTGTAGTGGCCTTTAGAAAAGGGGCCTCAGGCTTTGTCTACACTGCGGGGTTTTTGCGCAAGAAGCTTTTTGCAGAAGAGATCTTCCGCAAAAAGTTCTTGAGCAACAGAGTGTCCACACTGCATGGATACTCTTGCGCAAGAAAGTTCTGATGGCCATTCACAGAATGTCCATCAGAGTACCTGTGCTTTTTCTGATAGGCTCTTTTTGAAACCGCTGTTGAGTATCCACACACATCTTTTTGCACAAGAGCTGTAGCGCAAAAAGGAGTTATTCCTCATGGGGAGAGAAATTACTCTACTGGCAAAAGCCCTCTGTCCTATCAATTTACTGTATATTTATTTATTTATTTATTGTGCAAAATCACGTTTGAGGTATGGACTCTCTGGGTCTTTGTGCAAAAACCCTGTAGTGTAGACATAGCCTCAGTGGATAGGGACAGTGTGAAGGAGCACGGATGTTATACAAGACAAGGACAAACAAGCTAAGACGGGCAGCAGTAGAGCTGAGGAGATGGGTGGTGATACAAAAAAAGAGACAAAGATAGAGAAGTAGGGAGAGTCAGAATTGTGCGGGATCATGAGGACCAGAGCAAGTAGCTTGAATTTGATGTAGTTGTAGATGGAGAACTAGTAAAAGGATTCAAAGCTTGTGTTGATACAGACAAGACAATGGATGAGTGAAGGGAAGGAGCAAGAAGACAGTGAAAAATTGAGGCGGAAGAAGAAGAAAGTAGAGAAAAATGTACTGATGTTTCTCTTTTAATGTGGGAGGTTTTTATATTCTGAAATCAGAAGAAGGGAGTCATCAGAATCCTGTTGTGAAATTCAGAAATGTGGACTCTTTTCCCTAAATGTTGAAAAACACTTCAAATATGTTGTCATTGATTTAATAATACACTTTATTTATCTGTTAGTCAGGGAATAGGATTCTGACAGCTTTAAAAGGTGAGAGTTTTCTGCGTTTGTGAGTATAGGATTTACCTGTGCCATCCTTCCCTTGTAAACTCTGTTGTTCACTTTCTGCGATTAGACCTCACTTGTTTATTAGATGTCTGGGGTTTGTTAGAAAAAAAAATCTCTGCTGAAGTGTGCACTATTGAAACCCAGTGTTCAAAGGCATCTCCAGTGCGTAGATACTTGTTTTCATATCAGAGCACCTGCAGTGCAGAAGGTATTGAGGCCAGAGCCTGCCACACCACTTCATTTTATAAGCAAACTAGCAGGTTTATTCAGTCAACCTTAACTCAAATAAGGGAGGTGTGGGGGGGAGGTGGAAAATAAAAGGAAAATGTACAGGCTTTATTTAAATGATTGTATATTTCAAAAAGACAGAGGGATGCCCCCTACCACAGGGGCTGTTCTGGCCAGGCAGGAGAACCCCTGCCCATGGCATGCCCCAGGCTCACTGGACAAGTGCTGCTCCAGCCCCCTCTTAACCATTAACGTCCCTAGGTAATAGGTTCCTATATAAGAAAAAGTCTCTAATATCAGAACATCTGGTAACCCTGACCAAGGTCCTGATTCTGCTTCTCCAGCCACTATGCCAGGCTCATTGAATGACCAATAGGCCACACTTTCTACACCCCAGTGTAGGACAGTTGTTTAGCTGGGAAGATGGCAGAACTGAATGATCACTGAAGGAATCTGAAATTGAGAAAGTCAGAATGGTCAAGGGATTTGCACCAGAGTCACTTTGCAGCGTGACAGCTCAGTAGTAAAGTGTAACTGACTACCCATGTTAATTTGTTTGCATGAGTAGCATGATTGGATAAAAAGGAGGCAAAATAAAAACAAGACTAGGATACTTGGAGAGAGGAAACAAGCGCTTTGGGTTCTCGATTTTGTCCCTGTAATAGGACATGCTCTCTTACTGCTCTGATGCTTCCTGATAGCCTATCTGGCTTGTCACATAGTCAGATGCCCCTTCCTGTGATTGCCCAGTCTGATTTCCTGCTCTCTCGCTGAGTGGTTTCTCTCATGCTTCTGAAGCTGCAGCACTTTCCTCTTCATGGATTAGCCCTCTCGCCAAGTCACCTTGAAGTTTCCCCCCCATCCAGAGTGTTATCAGGCTCCATCCTCAGTGTCCCTGCCAGTCCACAAACAGGGTGCACCTAGCATGCCACTTCTGCCAGAGCTTGTAGGAACTCCTAAGGCCATACTCTACACCAGGTTCCAATCTAGGGAGCTGAACCCAGTAGCTCTGGTCTTTATTCTCCCAGCGCTTACTGTTCCTTCCTTGGACTTCTTGCTACCTTATTGTTACAGGTTCCTACTTACTTACCTCTCTCCCCCAATATCAAGGAATGTGACTGTGTATATTCTGTTGCCAACCCAACCTGTTTCTTCCCAGCTAACTTACTCCCAAATTAAGCCTCATTGCATTCTAGCTCCCTTCCAGGTGGAGCCCATGGGTAATTGGCCTCTCTTGCCTATATGAACCCCATCCAGGATTAGTACGGGGTGAATGTCTTGTCTTATAATTTATTCTCCCCAGATGTGGTCCCACATACTGTGACTTTGCAGCAGAGTCAAGATGAAAGTGAGCAATGCTAAAATACAGTGAAGAACTCCTGTTCTTGTAAGCTTTCCAGACAGATTTGTTTTGTGTAAGCATCCGAACTGGAACTCTGAGTCCTTTGAAGTTTATCTGAAACTAACATTGCAAGCACTGTTAAATATCAAAACAATTTAGAACTAGATTCCAAACTCCAATGGAGGCGGTACATTGCAAGTATATTTTAAAAGATATCTGAGGGTATACTCAGCATATCTGAGATTCAAATTTCTCCCACTAACTGTGAATTTAAATCTTCACAATTGATGTGCTCAGTTTAGTCCCCATGGGCTATTGTCTTCTACAAGTCACTAGAGTTTCAGTAAATGTTCCAATATGTCGGGTTTTTTTTCCTGCTGAGAGCCTTAAATAGCTTGTAGTTGAAAACTAACGAGGCAACAATAGAAAAGTAAATTCAAAATAAATTAACAGATAATGTGGTTTTAGTCCCAATACAACTCCTATTAAATTATATTAAAAGACTCTCATTGACTTCAGTGGGAGTTGAATCCAAACTGTAGTTTCTCGTGGTAGCCGATAAAGATAAAACAATTCATGCTTTATAAAAAATAATGTTAAAAAATCTTAATCCAGACAAAAAGAAATAACCCACAGCAAATATTGGATATTTAGCAGTTTCTACAAAAAGGTTTACAGATAACTTTAGACTAGCAGGATAGGAGAGGTTTGTTTTCATAAGTAAACAAACCTTTTCTGAATTGTTCCTGCTAATCAAATATAATTAATCTAATTTTATTTAGCCATCTGACAAACAGAAAAATGTTTTGAACAATTTAAAAAAAACAACACAGGTTCTTCCATTGTTTTTTAATGTGTCATGCCTGAATAAAAGGAACAAAATCTGTTATTACAATAAACACTGCAAACAAATATTGATATTTCAAGTCCATTTTATGCCATTTCTTGGGTGTGCAAGAGGCACAAAACTACATAAATAGGCTGTGTGCCAAGATGATCTATGTTGCAGAGAGATAAGACAGAAGAAAGAGCCCTTTAACTTAAGGTAGAAGAAGAACTACACCTACAGTCTGGCAGAGAGATATGTTTGGCAGGGTTGACAGTAGTGAGGAACTCCTGGGAATAAGGTCCTTATTCATGTGTTAGCCCTACTTGAATCCTGCTCTCACTTTCTCACCTCCCATACTGGGTCAAGAGAGCAGTCAGGAATTACAAATGGGGAACTTCATGAGGAGGTGGGTCCAGAACTAGTTTCTTTCCAAGTACAATTATTACAAATTATCATTGACAGCTGGGATGGAGGGCAGTGTTGCCAATCCCAAGTGTTCTAAAATCATGAGTCAGTCCTGCAGAAATCATGAGATTGGCACCTTTTATGGTATATTCACTTTACATTCTCTAGCTTTTAGTCTTGCAACCATGAGCAAAATAATCACTTTATGCCAGAAGCAGCAGCTTTGTTAAAAAAAAAAACAACCAATTTTGCAAGACTCCCAGTAACACCCTGAGAGATGGCAATACTGAGATTGGAGAATTGTCTCTTCACTGGGAGAAGCTTTAGGTAGTCTGAGCTCAAGTTCTCTTGTCTTGCTGACTGACTGAGATCCCTCTCTGATGTTCTGAGGAGCAAAGTGTGGAACTCATTGCCATGATGACGTTATTGAAGAAAATTGCTTAGCAAGATTTGAAATAAGAATTAGACACAAGTAAATAAACACAATATTGACATTTACATCATCTAGAAAAAAGGCTTTATTTTTGTCTGTGTGTGTCATGCATTAGCTAAATGACAGCAGGCATCAAAAAGAAATATGGCAAAGATGAGACATCATAAAAATATTAAAATAATAAGTGGTATGAAAAAGATAATTCTATTTTCCATGTCCCATAATGCACAAAGGGATGTATATTTAATTAATATGTATATGAGAAAATCAAAACCAGTAAAAGGAAATACTCTTTTAACACAGGTGATTACACTGTAGAATGTGTTACCACAAGAAATCGCTGAGGCCAGAAATTTAACACGTACTTACAAAAGATTGGATATCACAGTTAATGCTAACAGCAATTTTTGAAGGGATTTCAAACCTCAGGGTTTAAACCAATCTCTAACTATTAGAGATGCAAGAGGCATTTGCCTACATTTGCCTTTTGTGAAGTTCTTAGACCTTACTCTGAAGTATCTGGTACAGACCTCCATCAGAAACAGGAGAGCAGGTGGATCTTGGGTCAGAACTAATATGTCAATTCCTATGTTCCTATTAAGGTTCTGATTCTGCTTCCATTTTAACCAATGAGAGTTTTGCCGCTGGTGGTTGGAGTAGGCTTGAACATTAAATACAGATGTTACAGCTGGAAGCACGGTATCAGACTAGGTGGATCTAGGCTCTTTGTAGTTTTGATACTGGAAGTCTGTTAAGCACAGAACAATATAAACAACTAACAAAATGTTCCAGGGTTTGAAAACAAATGGTTGCACTTAATAACCAAGAAGACTAAATATGTGATCTTCATCTAGAATAAGTGATCATTTAGGTGACCTAGCTAATAAAATATAAATCTCTTTGTAAGTTCATTATTTTGTTCTAGTCTGCGGTGTTTTGGTTTTCTTTGATTTTGTGTTTTGAGGTGTTCAGAGAGGAGAATTGAGCATCAGAAACAGATTTCAGAACCTTTGGATAGACTGCCAAGTAAGAGACACTGTCAACAAAATTCAAATTTTTAATGGATTTCAACAAATTGCTGTCATTGTACACATCCTGGGGCCAGTAGCTGCCCCGTTTGCCAACTCCTTTGTTACATGAGGGAAGGGTATGATATGAAAGATGGCTCTCTTCCCCACCCCACCTCGTAGGGACACTGATAGCTGCAGGGACAATACTACTATCCCTAGAGATACCAACTTTTTATTTTTAGGATGGTGCATTTGTGGATTATGAGGTTGGTGAGGGTTTAGTTAGAATCGTAATGTGAGTTTGTCATTATTGTGGAAGTCAAATGGAATTGCAGACTATTGGCAAGAGAATGAGCATTGGTTGTCATAGCAGAATTTAGAGGTGAATAATATTTGCCAGTGAGTAACACAAGCTACACACAAAGATGGGATTCCCTCCTTGATTAAATTAGATGAGGAAAGGAAAAGAAGAACAGAAATGTTGATGACTGTTGTCACAGAGCCAAAATCTGGGGATGACTCATCTATGTGATGTTTCATACTAAGAACGTAGTTATGCAATTAATCATGCTGTAAAATAATAATATAATTACATTTATTTAAATATTGTGGATGTTTTCTCCTTTTTAAATATTTAATTTGTGACACAATGCAAAATGAACAGTACTTACTTTATTTTTAGTAAAAACATTTGCACTGTAAAAACAAAAGAAATAGTATTTTCCCATTACAAGTACTGCAGTGCAATCTCTTTATCCTGAAAGCTGGATTTACAAATATAGAATGATGTACAAAAAAAATAACTGGATTGAAAAATAAGAGTGTAAAACTTTAGAACATACAAGTTCATTCAGTCAGATTTCTTGTCTACTCCAATAAACCAGTTTGTTTACATCTGCAGGAAATAATGCTGTCCACTTCTTGTTTACAGTGTCACCTGAAAGTGAAAACAGGTGTTTATATGGCTTTGCAGTAGCCAGCATTGCAAAATACTTATGTGCCAGATGTGTTAAAGCTTTGTATGTCCATTTCACTTGCCAATGGCACACTTCACGTGCCATTATAGAGGACAAGCATCCATGCTGCTAATGTGTTTTGCTGAATAATGGTCCAAAGTAGTTTGGATCAACACATGTTCATTTTCATCATCTGAGTCAGATGTACCAGCAAAAGGCTTATTTTTTTAAATCTATTTATTTATTTATTTTGTGGTGGTGGTGGTTTAGGGAGTTTTTTTAGTTTTCACATCAGTGTTGCCTTTTCAGACTACCAAAGGCATGCTCCACACTTCTCCCTCCGATTTTGAATGGCACTTCAGATTCTTAAACCTTGGTTCAAGTGCTATAGCTCCCTTTCAGAATCTGATATTTGGACCTTTTTTGTGTTTTGGCAAATCTACAGTGAAAGGGTTATCACCAGAGATCACTATAACATGAAATAAATGTCAGAATGCAGGTAAGAGACAGAGCAGGAAACAATTTTCCCCCCAATAAGTGAGTCACATAATTAATTCATTTTTTTTAATGAGCATCATCAGCATGGAAGCATTCCTCTGGAATGGTGGCTGAAGCACAAAGGGCATATGAATGTTTAGCATATCTGCATTGTAAATACTTTGCAATGCCTGCTATAGATTACCATGGGAATGTCTGTGCTCACGTTCAGGTGACATTATAAATGAGAAGCAGGCAGAATTATCTCATACAAATATAAATAAGCTTGACCAGGGGTCCTGTAGCACCTTATAGACTAACAAATGTATTGGAGCATAAGCTTTTGTGGGCAAAGACCCACTTCATCAGTTGCATCTGATGAAGTGGGTCTTTTCCAATGAAACCTTATGCTCCAATACATTTGTTAAACTATAAGGTGCTACAGGACTCCTTGTTGCTTTTGCAGATCCAGACTAACATGGCTACCCCCGATACATAAATAAACTTGTTTCTCTTTGGGATTGGCTAAACAAGAAGTATGACTGAGTGGACTTGTTAGCTCCAAAGTTGTATATTATTTTCTTTTTGAGTGTTGTTAATATAATAATCTGCACTTTCATGATAAAGAGATTGCACTACAGTACTTGTATGAGGTAAATTGAAAAAAACTATTTATTTTGTTTGCCACTCTTGCTGTTCAGATATTTTTAATAAAAATATAAAGTGAGCACTGTACAATTTGTTTTCTGTGTTGTAATTGAAAATGTAGAAACAAGTCAAAAATATTTAATACATTTCCGTTGGTATTCTATGGTTTAGCAGTATGATTAAAACTGAGATTAATTATGATTAATTTTTGTATTAATGTGTGAGTTAAATGTGATTAATCCACAGTCCTACTAGATATAGATCAAGATCTGAACTTTTGGTTTGCCCCACCTGTAATTGTAAAATGTGGGCTAAAGAACGAGTGCCTTCAGCAATCCAAGAGAACAGGTATTCCACATAACTACGGGACATTTTAAAGTGTTATAGTTCTTAGAAAAAAATAGAAGATTAGTGGTTAATAAAGCACTGATTGCCATAGCAACTACAGTGTAGATATTGATGACACGGGGGCCGTGTCCAGACTCAGGGGTTCAAAACTTCCCCTGCGTCCAGACTCAAGCCGCGTTCTTTTGAAATTATTTTGAAAGAACGCGGCTTTTCTTTCGATGGCGGTAAACCTCATTTCACGAGGAAGAACGCCTTCTTTCGAAAGCTCCTCTTTCGAAAGAAGGCGTTCTTCAATGTAAAGAGGCCGTCTTCGAAAGAGAGCATCCAGACTCGCTGGGTGCTCTCTTTCGAAAAAGCGGATTTCTCTTTCGAAAGATCCGCCTGCAGTCTAGACGCGATCTTTCGAAAGAGGCTCTTTCGAAAGATGCTTTCGAAAGAACCTCTTTCGAAAGAAGCCTGCAGTCTAGACATAGCCTAACTTATCAGCTGGGTAGTTCTTCACTTTTGTTGAATAATCCTGTTCCTTTATTTTCTTTACACAAATTAAATAAATCAGCAAACAAAGATGTTTTACTACTTGCATTTGATTTTAACAGCGGAAGAGGCAAGCATATGAGTCTAATCTGATAAGCAACGGCTTGCAACTTGAAGCAACCAGATCGGTGAGTATCCTTTCCTGTGTCTGCGCTGTTGTGGCTGAAGGTGGAATTTGGCTCAATACGGGAAAGGAAATGAAGTGTATGACTGAACTGTAGCCTCTTCCTCTTTTTTATTCCTATAATATCAAGATGTCATGGTCAGGAGAGCCCCCCGCACCCACCTCATTCCTTCATTTTGTCTAGGAATAGGAATCTGCGTGGTAGTCATGGATCTGTCACTAACTTGCTATGTGGCCTTGGGAAAAGTCACTTATGCTTCGTTTCTATTCCTTCCTTTGCAAAGCGAAGCTTGTTCTTACCTACTTCACAGAGAGGTTGGGGAGATTATGGCTGTGTCTAGGCTACAAAGAAAGTCTGAAAAAGTTACGCAAATTGCAGTTTGCATATCTTTTTCTGCTTTTCTTCCAAAAGAGGCTTTTCCGACATTTGGCCCATCCACACTGGGCCAAATGTCGGGAAAAAAAGCCTCTTTTGGAACATTCCTTCTTCCTTGTACAACGAGTTTTACAGAGATGCCGAAAAATGTATCTGCTTTTCCATTTTTTTTTTCGGAAAAGCAAACACATTCCTTGGATGCGGCAGAGCTTTTCTGGGATACCAGAGGTATCCCAGAAAAACTCTGCAATCTAGATGTACCCTAAATAGTTTGTTCAGCACATTGAAAACATAAAGCCCAATAACCATTCTAATGGGCCAATTCTTTACCCTTGTGGCAGATAGGAATTGTGAAATGGGACACCAGGGGCTGGGAGGAATTGGCCTAATGAAGGAGCAGCAGTAATAACCCTGTAGGCTGATGCTCCTTGCAACCCCCGGCCTAGTGTGAGTAGTTGTTGCTCTCTACACGAGGGAGATTCTGGGCTGCAGACCAATCTGTCGGCAGCTCTGGGCAGGCTATTACAAGATGAAGCAACCACTAGAGATATTCTCATTTCCTTGCGGGCTGTGTTAGCCACTGCAGTACCCTAAATCCAGGATGAATAACGATGGATCTTCCCCTCCTTGCTTCCTGGGCTACATCTTCTGTGCTGTGGCTCCCAGGAGAGGCAGTACAGAATCTGGCACAAAGTATTTTTATTATTATTTTGTAACACAATGAGCTCTGGAACAGGGAGGGCCCTCTACCACTTCTTCCCAAATTGGGTTTAAAATCCACATCTTTAGGCTTTAGATTAGATAGAAACCTGAAGTGGAAGCTCCACCTGTGTGTCCCAGCACACAATTTGGTCCCCAAACTATAGCATGCACCTCAACATGCAACAAGGAGAACTGTTAGGAGAAAATCCAACCCAGATATATTGCTACTTGTAAGTGGTGCATTGTAAATTTGTGTCCGTTTTGGTAATCCTGCCGTGCTCATGGTTCAAAATAGCAAGTTTCCTGAGGATTAGATCTATAAACAGCATTAAGAAATCCACATAGGTAATGTGTATTAAAATGTAAATTGCTTTGTAAAATATTTTGCAGAGATGTTACTTTTAAAGCAACAATTTAGTGATCTTTTTAAAATGCCATTCTCTCCAGAGAGTTCTCATCTGCCCTTGGTGCCTTCACAGACGTTAATGAGATGTTCACACCGAATTGATCTCCTAAGGGTTTCTAAGAGGAAGGAAAATCTGTGTTGCTGAAAAGTATATGAAGAGTTCTTTGCTTTCATTTTTTGCATATATATTTTTAATATTCTTTCACTTTAGGTCTTAGATGAAAAACTTATTTTTGTAAAAGTGCACGCACCTTGGGAAGTGCTATGTACATATGCCGAGGTTATGCACATCAAATTGCCTCTGCAGCCCGATGACCTGAAAACCCGAGATTCAGCTTTCAACTGGTTTAGTCGATTCTTCCAAGTGGATGAAAATATCATCAAACCAGAGCAAGAGTTTTTCACTGCCCCATTTGAAAAGGCCCGTTTGTCTGATTTTTACATTCAAGACAAAGACACCTTTTTCAATCCTGCAACCAGAAGCCGAATTGTAAGTCAATATAAATATTTTTCTTTTCTGTCTCCAAACCCACACAAAGATATTTGTTTATTTCTCTTTTTTCAATTGCAACAACACAAATACCGTTGCCAGTAACAACCTTCCTGAAATGTTAGAAATGTACTATAGGGAACAATCCTACATTCACGAGGAGACTGACTGGATGATCTGATAGGATGAAATTCCAAAACTTTATCCAACTTGGGTTCCACTTATACCCCAAAATAGAGCTTAAGTGGAACTTAAATGGAACAATGGCCTTGTACAGTGAATTTTATCTAGATAACTTACCCCTATTTAATGTCTATGATTCTGTGGTGACAAAGTTCTAGTTTACATTGCTCACTTACAAATTGAAACGGATACAGGGCATTTTGGTTTTTTTTCAGGTTTACTTTATTCTTTCCCGTGTGGAATATGCAGTAAGAGACAATGTGAAAAAGTTTGGTATTAACAAACTCCTAGACTCTGGGATCTACAAAGCAGCGTTTCCTCTTCATGATGTAAGTCAAATTCTTGGAAAAGGTATCTTAGTTGTGAATAAATTTGCATGCTGATTGAAGGCATTTGTATGATTCCTATAGCAAAATATGCAAGGCATTGATTTTATTTGTTCACTGACTGTCCTATGTAGAGAGAATGGCTGGAAGAAAATTTTCCTTCAGACTGTTTTTAGGGGAATATTGATTATCAAATAAAAAGTTTTTCGCAAGTGTCTTTTGACAAAAGATTTCAATTTTTCTTTGAAAAACCAAACACTCAGAAACTGACATATTTTCTTCTGGAAATGCTGTTGAGATGCCTGCTGGGAGTTGAATGTATTTCAGTTGCCTCATGTCCCTATTCTATGGGCCAGGCTCTCCTGCAAGACTGTATTGTCTGTGATGCTCCATGACCAGAAATTCCCAGAATGCACCACTTCCTCTTTCCAGAAGGGAAAGCCATATGTTCGCACTCATTGTCTGTCTTGTTGCATTGTAGAATGCGAATGGAAAAACCCCACTAAAATTCTTAATACAAGTTCACATTTTCACCAAATACATTTATAACCAACTTAGCAAAGAAACAAAGGAATACTTCCCGCTGCAGCCTTTTTTAAAACAGATGCTGGAAGTCCTGCATTTTTTCCTCCATAGTTTTCAGACTTCATTGTAGTATACCGTTCTCCCGAAGGAAAGCATCTGATAGTATATGAGAGGTGCCCACAGTCTGTTTAAATTAAATCTCATTCTTTAATTATAACTAACGCTTTTTTATTTATTCTCCCAATCCTAGGCCATGAATGTGCAAAAAATGCATTTCTTGCATGTTTAAGTTTAAGCACATGAAGAAACCCATTAGCTTCAATGAGATGAGTCAAATGTGCATAAGCATTTGCAGGGCTCGCCGAACTGTGGTGAGCCCCGCTCGCCAGCCCAAACCCGGCTCTTCCGGGTTACAATCTACTCGCCCGTGGCGAGTAGATTGTATTATTTGTCGAGCCCTGAGCATTTGCAAGATTGGGGCCTTAATAACAAGCCTCTCTACTTTCACTGCTTTCTAGTCCTTTATTATAACTTGCAATGCAGCTTGGGCTAGTGGTTCTCAAACTTCACTGCACCGTGACCCCCTTCTGATAACAAATATGACTGACTACCTGACCCTAGGTGGGGTGGGAGGGGTTGCCATGGAGGCCAAGCCAAAGTGATCTGCCCCAGGCAGACGGGGGAGGGGAGCAGAGCCCAAGCAATACTGAAGCACTAAGAGATTACTCCTGCCACTGATCTCTCAAGTATAGCTCTACAAAGATACAATTTTACACAGCCAGTGGGGCTGCAATGGCACTGGTTGGTTCAGTTAGTCTGGTCATGTAAACAAGTTCATCTGCCCCTAAAGATAGAAATACCGAGAGTGATTATTCTAATGGGATAGTTTTTCCATATGCCATTGTCTTTTGCAGTCGAGATTCAATTGCCTGTCAGAGGACCCCAACTACCCTAATGAACGGTATCTTCTTTACAAGGAGTGGGCTCACCCCCGAAGTATTTACAAACTGCAGCCATTGGATCTTGTCAGGTGGGTGTACATATGACCAGTGCAATTCCAAAGAACCTAGGAATTTTCCCATTTTGGCACTTTGAAGATTCATGCCTAAATTCAGTGATACTCAGACCTCAGTGGTTCAAGGGCCAAATTAGAGATCAACAATACTCAAAATAGCCACAGTAGTGGCTGGCTACAATACTATATTTAAATAGTGCAAGAAGGGAAATATACACACATCCACACATGTCCACTATATATTTTAGAGCGTTTGTTTGCCTGTCTGTTTGTTTGGTCGAGGACTCCTCCTAAATAGTAAGAACTAAGGCCTCTCAATTTGGTCTGCAGCTTCCTCTTCTCCTGACTTAAAGCAAGGTCTGGGTTTGATTGTGCCTAGACAGCCAGAAGCCCTGGGAAAAGGACAGTTTTCCATAACCTGCAAAGGGAGGAGGTGCTGTTCTAAGGGACAAGATATGAGCGTGGCCACTGGGGGCAGTGAGCCCAAAGGGGAGAACTATTCTGCAGAGTGGCCACTAGAGGCAGCAGCCATTGTCAGCCTGTGGTCTGATCTCCCCACGGACAGAGGTTGTGCCAGCATCCCGCAGAGCAGCCTCTGTCCTCAGTGAGCCTAGGCCCATTGTGAACAGAGTCTGTGTCACAGAGTGCGGGAGATGGCTCCATGGGATCTGGTGGTCATGGGGTGCTGGCTTTTAAGCTGACTCCCCTCTGAGAACCAGTTCCTGCCTGTCCCCACTTCCCCTCCCCCACCTCTTTGGGAGGCAGTGGGGGGTGGGCAGGAGGCTCCGCAGGAGGCAATACGCGCAGCAGCCACTTTAAAAGCTGGCTTCCTACCAGCTTCCTACTGGCTTCTCCCCTTACTCTCCATGTTGCTGCCTCTCTATCAGAGGCACCAGCGCAGGAGTTGGGGGGAAAGGTGGCTCCGCAGGATCCGGTGCTTGTGGGGAGCCAGTTTAAAACCTGACTCCTCACAAGCACCAGCTCCTGCCTCTGCCTCCTTTCTGCCTCTGATTCAGGGGCAGCGGAGGGGGAAGGAGATGCATGTGGATAGAATTAACTGATAAGCCCAGGTTTAATGGTTAATCATGTAGTCTACTACACTCTGAGATCCCTAGTGGGTGTAGGGAGAGAGAACTCGCCCCTGGACCCTGACTTCTGCATCCCCAGACACATCCCTAAGGCCTTGCCCTGAAGGACCTCAGTCTGCTAGTAACAGAATAAAATTGTCTTTATTGGTTAATAACTAAGACTAGCTTATAATGAAATCAAACAGTGTTTTAATATCATGTGTTGCAAATAGCTGCAGGAGACACATTAAAGAGCCACTTGCAACTCCTGAGCCTCAGTCTGAGTAAACCTGCCTTAACTCTAATTACAGATATGTTTGCCCATATCTGCAGACATGTTTGAGCATGCTTTGTTTCTGATTTATAAGATACAGGTATGTGGCTTTGTAACCAATCAAAATTGAGCTTCTGTGAGAAGCAGAAATTACATGAAAACATAAAAAAAATCATGTAAATTAACAGAAATAGTTAGCTGTTGTACTTCTGCAGTCACACAGTATAAAAATATGAATATAGAGTTTAGTCCTAAATATGTGGACTAGATAGGTGTCTGGGAAAGAACTGTGGGTTTGACTGTATTTTCCCCCCACAGGAAATATTATGGAGAGAAAATTGGAATATATTTTGCTTGGCTTGGATTTTACACTCACATGCTGATTGTGGCAGCAGTAGTAGGACTTGCCTGTTTTTTGTATGGATTCATAACAAAGGACAACTGCACATGGAGGTACCAGTTGGATAGTTCAAATGTATTTTCACTTAGACACAGTATGGTGAGTAGTGGGGAGGAACACCAAGGGAACACAGCTAAAGAGGGGCAATGTAACCCTCACACATGACTTGTCCACCATTCCCAGCCTGGGCCCCACACACTCTCACCAGCCTTTCCCCATCCCATGTTACCTGATGGGGAGGGGGTTCTGTCCTCCTGCTGTGCTGGCTCCAGTCCCCCTGGCATGGGGAGCCACTAATGCACTTTCCCAGGCTACCTCCAGCCACACTGCCTGTCTGTCATCCCAGGCAGATAGTGTGGCTGGAGGCTGCCAGGTCAGGAGAGTGCAGCCACTGTGCTGAGCATCCCTTGTAGCATGGCTGGAAGAGAAGAGGCTCTGGCCTCACCTCTTGCCTTCTGGCTCTCACCTACAGAGTTTGCTAGGCATAAAATAATGTGAACCTTGATAGAGATCCCAGGTTGAAGTTCATGGTGAATGAACATTGTGAAAAGGAAATGGCAAGCATATATCAGGGCTACAAGAACATTGCTGGGTCATGTAGTCAAAGGAACATGAAAGTCCTCCAACTCCCCCTTACTTCTAATTGCCTTGCATTCTGCTTTCTTATTCTGCATATTTCCTCCTCTGCTCTCTGTCCTCTTTTTGTAAGCAAACAAAGAGCCATCTCATGCCATCAGCTTCTAAACAGAACTCCCTACTGAAATCAGTGGGGAGTTCTGCTATAAATCTTTATGGCACTTTATGGCCTAAAGGCTTCACAAATCAGAATGTACTGAGACACATTTTATGTCAAATAAAAAGTCCATGGAATGAAAGGAGCAGATGAGCAAAATTACTAGAGCAGCTAAAACATTAGAAGAGCACCCCAAAATATATATCAGGTTTCTGCCTTCAGAACAAATAATGCATAAAAGGAAATTAAACAACCAGTCAAAGAAAATGACAATAAATCCTGGGGAGAAAATAAAAAAATGCAGCTCAACATCTGAAACAGAATCAAATCATTAATATCTTTTAGGAAACTAAAGCTACCATGGTCAGAAAGAGCTCACAAATGATCTAATCCAATATTTAGTCAATCAATGAAATGATTCCCATTGACTTTGGTGAGTAGTGGATCTATCTCTGCACAAACAAATATCAAGCTAATTGAAAAACAAACGTAGAGAATAAGAATAGCATCTGGATTGGTTCTGAAGTTAAAGATGTAATGTACAGGGCAAAAAAGTGATAGACAAATATGAATATTTCGAAGACTTATATTTAAGTTTCTGTTTTTTTGGTGTTTGTAGCCTGTCACTTCTATGTGAATTCTATGTGAATGTAAAAATGTAAAGAAAACGGTGAAAAGTCAAAACCTCAGCACAAGTTACTGTAATATGTCCATTTATGTTTGTTACTCCCTAAGGGAGAGTAAAAACTTTCTCATAAGGTGAAATTCACATATGAGTGGAGGGCCTGTTAAAAGGCACTGCTCAGAATTCAAGCCCTTTATTCCCCGCTCGTATAGGAGAACAGAGTAGCAGAACAGGGAAAATTCTGCTCCCCCTTAACTCCTTGAAGAGAGACCTTGGTGGAAAAGGGGCTACTAGATCTCCACTTACGCAGATCACCACCTCCTCTTGTGCCCATTGTAGCTGTGTCTTCAGACATTTTGGCTACTACAAGTGGCTCTGCATCTCAATTTGATGTTGGCAGTATAGCGTCTATGATACTCCCTGACCGGAAGAGAATTCTCCATTTCAACTTCAAACATCTCCTACCACCATGCTCAGACTGAACACTAAATGGTGGATTTGCCCATTGTAAATCAGGTAAAAGCATCACCCTGAAATTCTGAAAATGTGAACAATGGGATTTTTTTAAGATCTCCAGTTTGTTCTCAACATGATTTGTTTTAGAGAATAGCACCAAGAATAAGGGGAGATAATTCCTTCCATGCTTCATAATGTAATTTTCAGTATTTTGAAAACTAAGAGTGAAAGTGGAGAAAGCACATTGTCTGAAAGCAGTGCATTTAGCAATTTATTCTTCACTTCACCAAGTTATCACACCATGTACAAGCATTAAAGGTAGTTTGAGTTTCGTGCTTATGTGATTGATCCATTTTACTTTTAGCCAAGAAGTGTGTGATCCCAACATAGGCGGCAACATCATAATGTGCCCGCAGTGTGACAAGGAATGTACATACTGGAACCTCACTATCACCTGTGAATCCTCTAAGGTAACATGCCATTTATATCCTGCAAAAATGGGCTTCTAAGTTAGTTGCAATAGCCTTTCTCTTTCCTCTTACACCATCCATGGGGTAAAATAGCAGAACAGTTATTCCCTCACCAGTGCAAGGCCAGGTCTACACTAGGGGGCAATGTTGAACTAAGTTACACTAGTCCAGCAACGTGAATAGTGTAGCTGGTGTCAACGTACCTTAGATCGCGTTACTGTGGTGTCTCCACTGCAGGGAGTCGACAGGAGCGCAGTCAGTGGTCAATCTTTACTAGACTCACTAAATTGACTCCTGGGAGCTTGATTCATGCCATGCCGTTCTCCCAGTAAGTGTAGACAAGGTCAAAGTTTAATGTTTCTTCTTCAGAGCAATATGAAAGAGACAAGAGAGAAACACGTGAAAAGGAAAATGTTGGAAGGAAAAGGCAACCCCAACTTGCTCTTGGTGTGTGTGTGTGTGTGTGTGTGTGTGTGTGTGTCAGAGAGAGAGTACTCTGTGTGTGAGTGAGAGAGAGAGAGATGTGAACTGAAATCCCTAGCACTGAAGTACTAGCTGTCCTCTTCCAGTACAGTAAATTGGTGGAACATTGATACTGTGGCATTTGTATACCCTTTTCCTGCATATTTGCATTGTAGGTTTAATGTAGTTTTTTGCATTTAATTCTTTGGTTTTGAACATTGAAAGAATAGTAGGAGGAAAGGTGGAGTTTGTTTAAACCAAAGCTCAAAACTAAAATCAAAATGTGCAACATTCTTTCCATATTCTAATCCCAGATAGAAAAATGACTGATACGTTATAACTAAAGCCTTTATTTTTTAATTCTTTACAGAAATTATGTATATTTGATAGCTTCGGAACACTAGTATTTGCAGTATTTATGGGAATATGGGGTAAGTAGATTTCAAGGTTTTGCTTTTTATCTACAGTTTTGTCATCTAATTTTGGGCATACCTACAGTATCAGCCAGAAGTGTAGCTAAATGTACAACTATTTCAGTTTCTAGTGTTCAGCAATATTACAAAGGGGAATTCACACAAAAAGTGGGCAAAAAGAGGCCCATGGGCTGGATGTGGTTTGCTAGATGCTTTATGTATCTGCACATCCGCAGAGATGGCCGCTCGCAGCTCCTGTTGGCCGCAGTTTGCCGCGAACCCTGGCAAACTACGACTGAGCCACTTTTTGCCCATTCTTGATGTACACTAACTCTTTTTAGCATCATTAGGAGACAGGTTTTAGAACTTTTGGGGCAGATAGGAATGTTGCTTTTCAGTGTTGGCTTCACCCTTTTAGCCTTGGAGAAAAGCAAGAAAGAGGGATTAGAACTGCCCAATGTTAAGCCATCAGGAGCTACATGCTTAAATATGTCTGGCAAAGGAACTGTTTTTCTCCAAGGAATCTTGGAGCTGTCTATTCCCACTAGCAGCTGCGAGACTGAGGAAGGCGAAGGGGAAAGTAGAGCCATTTATTACACACTCCAGTAATTATGTCTTTCCTTCTTCATTTATGTAATTGATACTCTAAACATGCAGTAATTACAAGCACAAGGGATATCTCATGGCAAAAAACCTGCCTCTTTAATCAGGGGGTGCCCACTGACTGGTTCTATTCTGTACTAGATTCAGTGGACAAGACAAAGTTTATTTTTCCAGAGAGTGTCTTGTTTCATGCGACCTTGCACCACCAGAATTTTGTTAAGAAGGGGCCCGTGTTTACCTGCCAAATAGCAGTGATCACAGTATACGCTACTTCCCAATTTCTTCATCGGCAAGATTCTGCTTTACCCATGTGTTGCTTACCAGCAGGAGTGCAGATGTGTCTGGGCTTCCTTCCCATTCTCCTCCTCTGACATTTGACAGTGTCACCCATGTTCTCACTGAGACACCGTCTCTTCTATCTCAAGCCTGGAAATGGATGTGATGGACAAGGCAGCGTGAGATGGCCACTTGGGTTTCAGGGATGTGAGGAACCAGGCCTGGAACCTCTCCCCTCTCTCCTTCTTCTAGAGATGGTGACCAGCTAGGACCTTTGCTCCTCCCTATCTCCTCCCTCCAGAGAGATGAGGAACAGGATCTTTCCTCCCACCCAACCCTTCCACCCGACAGACTGGGACTGTGAATTAGTAGTAGCAACATTGATCTATGGCCAAGGGAGAGGCCATTTGAGCCTCTATTGGTTGGCCATATTTGCATGGTTGCTAATTGGCATTAACAGTAGCCCCTGAACCAAACTGCTTACTTGTTGTTGCTGATTAACAAATAATGTTGACTTGGAAGCTAGTCAACAGAGTTACAGAGTAACTTGTATGTCTTCAGCAGTGCTGCTTTAAGGGTAGAGAAGACAATCAATGTTTTAGAACAATATGTCAGCTTAATAAGGAAAGGTTAATATGCTTGCTACTATAAAACATATATTTTTATCTTTTAATTTGAACTTAATATACAGTGCTTTAAAGTAATGATTTCTTTAAATTAATTAAGTTAAATGTGATTCTTTTAAGAATGTTTCAAAGGTGTACTATGCTCAAGATACCAGTAGGGAATTCTAAACATCAAAATTAGAGTAGCTTGATGATAATTTTATCTTTCCCCCCCCCCCCCCCCCCCCCCGCTGGCCCAACAGTTAACTTATTTGTAATGTGTCTTATAATAACAAATTTTTTTTTATTTTTCTTTTTGAAATGTTGTTCCAAAAATGAAAAGTTAAACTGCATAACTACAGTAATGCCTACAAGGGTCTATTAGTATTATTATTATAAACTTATGATGGAAGAAGCTGAATTGTCTTATAGCAATTCCATCAAAATTGTACTGAATCCAAGTGAGCCATGGCCCTGATGCCATTTCATTTGTAATTTTCATGTATAGTAAAACTCCAGTTGTTCGGCATCCAGTGGTCTGGCACTCCCGATAGTCCGGCACCAACTGGAACCCGAAGTGCTCTGGCCAGCCGGACAATTGAAGCTGCTCTGCCTCCAGCTTCCCCAAGTCCGCCATTGGTCAGTTTCAGCAGCGGTGGACTTGGGGAAGCCGTGGGGCAGAGCACCCCAGCTGCTCTGCCCCAGGCTTCCCCAAGTCCGGTGCTGCTGAAACTGACCAACGGCGGACTTGGAGAAGCCAGGGGCAGAGCAGCTGGGGTGCTGCCGTGTTGGTCCCGCAGTGCCACCCCTCACCTGAGCAGTGCTGCGGGACCAACCCAGCAGCACCCCAGCTGCTCTGCCCCTGGCTTCCCCAAGTTCGCTGCTGCTGAAACTGACCAATGGTGGACTTGGGGAAGCCAGGGGCAGAGCAGCTGGAATGCTGCCCACGCTGCGCAGTTCCCCGCCGACTCCCCCCCCCCCCATAACCCCCCTTCCGGTACTCCGGCATATCCAATAATCCGGCACCCCCTGGGTCCCAAAGATGCTGGATTACTGGAAGTTTACTGTAATTGAATTTAAGAAGTTATACCTTTTTGGCCCTATAGTTGTATTACAATCATTAATTACTCCTGGGGGAGTTCTGCATCACTGCACAATTCATGACCCCACAGATTTATTTACTTCCCCAAGGAATAATGACTACTGGAGAGGAAGCAAAGGGAAGTCGCAAGAGTGGCCATGTGCCCCTTCCCAGCAGTGCGAGTGTTGGGTGCCCACAACAGCTAGTAGAGACACAAATTATAGCTAGAATGGGAGAGCTGGGAAGTCACATATAAAAGAGAGCAAATGAGAGAGAGAGACACTCTGTCCCTCTCATTTGCTATGGCAGCATGCTTGGTGTGGAGAGAAAGGGCTTTGGGGTGTTTCTTGGGAGGAAGGGTTGGGGCAGGCTCTGTCACCTCTGGAAGAGCAGAATTTTACAGCCTGCCAGCTTAGTGAATTGGTTTCATAGTTCTTAGTGAATTCTCTTATGAGTATAAAACAAGTGTAAAAATTTGAAGACTCCTTTACATTTCCAGAGTGGTGTAAAGGAGCCTTATTGTAAAGAACAGTGTGGACTTACAAATGCTTGTGGTGCTTTAAAGAGA
This sequence comes from Pelodiscus sinensis, assembly GCF_049634645.1. NCBI lineage: Eukaryota > Metazoa > Chordata > Testudines > Trionychidae > Pelodiscus > Pelodiscus sinensis. Next base: position 55,448,737 of record NC_134711.1, read on the forward strand.
TTAGAATTGGTCTATATTTTTGGACTATCAAAATGTACCTCATAAACTGTTTGATACTGACCTTTCTGGAGATGGTCAGTAGGCAATATAAATTCTGAGTGTGAGTCTCCAGCCCTCACTTGGTCTTCAGTTGCCTGTAATGTAGCATAGAGCCTCTGACTGTTTGTATTTGTCAACTAATAGCTAGAAGTAAAGGGTTAATACAGGCTATATTATTATTAAACAACAGGGCTTTGGGGATTTCCTTTACTGATCCTCGCTTCTATTCTTCATCCATTGTACGGTAGGGAAAATGAATTGCCAAAATAATTGAAACCAGCATGATAATGCTACTTTAACAGATGAAATATGCAGAATTTTAAAAATTTGGATGCAGAATTCCCCCCGGAGTAATTTATATACTTATTAATAACTGTCCTGTAGTATGTTCCCTTCAAAGACCCCAAATAACTACAAAACATGAATGAATGAAGTTTCCCAGTGCCCCCTTTAGCATGGGTATGGACTCCTAAATTACAGCAACTGGCATGCCCAAGACCAGACAAGATGAAAACCCTGATCTCCAGACCCCCGGTAATTTATTTTAATCACTAGAACATGTCTTCTTTGAATAAATGAAAGACAAAATCAAATAAAATACAGATAGAAGAACCTGCCCTGCTCAAAGTAAAGTTGTCCCATTGCCTTTGTGTAGGCAGCTCCCTCAGTGACAGAGCCATCATAGCATCTTCTGGGCCAAGCACACTTCCTGGCTGTTAGCGCAGGGTTTGTAGTAGGGGGAGGGTCAGCGTGCTATAAAATTGGGGCAATGCTGCATTCCAGTAATTCCTAGCTACTGGAAAAGTCCTTAGGGACCTCTTGCAATTGATGCTAATTGGAACACCATTAAGATGCTTTCATTTATGCTGGGGACCAGATCAGGGGCCAGGTGTAGCAATGGAGAAACTTGCTCCTCCTTGGTCCACTTTCCTTGTTGTGCAGGCTGGTATAGAAGTAGGTCAGGCCCTACACATCCCTTTTTTGGCCTTCTGCTTGGAATGAGTAATCTCTGTTCCCTGCACCTGGGGGACACATAGGGATTGCCATGGTGAAAGGCCTGTGTGAAGCCATGCAAAGGTAAGAGCCTTCTTTCCATGGCTGCACTCATGCAACAGCCTCTCCTGAGTTGGCCTTTAGAGCTTTACTGTTTGTTGTATGTTTGATGCATTTACTGTAACTGTTTTCAGAAAACCTTTAGTAGATATGGCACTAACTCTATTGTAAAATAAGGGCGCGTCTACACTGCACTGTAGCTCAAAATAAGATATGCAATTTGAGCTATACAAATTGTGTATCTTATTTCAAAATAGCCTATTTCGTAATTTGGAGCTGTCTACACAGCACAATATTTCAAAATAACCCACTATTCTGAAATGTCCCTTACTCCTTGTGGAATGAGGTCTACAGTAATGTTGGAATAGCAAGCCCGTTATATTTTGAAATAACAGGATTGCTGTGAAGATGCAGGATAGCTATTTTGTGATACTACGGTATCCCAAAATAGCGCTGCAGTGTAGACATAGCCTAAATGAGCAATGGCAAGATTCCCTATGGCAATCTTACTACATATTTTAGAAATGTGCATCTGTTTGTCCGTCTGTGAGTCTGTTCAAGAGCTCCTCCTAAACAGTAAGAGCTGGGACCACCAAATTTACTATACAGCTTCCTCTTATCATAACTCAAAGCAAGGTTATGGTTTAGTTGTGCCAGGATAATGGGATGTGCATGGAATTTGATTGTTTCTCATAAAATGGAAAGGGGGGGGGTCTGGTAGGAGAAAGTTATACTGCAGAATGACCCAAGGGGGCAGCAAGGGGCCAGAGATGGAGATCAGAACAGCTATAACCCCATTGCACCAGCAGTGGGTGGAGGATGGAGAAAGGAGTGGCTATCTAGTAACTATATTTTTCAGAGGGTTTGTCTGTTTGGGTGTCTGTCTGGCCCCCAGGAAGGAGAGATGCACCCCTCCCCAGGCTGTGCCTGCTGCAGCTGCCATGGATAGGTGCTTCCACCTGGCCCCAAGCTGCTGCAGTGAGAGAGGGATGGGGGTTGTCCTCTCTCACTGTGGCAGCCTGTATATTGAACCCCTCCTCCCTAGCCTCACCCCAGAACAATGATTTAAAAGGAAAAAAAACAAAACTTATTTGAGGAGGTGTAACAGTTAACTCGAACTAAGAACTTAGTTCGAGTTAACGTTTGACTGCCGTGTGTAGCCGCGGGCAGTTAGTTCAGATTAAGGGGATTTAAAAATGGCGCCCGGATGGGAAGATGCAAATAAAGCCCGGGATATTTAAATCCCGGGCTTTATTTGTAACTTCGAATGCCTACATTAGCCTCCCTAGTTTGAAGTAGGCGGCTAGTGTAGACATGCCCCGAATTAAAGACCCAAGCAATGTTGAGTAAATCTAGTTTTCTATATGCACTAAGGTTTTAATTTTAAAGCATCCATATCTCTCCAACATTATTTTCATTCAATTCACCAGTCTGCTTTGAAAAACCATCCTGCAATATAAAATTCAAATTGTTCCTATTCTGTGTATTTTCAGGAAGGAAAAATAAATTTGTATGCATTCTATAGCATAAAGAATCCATAGGCTGATATCATAAAAACACCTATACTGTTAAAGCAGTAATAAATCCAGTTATTGTCTCCCTCAGAAAGTCTTTGAACCATCACACCAGTCAGTAAAGGTTGCATTGCATGTCTGCAAGAAGTGACCTAGAAAATTAACAATTCACAGATTGCAGTAATGAAGTTCAGACACGGCACAGCACATATATACTGTAGCTCTGTTTGTTTATCCTTTGGTTAGTTACTTTGTTTCTGGAGTTTTGGAAGCGACGGCAGGCTGAACTGGAATATGAATGGGACACTGTTGAATTTTTAGAGCAGGAAGAATCCGTACGTCCGGAATATGAAGCGCGATGCATTCATGTAGTAACAAATGAAATCACACAGGTAAGGAATGTTTTTAGAACTAGTCATACTGTGAAAGCTAAAAATTCAAACAAAAGCCTCATCAAAGTGATGGGCTAGATCTTGAATGGATATAAATCAGCACTCCTCTATTGAAATCGATGGAGCTATACTGCCTTTGCACCAGCTACAGATCTGTCCTGATACGTTGATCTTATAAATTGCAGGCCTAGCATACACCAGTCTGTATCAGGCTAAAATGTGGGGCCTAGGGCTCACAGAAATCAGATTTATTATTGTAGCTGGTTGTACAGATTACTGTAGCCATGGGACTGGCAACTTTCTGTAATCCACAACACCAAGTGAGAGGGTGATTAGTAAACGGCAGTTTCCTAACGCCAGAGGGACTGCAATACACTCATCTGTAGCCACAAAATGGAGCCTCTGTTCCTGGAACAGCTTAGCCTAGAATAATTTTTGTTATGAGAAGCCCACAGTGGTCACTGGTTGTTCATTGTCCCTGAAAGCCTGGTGACAAGTCAAGAAAATAAAAGCAAATGAAGGAAGAGAAGTTCCATTTCATATAGTATTGAGGGGGGTTTATTCACAGAATACGTCTTTGAATGACAGAAGCACAAACCGGAATTGTGGCTAAGCATATATGGATACTAATAATAACATAGCAAAGTGCTCCACAGATCACATAAAATATATTTAAAAAAAGAGCAGATGTATGATTAATCACTTTGTAACTCAATTCTCTTTCCAGCAAGAAGAGCACGTGCCATACACTGCCTGTGGAAAGTGTGTACGGATGACCTTCTGTATAAGTGCAGTCTTATTCTGGGTAAAATTCTGTTGGTCTTGTTCTTTAATATAATGTACCTCTTAAAAAATAATAGCTTCATGAGAAGCTACCCCTGATATCAAAGTAAGGTACTAAGTTAAAATGAAAAGAAAACACATGGCTAGTTCTAATTCACTAAAATACGTATTGAAAACAGATTTTTACCCTAATGAGCTTTTCTTCCATGGAAAAAATACTTGGATCAAAATGGAATCCCAGTACCAAGTGGTTTGGTCACATGTCTTACTGATCTAATCACCTTTCCACTCACAGGACAAACAAGGCTGTTTACAAGTCATTAAATTGATCACCAGGTCGTTAAGGCTTCCAAGGGGGGCAGGCACCAGTAATAGCTCTCATTAGCACACTTAAAACTGTAAACAGTCTCATAGTTCATATTTCTGACTTCACATACAAGAATGATACATGCACCAAAATAGGATATACAGATCCAGCAGACTGTAACATTAAAGTTGTTCAAAGCATCTTCGAATTATGCATATTTACATTTTTATACAGCATTGGAGGGGAACCATCACACCCTCTCCTCCTTTCCCCCAACCTTTTGCCCCCCTCCTGCATGCCTGTCTCACGTCACAATCCACTTCAAGACCCTGCACTCCCTCCTATGCCTCTCCTCTAGCTCAGAATTTTCTCCTGCCCTTGCAGACCCCCACATCTCCTCCTGCACACCAGTGCCTTACCCTGAGCTCCCTTTTGCACCCAATTTCCATCCCAGACTCTGCACCTCTTCCATTAATATCAGGGAAAAGTGCCGCCGTTGACCATTTGCCAAATTCTTGGAGTGGCACCCCATCAAAAATTATTGCCCACCTCTGCTGCAAGGCATGAGCTCTAATTATCTTTCTCATTATCTTAGGCTATAAATATCATGGCTATAAATATTATTACTGGTCATAACATTAATGATCCCTTTTTCCACAAGTTGACCCTATGCTATACAAAATTGTCTTCTCTTTTATGGGTTCTAAATTTATTGTGCTTTATCTTCAGAGAATCTCCTATTGCTCTCATATTATGGGATGGGGGAGAAAAAGTGTCCAATCAGTTTGTTTCCCTCCATAATATATATATTTCAAACCATTCTTTTTCCCAAGCCATATAATTTTACACTAGTATATATACCGTGCTCCATTTTCAGATTCTTTTGATCATTGCTTCAGTTATTGGAATCATCGTTTACAGACTCTCAGTTTTCCTTGTGTTTTCTGCAACATTGCCACGGCACATTACTGGAAAAGAAGCAATTCAGAAGTACCTGACTCCCCAGGCAGCCACTTCAATAACTGCTTCAATCATCAGTTTTATAATCATCATGATTCTGAACATAATCTATGAAAAAGTAGCTATCATGATTACTGACTTTGGTAAGTTTATGCCATAGCTAAGATAGAACTTCAGCTAAGAGCTATGAGAGAAAACAACCTCATTCTTAAGTATTTCAGCATTTTCCCTCTTTAGCATGTAACAATTTCTAGAGTTTTTCAAATAGAGCTTTTCACTTTTGTCAAATAAATCTATTTTACTCCTTGCTTAAGAAATCCTTGTATAGTCAGCATGAAAGATCTGTTGTTTACAGTTTGATGCTTGTGAAACAAACAAGGCAAGGAAGACTTTTTGAAAACAGATCAGTACCAGATATCACATTCAAGTACTTTAGCTATTGTTTATAGATAGATCAGCCCCTTTTTTTTTGTAAATAAATGGAATACAGTCACTGGTCCAATGCAGGATGCTTTTCTCTCATTAGTAAACAGATAACCATTCACAAATATTATTATTCTTTCCATCCAGCCCATCTACGTTAAATCGCTATTCTGCTTTAAATGTGTACAGCATTGTAATTTTAATATGGTTTATTTCCATCAGTTCAAAGTGTTATGTTTGTTATTTATTGAGTCTGCTAGGGTTTTTTCTTTCTATGGGAGCCATAGAGAAGAGTGTTGTTCTGGTTTTTTTAGCATCAAAGAACAAATTATTTCCTTCTTTACAACAGTCTTATAATTAACATAATGACTAACATGTATTGAGGGACCCTAAACAATCTAATTTATGCTGCAAATTCCATTCAAGCATGCAGGACATAGGCCCATTTTTGATGGGGGCACTAAAGCTGTTCAAATATTAATTTTCTTTTCCTTTTGTTTTTTTTAAAATACAGAACTGCCAAGGACGCAGACTGATTATGAAAACAGTCTGACAATGAAGATGTTCTTATTCCAGTTTGTCAACTATTATTCTTCATGTTTCTACATTGCATTCTTTAAGGGTAAATTTGTAGGATTCCCTGGAGACCCTGTTTACTGGTTAGGAAAATACAGAAATGAAGAGGTAAGAATCCACTCTGCTGTAATTCTTTTTCTTAATTAACAATGTAAGGTATCAGCCTAGGACCTGGACTACACTGAAAAGCTAGATCATTCCAGCTACATTGCTCAGGGATGAGAAAAAACCATACACCTGAGCAATGTCATTATGCTGATCTAATACCCAGTACAGACAGCATGAGGTCAATGGAAGAATACTCCCTTCAACCTAGCTACTGCCTCTCTAAGGGTATGTCTACACTACAGAGTTAGTTCGAACTAACGGACGTTAGTTTGAACTAACTTTCATAGGCGCTACATTAGCGCTCCGCTAGTTCGAACTTAATTCGAACTAGCGGAGCGCTTAATTCGAACTAGGGAAACCTCATTTTACGAGGATTAAGCCTAGTTCAAACTAGCTAGTTTGAATTAAGGGGTGTGTAGCCCCTTAATTCGAACTAGTGGGAGGCTAGCCCTCCCCAGGTTTCCCTGGTGGCCACTTTGGCCAACACCAGGGAAACTCTATTGCTCATCTCCCGGCCCCGGACCCCTTAAAGGGGCACAGGCTGGCTACAGTGCCCGTGCCAGGTGCAAGCCTGCCAGCACCCAGCTAGCAGACCCTGCACCTGGCACGGCTCGAGCCACCCACCCGATGCCCCCCAGCCCTCCCCCTCTTCCCGGGACCAGGCTGGCGGCTCCCGGGAGCTTGCCCGGGACCGCAAGAAGCGGGCACCCGCCTGGGCTAGTGCGGACATCGTGGACCTTGTCCACAATCTCCGCACTAGGCACAGGAAAGTGGCCGTCTAGGGCAGGAGAGCTGCCAGCCTGGCCACCCAGGAGCAGGTGTGCATGAAAATCAAGGGGGTCCACTGAGACCCCCGACCCTGAGGCCTGAGCTTACAATGGCCGTACTGGGTCAGACCAAAGGTCCATCTAGCCCAGTAGCCTGTCTGCCGACAGCAGCCAACCCTAGGGACCCTGGAGGGGATGGACCGAAGACAGTGACCAAGCCATTTGTCTCGTGCCATCCCTCTCCAGCCTTCCACAAACCTTGGGCAGGCACACCACTCCTACCCCCTGGCTAATAGCACTCCATGGACCCAACCTCCATGACTTGATATCACTTCCCTTTAAACCCTGTTCTAGTTCTAGCCTTCACAGCCCCCTGCAGCAAGGAGTTCCACAGGTTGACTCTTTGCTTTGTGAAGAAGAACTTTCTGTTACTAGTTTGAAGCCTGCTACCCATTCCTTTCCTTTGGTGTCCTCTAGTCCTTCTTTATGGGAACTAATGAAGATCTTTTCTGTATGCACCCTCTCCACCCAACTCCTGCTTTTAGAGACCTCTATCCTGTCCCCCCTCCGTCTCCTCTTTTCTAAGCTGAAAAGTCCCAGTCTCTTTAGCCTCTCTTCATATGGAACCTGTTCCCAACCCCTGATCATTGTAGTTGCCCTCCCCTCTCCCAGCCTCTCTCTTCCCCTCTTCCACCTCCTTTTCCCAGTCTCCCCCAGTTTTGTTCAATAAAGACAGATTCTATTTTTGAACACAATTGTCCTTTATTTTGTACATCAAGAAAAGGGGCTAGGGAAGGGTAAGTGGAAGGAGGTGAGGGAGGAATGGGGTACGAGCCCCCGATGGGGAGGACTGGGCTGGCTCTGCGGGCTTCTGGGGGTGGAAGCTCTCCTGCAGCCCCCCAATTGTCCCCTCTCCTCAGATGGCAGCCTGCGGCAAGTGCAGCCGGTCTGATGGCCGAGTGCTGTGATGTGCCTAGTGTGGGTACTCCGGGCAATCCAAGCCAGGACTGCTTTGCAAGCAGGGCACCCCTGAGAACTGTCTGTCCGGGGTGGGGGTCGGGACCCTTTAAGCGCAGCCCTCGGCTAGCCTGAGACAGCATCTCCACGCTCTAAGTCCTCCTCTGATGCCCTGCCGGCACTGCTTCCGGCCATCCTTAAGCCCGGTTCAGGGTCCACTTAATGTGGACATGCTAGTTCGAATTAGCAAAACGCTAATTCGAACTAGTTTTTAGTTCGAATTAGCTTAGTTCGAATTAACTAATTCGAACTCAGTTAGTTCGAATTAGCGCTGTAGTGTAGACGTACCCAAAGATGGGTTACCTACGCTAGCTGTTGTATCATTTTGAGTGCTGACAAGCCCTTGGCCTGCTATTGCTGAGAAGTGCAGAGCACACAAGGTGAGTTCAAACGTAGCCTCTGCACTTCCCAGTTCTCTGCTAACTACTGGGCCAGCCCCTTAGCATAATTGAGAGTATCTTGAGGGTTTCTTAAAGTTACTTAGATTGTCATTGACTCACGGGGAACCACTGTGGCATAACAAAAACCCAGCCACACTCATTTTTCCATGCATACCACCTATATCAACAACACAGAGAGGGTGGTATAACATCCACAGCACCGGCTCTCCACTATCCAATGATCTCCCTCCACTAGAGTGATTTTCTCGTAATGTTAGTGCAACATGGAGAGGCAGTATGATCTGGGCCACCATTCTATTGACTTCACTGGTGTCCTGCCGCTTACAGCAATGTCAGATCTGGTCTTTTGGGCCTTTTATCTAAGTGATAGAAGGGATTGGTCTTATTTGTCATCTTGCATTATTTCTAAGATTAAAATACTGTAATTTAAAAAAATTAGTATGTATTTTATTTAAAACATTTTACTCTTGCCTGAAGAGTTATATGGCATTTGTCCTATCTCTCTGAACCTTTAGTGTGATCCAGGTGGATGTCTCCTTGAACTTACAACACAATTAATAATAATAATGGGAGGTAAAGCAATTTGGAATAACATTCAAGAAGTGCTTCTTCCGTAAGTACCTAATGTTTTTTAAAAGGGGCCTAATGAAACAAACAGGTCAAATATTTGATAGCTAAGGCCCCGCTCCTGCTCCTTTTTGAAGCAAGTCAGCATTCGGGCATTTAGATTTCAATAACAGCAAATACTTAGGCATATGAAGTACAAGACCAGAGTTTTGCATGGTCATCAATTTGGATGCCATTTTTGGGTGTTCAGCTTGAAACACCCTAGGCCTGATTCTTCAAAGGTGCTATCTATCCTCAGTTCCCACTGAATTCCGTTCAGGTTGTGGATATTCAACACTTGTGAAAATCCATCCCAACATGTCTCAGGTTGAGTGCCCAAAACTGGAGGCTATTCTGGTAAAATTCACCTTCTTATTGCTTAAAATTGCATGCTGCAGTTTAGTATTTACTCTAATATATATGATGTCATACAGTGCTGGAAATATTATTTCTTTAAATATATTTGTGTGGTTGTATTTTGACATTCCTAGCTGTGTTCATAAGACAGATATTCTCAAAGGGTAATGTTTAATGTAAATGATACCGTCAAACCAGAGTCTGCATGTCTTCTGTGTAACTTCACAAAGTTCTTAAATAGCATTGCGCTTATCAGAACACAGGGAGCAATCTAGGTACTGAAAGTTGGAAAAGGTATAGCGAATGGAGGTGGGGAAGAGAGGAAACCAGCACAAACTAATTTAAATACATATCTGATAGAGATGTAATGGGAACTTATGACATTTCTTCACCAATCAAGTATGCATAGTCATTACTAACAGCCATCTTGAAAACTGGAGGTGGGAGTCCTAGAATCATAGAATCATAGGACTGGAAGGGACCTCGAGAGGTCATCGAGTCCAGCCCCCCGCCCTCAAGGCAGGACCAAGCTCCGTCTACACCATCCCTGACAGATGTCTATCTAACCTGTTCTTAAATATCTCCAGAGAGGGAGATTCCACCACCTCCCTTGGCAATTTATTCCAATATTTGACCACCCTGACAGTTAGGAATTTTTTCCTAATGTCCAATCTAAACCTCCCTTGATGCACTTTAAGCCCATTACTCCTTGTCCTGTCCTCAGAAACCAAGAGGAACACATTTTCTCCTTCCTCCTTGTGACACCCTTTTAGATATTTGAAAACCGCTATCATGTCCCCCCTTAATCTTCTTTTTTCCAAACTAAACAAGCCCAGTTCATGAAGCCTGGCTTCATAGGTCATGTTCTCTAGACCTTTAATCATTCTTGTCGCTCTTCTCTGTACCCTTTCCAATTTCTCCACATCTTTCTTGAAATGTGGCGCCCAGAACTGGACACAGTACTCCAGCTGAGGCCTAACTAGTGCAGAGTAGAGCGGCAGAATGACTTCACGAGTTTTGCTTACAGCATACCTGTTGATACAACCTAGAATCATATTTGCTTTTTTTGCAACAGCATCACACTGTTGACTCATATTCAACTTGTGGTCCACTATGACCCCTAGATCCCTTTCCGCCATGCTCCTTCCTAGACAGTCGCTTCCCATCTTGTATGTATGGAACTGATTGTTCCTTCCTAAGTGGAGCACTTTGCATTTCTCTTTATTAAACTTCATCCTGTTTACCTCTGACCATTTCTCTAACTTGCTAAGGTCATTTTGAATTATGTCCCTATCCTCCAAAGGAGTTGCAACCCCACCCAGTTTGGTATCATCTGCAAACTTAATAAGCGTACTCTCTATCCCAATATCTACATCACTGATGAAGATATTGAACAGTACGGGTTCCAAAACAGACCCTTGCAGAACTCCACTTGTTATCCCTTTACAGCAGGATTTAGCACCGTTAACAACTCCTCTCTGACTACGGTTATCCAGCCAATTATGCACCCACCTTATCGTGGCCCTATCTAAGTTATATTTACCTAGTTTATCAATAAGAATATCATGCGAAACTAAGGTCAGATCTTGTTCTCTTTTATACTACTGTTAATCCAGAGTAAATTCAGGGGAGTAGCTCTAAGTGTGCCCTGTTGCAACAAAGAGCAGAATCTGTGTCTAAAAATCAATAGGCCTGTAGCTAAAACGTTTCTTTGTGCGAGCTGACTTATTTATATCCATGATTGTCCCCATTTGTATAGCCCATTACTTGTGCTTATCCATCACCACTCATACTTGGAACCAATAGTCAAGTCCTAGGTCTGTTCTTTCTTCCCAGATCAACTGTTAATGTAGCCTGGTATTTGCTTGCACTGAAAACAAATCCACCCAATTCCAACACTTTTAATCATTGTAACAGTAATGTAACAGCCATTACTGATGCTATAGGATGAAAAAAGTTGAATTGTCAAGGTTCAAACGTGTCTACATACAGCAATTCAGAGTACTGAATTGGATATGCATCAGCAGTGATGGATTAACTTTTCTGGGGGCCCATATCTATCAGATTTTGTGGGACTCTGTAGATGGGGCCAAATATGAGAGATTCAGAGTGCAGGAGGAAGGGGGCTGTGAGTTGAGGTGGTGGGCTGGATGCAGGAGAGGGTGAGAGTTCCGACTCAGGGTGTGAGCTTTAGGGTGGGACTGGTGATGAGTCATTTGGGGTGCAGGAGAGAGTCTAGTCTGAGGCCAAAAGATTTGGAGCGTAGGAGTGGGCTCAGGGCAGGAGTTGGCAGTAGAGGGTCTGTTAAAGTTCAGCAGGAGCCTCAAGGCAGCAGGTGGGGTGGGATACATGGTCTAGGTGGGAGTTAGGATGCAGGAGGGGGCTCAGGGCAGGAGGCTGAGGTAGGGTGTGGCGCTGGTATTGCAAGTCAGGACTGCAGCAGGGAGTTGGAGTGCTCGACACTGGGGCAATTCCCCTTCGGTGGCACAGGCCACAGAGAGGGACAGGAGTGGGGGCAGGTGGATCTGTGTGCTGCTCCACACACACCTGCAGGCACCACCTACAACATCTCCTATTGCCCATAATTCCTGAGCACTGGGAGTTGCATGGCCAGATCCTGAAGGTGAGGGAAGTGTGTAGATGGAGTTTCTGGCGTTTGCAGCTCCAGTCCAGCTAAGGTGGGGAGAGCAACAGCAGTGCATGGAACCCCATTCCTTCCCTCACACCCACATAGCAGTCGGAACACGGGCTTTGGTGGCTCCGGTTCCTGCAAAAATATCTGCACTTTTGGTCACCCAAAGATCTTTTTGTGGGGTCCCCTTTAGCCTGGGGCTCTAGGTTGCAGCCCCTAACGTCCCTTTTGTAATCTGGCCCTCTGTATCAGGGACTTTTACTACTTAACTGAGCACTGATCAAATACTTACAACTATACAAATATAGAAAAGATGGTCCCCGACGCAAACATCTTGCAATCTAAATCAGACATGAGCTATACACATTGACTACCATGATACATGGATTGAAGACAACGAAGGAAAAAGATTAGGAGACAGAGAGCATTCTGTCTGTCAAGTAAAGCTGCTTTAAACAAAAAACTCTCCGAATATTGGAACATTATTAGGGACTGTAGATTTGGGGCCTTGATAATAGGTGACTGATGGGTAGGAGAAAAATGTACAAGGAGATGACCAGAAGGGGACTGAAAATACGGAGTGACCTAAAGCACAAATATGGATAAAGGAGACTTAGAAATGGAGGAAAAGAGAAAAGGCCAAAACCTCACTCCCATTGAACTCCTATTTGCAATGATTTGGCCCATAAACTGTAAGAAAGAAGAGAAAGGAGGAAGATAATGTATAAAAGAAGAATGTCACATTTTACTTCATATTGAATGGTTTCAGATTCAGTCTCAATCCATCTATTTTTCAGGATATATTTAGGAATTATTGTAAGAAAAGATACCACAATGAGGGATGCATTACAAGTTGGATGATCTGGAAACTTAGAAAAACAGTGAAAAAGCAATTCTTACTATATATCTGAAGGAGTAACACATCTTTTGTGAAACTGGTGCCTCACGCTTAAAAGCATTTGGCTGACATTTCATTTTGTATTTCTGTAATTACAAATGGAAGATTTCTCTTCCATTATTATGAAGGACATTTATATGCAAATGATACCTTTTTTCCCCCTTAAAAGTTTATCTGTTGCTGCTCCTTTTTCTAAGGTAACAGATGAAAATAGTTATAATTGCAACATCGATTTTCCTAAATTCAGGTGCTAACATTTCAGACCAACAGCTTTTAGAGAAGGAAGGATTCAAAGCGGAGGAACATATAGGGCCTGATTCTCTGTTGCCTTTTTCCCTTTGTGCAGTCATTTACACCAGTGAAAAGTGGGTGTAAAATGCTAACAAATTGGAATGGTAGTGTTGCACACCCACTTTGCATTGATGTAAATGACTACAATTGGTACTGGCAATAGCCAATCAGATACCCATTGTTTGTATTAATGAGCTTCAGTAGTTCAGTCATTATCAAGAACCAATTTTCAGCATTGGTAATAGCACAAAAGCAAGCCTTTGGTAAGGTAGACTAACTATGAGAGCCATCACTTTTTTCCTGACTGATAGCTGGATTAAGAATCTAATCGGAAGATGCTGCTCAGCTGCTCGATCAGAGAAGACTATTCCACGCTGGGAACAGGATTACCATCTGCAGCCTATTGGAAAACTTGGACTGTTTTATGAGTATCTTGAAATGGGTAAGTCAGCAGTGCATTACTGATTTATTATGAAATAGTGTCTAGATCCAAACGTGTTTTTCAGAAAAAGTCTTCAGATAAATAACGTAAACACATAATAGAGATTAACACATTTACCTTTCTTCATTTCACACAAACTTTAATCTAAATAAAATAAACAACAATCCACTTTACCACCAAAGAGGACATGGCTTCTGTGTAGAGGGACTGTATGAATCGGTCTGTTGCCTCTTCATCTTTTACTTTATCCACTGGAAAAAGTAGCCAGGCACTAGAACACTGTCATTGTCAACTAATTTATTTGTCACCAGCCATACTTTAATCATATTTTAATCATACTGATTTCAGCTCCAAAACACCAATCATGTTATTCATAATTGAGGCTTTATAGCACAGCACTGGATTAATAAGTAAATTTACAAGCCTTATAGGTAAAAAGATGTACAAAGAAGCAGATATTTAAATATTGAAAATAGTTCATATGTGTGAGTTATGGATTTTTTTTGTGTGTGCACCTAGCACACTTTTACAATCTATTGTTCATCGTTGATAGGCCTCTCCATCTTTCAGGCATTTATTTTACTTTTCTGTGTGTATTTTCACACGGGGTCTACTATTTGAAACCATTACAACATGTATTTCTCTCTCTCATGGTGTGGGTAAATATATAGACATTGGAGTTATGGCATCACCAATGTATGTCACATTCTCATTGGCAGTTATACAGTTTGGATTTGTCACTTTATTTGTGGCATCATTCCCACTGGCTCCTCTTCTGGCTCTTGTCAATAATTTGTTGGAAATACGAGTTGATGCCTGGAAGATAACAACCCAGTTCAGGCGCATGGTACCACAGAAAGCACAAGATATAGGAGCATGGCAGCCAATCATGCAAGGAATAGCAATTCTGGCTGTGGTAACCAATGTAAGTATGACCTTAGAATTATAAAATACATATGCACTAAATGTTCTGGTCAAATGAGGGTGTTAAATATTAGTTTGTATCAACTAACCAAAATGACTAAAGATAACATTTTCAAAAACACACAAGCGATGTAGGCTCTTAAGTCCCATTTAAGTGATTTAGGCATCGTTAAGTTTTTTGTTTTGTTTTTAAACGAGACTTTGGCTCCAAAGCATGCTTTCAAAAACCCTAACCCTAGGCCTAAATAAAGGAAGTTTCACTTCTCACAATGTGACATCCTTGAGAAACTGTGTGTCCAACAAGAATACAGTGTATCCTCCCTAAACTTACAGCACTCACTGAATATAGAATGAATTTTCTGAGAAGTAGGTTGAAATTAAACTCTATTAATTATTATTGTATTTATTATGGCCATGGCCTCATAGCAGTTTTACACTTAAAGCAGAGATTTAGTTCCTTTGTTAGAGGAAAAAAAATACAGTGTTACCTCAGAATTACAGCATTTAACATTTGAGGTATAGAATGAATTTTCTTAGAAGTATAAATGAATTAATTAATCAGGCTGAGTTTAATTTAAAAATGAATCTTTTAAGAAATGTAACACTTGGTTTTGGATCTCCCCCCCTCCAATGGTCTTATTAATGAAGTAGAAACTCTTCAAACTTCCCATATAGTTAAATCATACTGAAATCTTACCCATAAGCAAATTGGGTCTTTTTTGCCATTATGAATTGCACAAGAATTGGTTCTCCAATAGAAGCTCTAACATATAATCTATTCCTTCAGTAATTTCCACCAACTGCCCTCTTTCTCTGCTATTAAATAAGACATAGCAGCTATTGGGAAAGAGAGCAATTCGTGGCAAGTTTCCCTGAAGGAGAAGGTTTCATGTTTTCCTCTGCTGGCAGATATATTTTTCAGTTATGACAAATAGCAACAAAATTCTATTACTGCTGTACATGTGTACAAAGCTGAGTTGAGGATTGTAGAGGGGAGTGCAGGCAACAAGGGAATTTAGAGCAAAGGGGGTTCACAAGCAAAAATGTGGAAGACAAGTGGTAGAGGAAAATACTCAAGTTGCTCTGTGCTGCACCAGAGTGGTGTAAAGCAGCTAGACTATACTAGTGAATCTGGTGCTAAAAGTTAACATAAATAGGATTCAAAGTTGATAGTACATACCTCTTCAAATCGATAGAAATATTTCATGAGATCAGGGCTTTTTTGTTTGGTTGGTTGATTTTTGGGAGGGTTGTTTGTTTGCTTGCTTGATTAGTGGTCATGTACAAAGTTTTTAATAATAATTTCAATTAAAAACTGGAAAATTCTGAAATAAAAATAGCTCTGTTAAGCTAGAATTAAGGTTTAGTAACTTCCCTTGGGTCACTTTGCTAAGAATAAAACATACTTCTCCATGGCACAAATATGAAACAAAAAAAATTGAAACATATTATTAGGGCTGTCAAGCGATGAAAAAAAATTAATCACGATTAATCGTGCGTGCTGTCCCTTTGAAACACAGGGATCAGCTGGAGTTCTCAGCTGACCCCAGGTGCAGTGCAGTTTTCTCTTTGAATCACAGCGGCGGCTTTTCCAAGAGGCAGCACTGCAGGAGCCCAGGGTCAGCTGGAGTGTCCAGCTGATCTCTGGCTCAGCGTTGCGCTGCCCCTTTGAAGTGCCGCTCCGGCGCTTCAAAGGGGCAGCGCTGCATGGAGATTGGGCACTCCAGCGCTGCATGGAGATTGGGCACTCCAGCTGACCCCAGAGTTTTGCAGTGCTTCCCCTTGAAAACGCTGGGGCGGCACTTCAAAGGGGCAGCGCATCATTAACGCCTGCGATTAATGCGTTAAAAAAATTAATGCGTCAGTCCTGCCATGTATTAATCGCAGGCATTAACGCACATCAATTGACAGCCCTACATATTATCACACAGTTAGGGCAGCCAAAAAACTTAACTCTACCCTAAGACATCAGGGGAAAGAAAAGTCTAATCATAGAATCATAGAATAATAGGACTGGAAGGGACCTCAAGAGGTCATCGAGTCCAGCCCCCCGCCCTCAAGGCAGGACCAAGCTCCGTCTACACCATCCCTGACAGATGTCTATCTAACCTGTTCTTAAATATCTCCAGAGAGGGAGATTCCACCACCTCCCTTGGCAATTTATTCCAATATTTGACCACCCTGACAGTTAGGAATTTTTTCCTAATGTCCAATCTAAACCTCCCTTGATGCACTTTAAGCCCATTACTCCTTGTCCTGTCCTCAGAAACCAAGAGGAACACATTTTCTCCTTCCTCCTTGTGACACCCTTTTAGATATTTGAAAACCGCTATCATGTCCCCCCTTAATCTTCTTTTTTCCAAACTAAACAAGCCCAGTTCATGAAGCCTGGCTTCATAGGTCATGTTCTCTAGACCTTTAATCATTCTTGTCGCTCTTCTCTGTACCCTTTCCAATTTCTCCACATCTTTCTTGAAATGTGGCGCCCAGAACTGGACACAGTACTCCAGCTGAGGCCTAACTAGTGCAGAGTAGAGCGGCAGAATGACTTCACGAGTTTTGCTTACAACACACCTGTTGATACAACCTAGAATCATATTTGCTTTTTTTGCAACAGCATCACACTGTTGACTCATATAATGCACCTTTGAAAAATAGTTTAAACTACTCTGGGAGCACAAATAATTGAAATGACTTAATTGTAATCCTTATGGTTATTGTATAGTGTCACTACAGGTCAGAGTTAAGATTGTTTTAGTGATTTAATTATACATTTAGATACTTTTATATGTTTGGATTTAATTTAATACATAATTGCACCTGGAAGTTAATAGAATCCCTGCTGCACAATCACCAGGACCTCCTACTGATGTTCTGACTATACTTCTTCCCACATCTCCTGATTCGCTTATACCCTGTCAATAGCTCCACAAAGTCATGATATGTCCTTGGCAACCTTCTCCTGGCCCTGGCCAAAAGGGCCATCCATCACTCAAAAAGGAGGAAGCTGGAAATGTGTGTATTTAGGATAGTACGGTGTACTCTGCAATTGTGGGTTCTGTTTCTGTTCCCTTGTCCATTCACACCTCCAGGCTGAGTTCCTCTGGGCAGTGTCCTCCTTGGATGCCTTTGAGGAGCAGTGAGCACTATCATACAGATGAACTTTCGCTCACAGTCTCTGCCTCCTACCTGATTGATTTACCCTTAATATACAGAATCTGTATTTCCTCTTCTCCCCTCAATTGTTGGTTTTGCTACTGCTGATTAGCTGCTATAGCCTAAGGCACCATATATTCTTCCACTGCATATAGTACTTTTGCAGCACCTGCAAGACTACAAGAAACTTTTGTTTTAAACTATCAGTCTTGGGATTTGCAGTTTAAGCAGCAAAGCTGCTATTGTACCATACCAGACCATCTGTTGTTGATTTGAAGACTGATTTTAATTTGTTATGGTATAAATGGAAAACTGTATTCACTGTACTAGGAAAACAGAGCACACTACTGGTTTGTGCTTTTCCAGCATGATACTCTAAAAAGCAGCCCTCAGTTCGGGGGGAAAGTTTCCTCTTAGACAACACAGTAGAGTTAGCTTTCATGTTTCTGCCCTGGTAGCTCTGCACACATCTGGAGATTATTCTGCAGGATGGGAAAAAGTGAAACTGGATTCAGATTTATAATTATGTGAAAACTGGAACCTTGCCAAAAATCAGTTAAAAAGAGTTATTAAGCTATGTATATATAATATCCCAAAATATTTTGATGCTTAAGAGAAGCAGCAAATTCATTTTCTTCAAGTGGAGAAGAGGGTTTAACTTTTTTAACCTTACTTTATTATTCCTTTTAGCTTGTTTGTGATCTGCCCATATCTAAACCATATATTTTAATGAATGTTATAAAATTAATTACAACTTTTGTTCTTTTACTTAAGTTACGAACTGGGTAATGTACACATCAGGTTCACCCTTCTTTCCCAGCAATTAGAAAACATATTAATATCATGCATTTTGGTTCTAACTTTTCCCTGGGGAAAACATGCTAAAAATAACTAATCTTAACATAAATTTAAATCATGTAGCATTTCATTAAGTTTCTTTAAAATGGTTTTTAAAAGGACATACCCTACTTTTAATTTATGCTCAAATATTTCTCAAAAGTCCTTCTTAAGTGGTAATTTATCCTCAAAACCTTAAAAACAAGATTCCTTTATCTAAAGGCTACCTCCACTTTCCCTCTTATCAGCCAAACGAATGAGAGCTTTTTTAGCTAAACTTCAAAGTATCAAAACAAACTAAAAGTTGATACTAGGTTTTTAGAGCCAAAGCCTAGTAGTACCATAGAAGTCAAGTTGAGACCAGGGTCTGACCCTCGATCCTGCCACCCAAGTTCTTTCTAGTGGTCCTATCTGGTGAGAGATTTCAAGTCTTCTATCTCCTTTCCCACACACAAGAGTTTCGTGTCTCGTGCAAATGTCTTCAAATCAAGACTTACCTTAGGTACACTTCAAACAATTGTTGGCACCCTCCCACAAAGGTGAGGAACTATGTATATTAAATATAATCTCATCTTGAAATTCACCCCTAGAAACAAGGACTGGAATGAATATGAATAATGGAATACAGTTTTACCAACGTTGAAGGTACACATTTCCCCTTATTCTTTCTATTACTTTATTGCCTTCTCTCTCCTTCCATTTTCCACTTTCTGTCACCACTGTTCCTTTTTCTCATTTCTGTCCATTTTTCTTCACTCCCTTTATCAATTTGTTAAATCTTGCCCTCTTCCTGTATATCTAATTTTGTCCTCTCTTTCAAACTCTTTTTTCTACAGCTTTCATTTATCCCCTTTCTCTTTCTGTTTATTTCCCACTCTGGATATCAGGCTCCCCAGTTGGCTTCCATTCTCTTTCCCCATCAGTGCATCAGCTACTCTGTTCACATTGTCAAGGTTTTATTCTGTGTCATAAAGATGAAACTTTTGGCTTTCAATTCTAGAGCACAAGATCTCAGGCAGAACTGGGGGTGCTGGCCAGTGTTCCCTCTAAGCTGCACAGCTTCACAGATGATTAATCAGCCCCACCCAGTCTGTCATGGAGCCCTGAGCCTCTGACTGGGCGGGGCTGTTTAATCACCTGTGAAGCTGTGCTGCCCCGCAGCTTAGGGGGAACACTGGTGCTGGCCATAATCTTATTGTGCCCAATAGTGCAGTCCTTTGAATATCAAGCAGCCAAGGAGAACATCAAACTAGCCAGGATGGACCTGTCTAGTGATGTGGAGGTTGTGGGGAATAATCAACTGAATCTCAAGTAGGAGGAGAGAGATTATTTTATCTCTGTGTTTGGCACTGGGGTGACTGATGCTAGAATACTTGTGTCCAGTTCTGCTATCAACAGTGCAATAAGGACGTAGATAAATTGGAGAGGATTCGGAGAGGAGCCACTAGAATGATTTAAAGGATTAGAAAGCCTATCTTCCAGTGATAAATTCAAGGTGCTCAAGCTATTTAGCTTTACCAAAAAAATCATGGAATACTAGAACTGCAAGGGACCTCAAGGAATCATCAAGTCCTGTCCCTTGCCTTCATGGCAGGACCAAGCACCATCTAGATCAGTGGTCACCAAGCAGTAGATCGGGATCTACTGGTAGATTTTGGAACCTCTGACAGGTGATCCTGACTGGTTTGGCCAAGAGGCTATTATCAAGTGCGGGCACTTCAGCTGCCCCTCCCCTTACAGCTGCGCATCTCCTGTCCTGTCCTTTGGAGCTGTCTCCTCAGGAGTCTCCTGCTTCCTGTGCAGGGCAGGGAAGATAGAGGAGGGGTGCTGATGTCAAGGTGCCCCCTCTCCCACATTGTATCCTATCTCCAAAGAGCAGAGAGGGGACACAACTGGGCTTGGGAGGGAGTTTGCTGGCTGCTTTTGGGAGTGGTGCAGGGCCAGGACAGGGGTGAACCTGCTTTGCCCCACTGCACTATCACCCACGAGCCACCTGAGGTAAGCAGTGCCCAGCTGGAGTACACATCCTGAAACCCTACCCCAGTGAGAAACCCTCCCCTGCACTCCTAGCCCTGGGCACTCCTGCATCCAAATGCCCTTCCAGAGCCTGCACCTAGAACCCCCTCCAACACCCTAAATGCCTCCAGCTCAAAACCCCTCTCATTCTCTAAATCCCTTAATCCAAGGCCAACCCTCTGTCCCAGACTAGTGAAAGGGAGAGACGATGGAGTGAACAGAGGCAGACCCTTAGAGAAGAGGCCGAAGGAAGGCAGGGGAAGGGTATTTGGGTTTCAGGTAGATCTTGGATTGCACTTAAATTCAAAAAGTGATCTCAAGCATAAAAAGGTTGGAGACCCCTGATCTAGATCATTGCTGACAGGTGGTTAGAGATTTTTAAAAGCAGATTAGACAAAGACAGATTCTGCAATGTCCCTGAGCAATTTATTCCAATTGTTTAACCACCCTGACAGGAAGTTTTTCCTAACACCCAATCTAAACCTCTCATGCTGCAATTTAAACCCACTGGTTCTTGTCCTATTATCAGATATCAAGGAGAATAATTTTTCTCCCTTCTCTTTGTAACACCCTTTTTTAAGTACTTGAAAGCTGTCATCATGTGCCCTCTCGGTCTTCTCTTTTCCAGACTAAACAAACCCAGTTCTTTCAATCTTCCGTCACAGGTCAAGTTTTCTAGACTTTTAATCATTTTTGTTTTGTCAGATGTTAAGGGTGACTTGATCATAGTTCCCCACTCTGGCACGGTGGGAGCCTGCAAGACACTTTAAAATACCCTGCCACTAAAGGGTTCCGTTTAAAAACTCCCCGAAGTCACAGATTCCCTGACCTTGGCTTGGTATTGTTGCTACCACCCAAATGCAAAAACCTCCCTGAGAACCCAGGAAGGCACATTTGGGAATTTCTTCCTGTGGGGTATTCTCAAGCTCCTTAGCCTTCCTCTTGGAGAGAATTTGAGAAATTGTTATTTCTTCTGGTAGTCTTAGGCATGTGTACACAAAACCTTGTGCCTTCTAGGACACAGGAATCAGAGCACGGACTTAAAAGGATTATTTTTTATTAATAATACAAATAAAACACGCTTCGTGAAACATTACTTAGTTGCTAGATGCTACAAAGCAACTACCAAAAAAAGATTAAAATACAGAGAATTACTTCCCCCTGGGGTTCAGTTTCAACAGTTACAGAGTAAGAGGGTGGTTACATATACTCAGAACAGAGAATTCCAACAACCCCCCAAAAAAGAAAAGAACCTGATCACGTCTGACTAAACATTCCCTGTTCTACTCACATATTGGTTGTTCCAAGATTTAGTCCTTCACTAGGAATAGATGTCGCTGGATTCTCCATGCCTTGCTTGCTGACTGAATTCATATCTCCCAGACATAGGAAGGTCACTGCTTCCATTTCAAAAACTCACACTCTGTTTCCATTGACACTCCTGGCTTCCTGCCAGCTCACTTCCTGCTTCCCTAGCATTTCTAGGGACTCTGTAGGACCTACTGTTTATACTTTACTTTTACAGGCTAGACAATTAGGGTTAGGTCTCAAGAATTAATCATTATGAAAAGACTTTAGCTATTTGAATGACTGGAATGTCCAGAAAAGGATATTACACCTCCATTCATCGCAACAGGTCTCCACCCTGGGAACTCATATTTACTAATGGGCTTGTCAGTCTAGCAGAGAAAGGTGTAACACAATCCAGTATCTGGATATTGCAACTAGACCAGGGTGGGCAACATGCAGCCCATCATCCCATGGCCCAGTGGGAGCCTTGGACAGGGGCCATGTGCGTCACTGCACTCAGTGTGCTCCTGAGGAGGGGGAGTTTGCATGATGCCCCCAGTCCCAGCATAATCTCTGTACCCCAGCTTCTGCACCCCATCCTTTCCCAGACCCTACACCCTAATCCCTGCCCCAAGTCACAACCCCTGCCTGCCCTAAATCATAATCCAAACTCCTGCACCTCTGTTCCAAATCACAACCTCCTCCCATACCCTGTATGCCCTCATACGGGTCAGAATGAGTTGCCTCCCCCCGCCCCATCAAAAATTATTTCCCACTCCTTAGCTAAACAAATTCATTCTGGAAATAAGGTGTAAATTTTTGACAGTGAGGGTAATTAACTAATGAACAGTTTACCAAGAGTTGTGGTACATTCTCCATCACAGTTTTTAAATCAAGACTGGATATTTTTGTAAAAGATCTGCTCTAGGAATTATTTGAAGTTCAATGGCCATTGTACAGGATGTTGGACTCGGTCAGTGGTTCTTAACCTTAATTACTCCTCAAGGGTAATTTGGCATATTTCAGGGGGGTAATAAGTTTAAAATACAATAGATGTTCAGTTTGTTCAACATAATGTATGGGTATGTCTACACTTGCTCCCTATCTCGAGATAGGGATGCAAATGTAGTGTACCGAAATTGCTAATGAAGCACGGGATTTAAATATCCCATGCTTAATTAGCATAATGCGTCCAGCCGCCATTTTGAAATCGCATTATTGCGAAATAAAACGCCCCGTGTAGCAGCGTTATTTCGAGAGAAAACCCTTCTCTCGAAAAAAGCCCAGGCCTGATTCCTACATACAGATTATGGTGCTCTCTCTGAGTGGGATATGGATACTCTTTGGAACTGAATGGCAATAAGAGGCCACGTAATATGTGACGTGTTATTAAGCAGCTGCTGGCAAGAGAGGAAATACTGTCTTGGCATCAGAAACAGTTTTCACATCTGCTAACAACTGGAATCTCTGAGCCAGCAGCTGCAGAAGTGAATTTGGGCAGGGCATGACCCGTAAGGAATGTTTAGTGGCTTATATATCGGGGTGGGGAACTTCAGGCCCGGGAGCCAGAAGCAGCCCCCAGCTTGCCTGGATCTGGACCTCAAGGCTCTGCCCTCCCCACCCCGGGGCTGGTGTGCGAGGGGAATGTAGGGAGTGTCTGTCTTCTTTTCAGTTAGGGGCCACATCAGTGAGGGGCTTGGGTTTTTGTTTTGGGGTTTTCTTTGCTTCTGACTTGTGTGTGGCCTCTGACTGATTTTTCTGTGGGTCAGCAGCCCCCAACCCAAAAAGGGTTCCCCACCCTGTTTTAGGTTAATCATCTGTAGTATTTTAGGTTTGAATTATCTTTAAAATGTTCATTGTGAAATTTAATTTATTTGTAATGGTATGCATCTTAGTACGGATCATTATGCATGATGTTCATCAGGCAGTAGTATATGTGGTGAGAAGGACTCAGTAGGAAACATGTGAACTTAAATGGAATGTATGGTACTGTAGGTTTAATTTGGTTGCTGACTCAGTGAAAGTGTCTGTAAGAAAAAACAAACAAACATGAATTGCACTGCTTTTTAAAGGCATCCTTAACAAAATATGTAATTTAGAAACTCCATAGAGTGCTTATTCCAGAGAGATTGTTTTATGCCATTGAATGACTGCATATCTATTTGCAAAGAGAACCACTGAATGGAAAAGTGCAAACTTTCTGATTTTTCTTGCAGTAATGCATACTTGTTGAAATCTAAAATGCCTAGAAAATATTATGTGTATATATAATTGCAGACTGAGGATGTGGACGAGGTGTTTGAAGGAGTGCGACCAACCATGTGCTCATTTGACCCCTGCCCTTTGTGGCATATTAAATTGAGCCAAGAGGGGACTGTTGTTGTTAATGCTTCTTTTAGATTTGGGACAGTTCCCACTGCCTTGAATCATAGAATAATAGGACTGGAAGGGACCTCAAGAGGTCATCGAGTCCAGCCCCCCGCCCTCAAGGCAAGACCAAGCTCCACCTACACCATCCCTGACAGATGTCTATCTAACCTGTTCTTAAATATCTCCAGAGAGGGAGATTCCACCACCTCCCTTGGCAATTTATTCCAATATTTGACCACCCTGACAGTTAGGAATTTTTTCCTAATGTCCAATCTAAACCTCCCCTGCTGCACTTTAAGCCCATTACTCCTTGTCCTGTCCTCAGAAACCAAGAGGAACAAATTTTCTCCTTCCTCCTTGTGACACCCTTTTAGATATTTGAAAACCGCTATCATGTCCCCCCTTAATCTTCTTTTTTCCAAACTAAACAAGCCCAGTTCATGAAGCCTGGCTTCATAGGTCATGTTCTCTAGACCTTTAATCATTCTTGTCGCTCTTCTCTGTACCCTTTCCAATTTCTCCACATCTTTCTTGAAATGTGGCGCCCAGAACTGGACACAGTACTCCAGCTGAGGCCTAACTAGTGCAGAGTAGAGCGGCAGAATGACTTCACGAGTTTTGCTTACAACACACCTGTTGATACAACCTAGAATCATATTTGCTTTTTTTGCAACAGCATCACACTGTTGACTCATATTCAACTTGTGGTCCACTATGACCCCTAGATCCCTTTCCGCCATGCTCCTTCCTAGACAGTCGCTTCCCATCTTGTATGTATGGAACTGATTGTTCCTTCCTAAGTGGAGCACTTTGCATTTCTCTTTATTAAACCTCATCCTGTTTACCTCTGACCATTTCTCTAACTTGCTAAGGTCATTTTGAATTATGTCCCTATCCTCCAAAGAAGTCGCAACCCCACCCAGTTTGGTATCATCTGCAAACTTAATAAGCGTACTCTCTATCCCAATATCTACATCATTGATGAAGATATTAAACAGTACGGGTCCCAAAACAGACCCTTGAGGAACTCCACTTGTTATCCCTTTCCAGCAGGATTTAGAACCGTTAACAACAACTCTCTGACTACGGTTATCCAGCCAATTATGCACCCACCTTATCGTGGCCCTATCTAAGTTATATTTGCCTAGTTTATCAATAAGAATATCATGCGAGACCGTATCAAATGCCTTACTAAAGTGTAGGTATATGACATCCACCGCTTCTCCCTTATCCACAAGGCTCGTTATCCTATCAAAGAAAGCTATCAGATTAGTTTGGCATGACTTGTTCTTCACAAACCCATGCTGGCTATTCCCTATCACTTTATTACCTTCCAAGTGTTTGCATAGGATTTCCTTAATTATCTGCTCCATTATCTTCCCTGGGACAGACGTTAAACTGACCGGTCTGTAGTTTCCTGGGTTGTTCTTATTCCCCTTTTTATAGATGGGCACAATATTTGCCCTTTTCTAGTCTTCTGGAATCTCCCCTGTCTGCCATGATTTTTCAAAGATCATAGCTAAAGGCTCAGATACCTCCTCTATCAGCTCCTTGAGTATCCTGGGATGCATTTCATCAGGACCTGGTGACTTGCTGACATCTAACTTTCCTAAGTGACTTTTAACTTGTTCTTTGTGTATCCTATCTTCTACACTTACCCTCTCTCTGCTTGTATTCACTACGTTAGGCACACCTCCAGACTTCTCGGTGAAGACCGAAACAAAGAAGTCATTGAGCATCTCCGCCATTTCCAAGTTTCCTGTTACTGCTTTTCCCTCCTCACTAAGCAGTGGGCCTACCCTGTCCTTGGTCTTCCTCTTGCTTTTAATGTATTTATAAAAAGTCTTCTTGTTTCCCTTTATGCCTGTAGCTAGTTTGATCTCATTTTGTGCCTTTGCCTTTCTAATCTTGCCCCTGCATTCCCGTGTTGCTTGCCTATATTCATCCTTTGTTAGTTGTCCTAGTTTCCATTTTTTATATGACTCCTTTTTTATTTTGAGATCGTGCAAGATCTCCTTGTTAAGCCAAGCTGGTCTTTTGCCATATTTTCTATCTTTCCTACACAGCGGAATTGTTTGCTTTTGGGCCCTTAACAACGTCCCTTTGAAATACTTCCAACTCTCCTCAGTTGTTTTTCCCTTCAGTCTTGCTTCCCATGGGACCTTACCTACAAGTTCTCTGAGCTTATCAAAATCTGCCTTCCTGAAATCCATTACCTCAATTGTGCTGGTCTCCCTTCTACCTTTCCTTAAGATCATGAATTCTATTATTTCGTGATCACTGTCCCCTATACTGTCTTCCACTTTCAAGTTCTCAACTAGTTCCTCCCTATTTGTTAAAACCAAATCCAGAACAGCTTCTCCTCTGGTAGCTTTTTCAACCTTCTGAAACAGAAAGTTGTCTCCAATGCAGTCCAGAAACTTACTGGATAGCCTGTGCCTCGCTGTGTTAGTTTCCCAACATATGTCTAGATAGTTGAAGTCCCCCATCACCACCAAATCTTGGGCTTTGGATAGTTTTGTTAATTGTTTAAAAAAGGCCTCATCCACCTCTTCCACCTGGCTAGGTGGCCTGTAGTAGACTCCTAGCATGATATCACCCTCGTTTTTTACCCCTTTTAGCTTAACCCAGAGACTCTCTACACAGCTATCTCCTACGTTCATCTCCACTTCAGTCCAAGTGTGTACATTTTTAATATACAAGGCAACCCCTCCTCCCTTTTTTCCCTGTCTGTCCTTCCTGAGCAAGCTGTACCCTTCCATACCAACATTCCAATCCTGCGTCCCATCCCACCAGGTTTCTGTAATACCAATGATATCATAGTTGTATTTATTGGTTAGCAATTCCAGTTCTTCCTGCTTATTACCCATACTTCTCGCATTTGTATATAGGCATCTAAGATACTGATTTGATCTTGCCTCCCTGTTGTGCCCTGACCCTCCTTTCTCCTTGCCATTATAGGCCGTAGTCCCTCCCATTTCCAACCCATCTCCCAGTCCCGCACATGCAGCACTTACCTGTGGGCTTTGCTCACCTGCCCCCGACAAACCTAGTTTAAAGCCCTCCTCACAAGGTTAGCCAGTCTGTGTCCAAACAAGGCCTTCCCGCTCCTGGAAAGGTGAACTCCATCTCCGCCAAGCAGTCCTTCCTGGAAGAGCACCCCGTGATCAAGGAAGCCGAATCCCTCCTAGCGACACCATCATCGCAGCCAGGCATTCATCTCCAGGATGCACCTCTCTCTGCCCGGGCCCCTACCTTTGACAGGAAGGATAGAAGAGAATACCACCTGCGCTCCAAACTCCTTCACCCGTACCCCCAAAGCCCTGTAGTCACACTTGATCCGCTCAGTGTCACACCTGGCAGTATCATTTGTGCCCACGTGGATGAGTAGCATTGGGTAGTAGTCAGAGGGCCGGATAATCCTCGACAATGCCTCCGTAACATCTCGGATACGGGCCCCTGGCAGACAGCATACCTCTCGAGATGAGCTGTCAGGGCGACAGATGGGTGCCTCCGTTCCCCTCAGAAGAGAGTCTCCAACCACCACTACCCTACGTTTCCTCCTCGCAGTGGTGGCAGGAGACTGCTCAACCTTGGTGGTGCAAGGCCTGGTCTCCTCCACTGTGGGGGGTGACTCCTTGTCTCCTGCTGAAAGTAAAGTGTAACGGTTATGTAACAACACAGTGGGAGGGTTAGGAGCAGGGGTGGAACACTGCCTGCTGCCGGAAGTAACCAGCTGCCAGTTCTCACCCTGCACCACTGCCTCCTCCATAAGTGGCTGGTCAACAGTCCCACATCCTAGGACAGTGACCTCCGTGGACTCCACAGGAATACTGTCCAGGAATTCCTCATGGCTTCGAATGCTCCTCAGCCTGGCCACCTCCTCCTGTAGCTCTCCCACCTGCTGCCTGAGAGATTCCACCAGCAGGCACCTTTCACAACGGTTGTCTCCCCCAGCCTGGAGATCACTCAGTGGGAATTGCAAGCCACAAATACAGCAAGACCACACCAGGACCTGGGTAGAGGCATCCATGCTCAGGTTCTCTGTCTGGATACAGGCACAGGTGGAGGAGACAGGAGAAGTACTGGCACAAGCGCTACGGGTCTTCATCACCATCAGTCACTCCCTCTGCTCAACTCCCTCTTCAACTCCCCTGTCTGCAGTCCCCTGGTCGCACTGCTCTGGCTTTTTAAAGCCTGCTTGCCTAGGTCAGACCTGCCCCCTTCTGAGTCACACAGGAAAAGGCTGAGCCTGAGGCTAATCAGAGGCAATCAAGGGAACAATGGCAGGCTCTCAGTCCCAACTGCCACAGAAGCTGAAACTGAAACTGCTAGCACTCACCTGGAATCAGACTCTCAATTCACACTTCAAACTGTAAAATTCAAACAGTCAGGCACAGGCACACACTCACACCACAGCTTGTACTCTCACCGGGAAAGGTGAGAGGTGGTGATAAAACCATTCCTTCAGTAGCCTTCCCTGGACCCACTATCTATCACCCAGTCACTAATATTCCCTTCCTGGGCAAGCTACTCAAGTAGGCAGTGGCGTTGCAATTCCAAGCTTTCTTGGAAGAAACAGATTATCTACACCCATTTCAATCTGGCTTCAGGCCTGGTTTTGGAACAGAAACCACCTTAGTTCTCCCTGGTAGATAACCTATGCCAGCGATAGAGACGGGGAGTGCGTCCCTGTTGATTCTCTTTGACCTCTCAGCAACTTTCAGTACCATCAACCCTGGTATCCTTCTGGAGCTCCTGGTGGAGTTGAGTATCGAAGGCACTATTTTGCAGTGGTTCTGGTCTTACCTGTTGGGATGCGTTCAGAAGGTGGAGCTAGGGGGGTGCTGCTCGACCCCATGGCGACTGTGCTGCAGGATCCCGAAAGGCTCCATCTTGTCCCCTATGCTGTTTAACATCTACGTGAAACTGCTGAGAGAGGTCATAAGGAGATTTAGAGGACGGCGTCATCAATATGCAGATGACACCCAACTCTATTTCTCTGTGACATTAGATCCACATGTGGTGACGACCAATCTGAACTGGTGTCTGGAGGCAGTGATAAACTGGATGAGGTCAAATAAGCTGAAGCTGAATCCAGATAAGATTGAGGTCCTGTGGATCAGGAAGCCATCTGTCCGGGAACACGGTGTGTTACCTGTTCTGGATGGGGTTATACTTCCACTGAAAGAAGAGCTACACAGCTTGGGAGTCCTCCTGGACCTTTTTCTAGCATTTGAGAACCAGATTTCATCAGTGGCCAGGAGTGCTTTTGGGCAACTTTGGCTGATCTGCCAGCTGTCATACTTCCTGAAAAAGAATGAGCTGGCTATGGTGATTTATGCTCTTGTCACATCCCAATTGGACTATTGCAATGTGCTCTCTGTAGGGCTGCCTTTGAAGAGTCTTCCGACTCTTCAAACTAATCCAGAATGCAGCTGCTTGAGTTGTAGCTAACACTTGTTATACAGAGCACATCATGCTGGTGCTCTGGCAGCTGCCCTGGCTTCCAGTATGTTTCTAGGCACAGTTCAAGGTCTTAGTTATGACTTACAAAGCCCTAAATGGGTTGGGACCAGGGTATTTGAAAGACCATCTCCTCCCAAACCAACCTGCCCAGGGATTGAGGTCAGCTGGGGAGGCTCTGCTCTGTGTTCCTCCGCTTATGGAGGGAGATAAGACTGACATCTACATGGAGGAGAGCCTTCTCAGCCTTTGCCCCCAAGCTATAGAATTCTCCCCCCATCTCCCCCTGACATTTGCCTGGTGCCAACACTGGCACTGTTTTGGTGCCAGGCTAACGCCACCTTTTACCTGTGCTTTTATTAGTGTTTGAGTTTGTGTATGTATGTGTGTCCCTCCTCCTGAGGTGTCTTGGCAGGTTTTATGTCCGTCCCCCCCGCCTTGGGGTTTTGTATTTTATTCTTATATTTATTGTGTTTTAAAACTTTTGTAAGCTGCCTTAAATATTTTAAATAGAGAGGCGGGGTAAAAATATTTAAAATGAATGAATGAATAAATAAATAAATGAAATATAAAAGGGCTGCCAGTTAAATACTGTTCCCTTTTTGTCTTCTTCTAAAATACAGGCAATGATAATTGCATTTACATCTGATATGATTCCTCGTTTGGTTTATTACTGGTCCTTTTCAGTCCCTCCCCATGGGGATCACAGCAGTTACACCATGCAGGGGTATATCAACAATACACTTTCTGTCTTCAATATATCGGACTTCAAAAGTGAAAGCAAACCAGTTCCACTTCCCTGGTTTGGCAACCAAACAACATGCAGGCAAGTGTCAAATCATTTTTCTTTGTCATTGGAAAGGAAACCATAATAAAATATCCTAATTTTCTTTATAAAAATCTCTTTAATAATGTTAAGATTCAGATAAGCTCAAGGACAGTCAAAAAGTAAAATAAAGAATTGAATTTTCTGAACCTTAGATTCATTTTATTTCCCCCAATAATTAATAATGCATTATTCAAAACAATATAAAGGTGAGTTAAATGTATTTTTGGTATAGTGGAAAAATGTATTTCAATAGGTTCAGCTTATTCTGTAGATGTAAAATTTACCCATTGTTTTAGTTGCATACATGACTCTAGGCTGTGTTAAATGTGACACATTTTGCTCCATCCCCTGGCTATAGTGCGTTACTGCAGAGGTTGCTGAAATTACTTTTTTGACTTTTCTAAACTGTCATTAGATATCGTGATTTCCGATATCCTCCTGGGCACCAATATCAGTATGAACACAACATTTATTACTGGCACGTGATTGCAGCCAAACTGTCTTTCATCATTGTCATGGAGGTTAGTACATTTTGTGGTTGATTTTTTTTTTAAATTTAGGCTTCCCCTTGATCAAAAAAATCAATTTGAAATTAATTCTATATTTTTCATTCAAAATTGTTGTTCATTTTATTTTGTGAAGAATGTTGAATATTATAGGCTACATCCTCAACTAGTATAAATCAGCCTATCTTCATTTAAAATCAGTTTACACTGGTGGAGGATTTGACCCTATGCATTTAGCAGCTCCTTAGTTTGGGAACTTAAAATACTGTCAGAGAAATTCTGTATGTTAGAATGAGGAAAAAAACATTGCTCTAATTAATGTGTGTATATAGCTGTTGGATTAGTGTGTATGTGTAGGGTTGCCAGATACTTTCAGAAAAAATACCGAACATGGTGGGTGGGAGGGAAATTGGTTGAGCAAAAAAAAAATCCCCTCACTGTACCTTTAAATCCCCTTGCTCGCCGCTGCCCCCGCCCCCGCCAGATGCAGCAGGGGAGGAATGTCTGAAGCAGCCTTCTGTCCAAGAAAAACAAAAAATACCAGACATTTTCCATGTCTGGTATTTTCTAGTGTGTTTTTTTTTTACCAGACAGAGGCCGCAAATACCGGACTGTCTGGGCCAATACCGGACACCTGGCAACTCTGTGTGTGTGTGTGTGTGTGTGTGTGTGTGTGTGTGTGTGTGTGTGTGTGTGTGTGTGTGTGAGAGAGAGAGAGACCTGGCAACTCTGTGTGTGTGTGTGTGTGTGTGTGTGTGTGTGTGTGTGAGACCTGGCAACTCTGTGTGTGTGTATGTGTGTGTGTGTGTGTGTGCGCACGCGCGCGCGCACATCCATACACAGAATTATATGTGTAAAATAATGATAAATATTAGTCTTGTAATACTTCCTGTCAGGTAAAAATCAGTATAGCCACATTATCCTCCATTACTTGGAGCATAGCACAATGCCCAAATCTAGAGCTAAATCTGAAGTGGGGGGCAAAAGAGCTGCTCTGCATCACTATAGATCTACATCGGCAGTTTTAGCTGGGACAGGAGCAACAGAGAAGCTGCATGGTCCACAAGTGTGAAGATAATCCAGCATTGCCTGCCTCAGTCATTCAAAAATCATGAGCTCTGCCCCCAGAAATCCATGTAATTTACTTGAAAACTCTTTATATAATAAAAAATGTTAGGTTCTTTTTATTTTCTGTCTAGATTTTGAGCCTTTAGATTTTTCATTTTCAAGCTTTTCTTTCTAATAATGACAGGTTAAAATGTACTCTTTTTTATTAAAAAAAAAGAGGAAATGCAAAGATTTTGACAAATCCCAAGCTACTGGAGCCAGGTGATTTAAGAAAAACTTAAATATCTTGAGACTTGCAATAAAATCATGAGCTGCAAATCTGAAGGGGAAGGGTAAATAGTTAAAAGCATAGGCAGAGCACACTTTTAGTAGTAATAGTAATTTATAGAGTATGTTTATAGCGTATGAGTAATTTATAGAGTAATTTTCATCTGCCAGTTTATAGACAGACATAACTCCACAGAGTGCTCTGTCTGATCTAGCAGCTAAAGAGGTATTATTATCCCAATTTTAAAATGGTGGTTCTGAGTCAAAGAGCTTGAATGACTTCTGGACTCTGACCTCTCCCACAGTGCAAGAGAGTTGGGCTGTTCCTCTCTTTGAACAAATTCTGGAGTAAATTCAGACTGGTCCTTCCAATTCTAGGATTCGGCCACAATC
Organism: Pelodiscus sinensis; assembly: GCF_049634645.1. Classification (NCBI taxonomy): domain Eukaryota; kingdom Metazoa; phylum Chordata; order Testudines; family Trionychidae; genus Pelodiscus; species Pelodiscus sinensis. The sequence continues at coordinate 55,481,425 of NC_134711.1, forward strand.
CTGCCCTTTCTCCAGTGTCTCGGCCACTTGCTGACTGCGAGGTGGCTGGTGGGCAGTGATCACTAGTTACTTACACTAAACATAACTGTCCCCACCTTTGTTCTTTGCACACCGACACCTACTCATTGTTTTATCATATACTTATACTGTAAACACTTCCAGGCAAGGGACTGTTCTTTTGTTACACATGTACCATGCCTTGCATGTTGATACCCCTAAGTACAACTAAATGCAAATAATAAAAGGTCAGAGTCCATTCAACACACTCCCTGGGACCATTTTAGGCAGAATGGCTATTACCTATCACTGAAGATCTGTAAAGCTGCCACCTAGTCATCTACCAATATTTCAGTAAAACAAGTACGGGTTTGGCTTTTATTCCTCAGAAGCATCTTTCCAAAAAAAGGTGTTCCAAGCTGTTGCTTCAACATAGTCTAATATTATTAAGTTTAGGGAACAGGTAACATTGTTTTCTGTTCACTCTTTCCCCCTCTGCAGCCCACCCCTTTAATTTTTCTTAATGCCCATCACAACTCAAATGTCTCAGGGAGAGGGTAGGATCCAGATTATAAACTGTATTACATGATGGTTTCCTTTCTGGGACTGACTTGCTTCTTAGTGTACCTCATCTAAGTCTATTGGGTGGCCTCCTCTGTATCCATATACAGAACGGAATAAAACACTGCTGCTCCTAAATTTCTGTATCATCTGCTTATAAGAAACTTGTGTTTCCATAGAGCTTTGATGTACTGAATTGGGGAAGTCATCTGAGAAAAGGTGGAGGCTTTTGTTGCAGCCAGATAGGAGGCATCTCGGGAGTTATGAAGCAATTTAGGATTGTGGGAGGAGCAAACTAGTTAAATGTTCCAGTATAAAATTCATCAGGGGCTTTGATCCAAAGCCCATTGAAGTCAATAGAAAGACTTCTACTGACTTTGGTGGTGGTTGGATCAGAATCCAGGAAGGATGTCAGAGGAGATGTAACCAAGTCCAGCAGTCATCTGGGCAAGTCTGAACCAGCTCCAATATTTTAAGGAAGAGGGACTCAACCCAGATGTTTCACCTGGGGAAGAAAGGTGGGGAGAGAGGTCAGTCCCAGACAGGAAGTCAGCAGATAACAAGTTTCCCAAGGCTATGGGAAAAGTTGCTGTCAAAGCCAATATTACAAATCAGTAGTTCCTTTATTTTCAGACAGCTAGGCTACGTCTACACTGGCCTACTTTTAAGTAGGAATAAGAGATCCTCTGGAAAAGGGCTTTATTCCGGAGGATCGCGCCAGCCTAGATGCTTTTTTCCGGCTTTTCCCCAAGCCGGAAAAAAAGCGGCGGACATGTTTATTTAAATCCGCGGGGGATATTTAAATCCCCCGCGGATTTCCCTATTCTGACTTACCTGCTTTGCATGACTTTTCCGGAATTTGGGGCCAGTGTAGACATAGCCCTAATGTATCTCAGGACACTGTTCCTTCCCAGAGTTCTGTATTCACAAGGACAATTAGCTAGTGTGGTACACAATACAAATGTACCCTTAAGATCAGGGCTTGACAAACAGCGGCGAAAGCCGCTTACCAGCCCTGCACTGCGTATGCGTAAGAGCCACATTGCGCATGCGCGCGCTGCCGGTAAATGGGGCACGCGGCTGAAATCTACTCACCACGGGTGAGTAGATTCTATAGTTTGTGGAGCCTTGCTAAAGATAATGTAACATTTCATCTATGTAACGAGATTGCAAGAAAGTCACTCTGTGTGTCACTATGAAGACTATTATATTTGTGCATGAAGCACAGGAAGCAGCTATTAGCTTGCTATAGGGGTTCTTTATGTTCAGAATATTACCAGGTTGAATCATCATTGGTTTTGTGGTCTGTTACAATCCAGTTTTTAAGTACTCAGCTATTTTAACGTTACGAATTATACCTGTGCTGTCTACAACTATAGTAAGGCATGTATGTGTGCCATGTCATGAGGCCTCAACCATTGGGATAGTAGAGATAACTCAACCATCCACCACCCTAACTTTGCCCCTAATTTGCATGCAACAGTTTCATTGGTTGTATGAGGGAGACAGCACAGATGGTGGATTACGCGGCCCATTGCCACATCACAGCAGACACCCTTATTTATCACCCGCACAAATCAACCCCACTCTCTGAGCACACTTCCTCTTGACACAAATCAGCACAACAACCCACAGAAACAGAACCAACTCTCACAATAATCCCAAATACCCACAGCCCCTTACCACAGCACATGCCTCTCATTGCTACCTGCACAAATCCATACAACTCTCCCAGAATGTTTGCAACCCAAACACAAATCAACACAACCACCCAAACAGTCACCGCAACCATCACTCTGAGGCCTAGAATATTTGAGTTAGTATGCAGCAATGGACACAACTACAAGCATGGTTGAGACCTCTTTTTGTTCAAAATATCTCCAGGTTCGATTATCAGTGGGATTTGTGATTGGTTACCATTTTGGGGCTTATTTTTTCCCATGCATGACTTCGAAAATTACATCTGTGTGAGAGCATGAGCTGTCAGCTCCTCATTAGAAGTAATAATATCCTATTCTACATGACTGACATGCTTGATTTTCACCTTCCCTAGCATATCATATACTGTGTGAAGTTTATTGTTTCATACGCAATTCCGGATGTATCACAAAAGACAAAGAGCAAGATCAAACGAGAGAAATACTTAACACAGAAACTCCTGCATGAGAATCATCTCAAAGTTATGAAAAAACATATTGGGAAAATAGCTGACAGAATCTGGACAGGAGCAGACAGCACTTACCGACTTAAATTGGAATAAGAGTGTTATACGCTGAGAGTACTTAATCAGTTTAGTATTGGTGAATAATGGTGAATCAAAATATTGCTAACGGCTAATCAAAAGTTGGGAATTAACTCCCTCTAGCAAATAGCTTCTTATAACTGTCACCTCTATCTGGGGCATCATTGGACACCATTGGATACAAAGGCAAGGACTGGAAAATACAAAGCCATGAGACACAGTAGGCCAGCGGTGGGCAACCTGTAGCCTGAGGGCCACATGCGGCCGATGAGGGTTCTGTGTGTGGCCCATGAAACATTCTGTTTACAAGCCCACACACAGGCTTGTCAGATTCTGCTAGGTTTCATCTGTGTAGGTTTTTTCCTATCAGTAGCACAAAAGTGCCATGCACTTGGGGCACGTGAATTGAGGTGCGTGCTGATTGCACAAAACATTATGAGAGCCACACACTTCTTCTGCATCCAATCAAAGCGCTGCTACAGTTCAATTGGCACACCCCTCGAATTCTATGTATGCAAGTGCGGTTAGCAAAACTACCCTATCCCTGGAGAACATCTTGGTTATGACAATCCTGCAGTTCCCTGAGATGGAGGGCCACTCATGCAGCCACTCACTAGCTTAGGTTGCCCCTCCCTGTAGTAATTGCTATCACCTGGAAAGAGGAAAATGATGTCTTTAATAGCATTAGCTGGACAGAAAAAACATTCATGATGTTTTCAGTAGACTGTTCTCTTATCAAGGGGCAGCTTCTTTCTGAAATGCAGCAGCCACTGGTTTCATTCTGCCATTGATTATTTCATCTGCTATTCAATGTGAACAAAACCTCAGACACCAAGCCATTTGTATTAAAAACAACACAGCTGCCATGTGATGATCACTTGAAGCAGCTGTCACTGGATAATTCGATCATGGAATATATACTTAAGCTAAGAGGAAAAGTCAAAACCAGAAAGGGATGGAAAAAGAAAAGATGACAACAATTAAACATTTGGAGGTTCAGCCATTGCTGTTGCCATGATAAGCCTGCTTGTGCCATATAAGCTAAGAAATACACTGCGGGGATTACACAGATTACAAGATATTTCAATCAACCGTGTCAGAATGGACTTGAATCACAATGAGAGGAAGCACTACATGCCTGATTTTCCTCTCGCTGCTACCTGCTTATGGTCAGAGGTAAATCCCTGACTAGCAGTGGGAGAGGAGAATCAGGTGATGTGTCTTTATCCAGTTGATGCACATTAAGTAGTCCATTTTTTCCTGTTCTGTTGTGAACCTGTGCACTCTAAGTGGCTTCTTACCTATCGCAGTAGTGAGAGTCCACATTCTCATCACATATTAAATCAATATGCAGGGAGGGCTCACTTCTGTATTTCTTTTACAGCCAGAACTCCATTCCCTTCCATGATAGTTTTCAGTGTGCAAGGAATGCATACATCACAAAATAGCATGTGGCAACACAGTGGCTAGGAGATGTGAATCCTAGCACAGGTAGACAGACACATGCCAGCTCTGCTTGAGCTAAAACATTGAAAAAAGCAGCGTGTCCACAGTGATCAGGCTGACCATGCGAGTACCTACCCAGGAGGTTGGTGCCACATTCATCAATAATCATGATGAGAAAAAAATCCATATTAAGACTCTTTTAGAGGATGGGGGGGGGGGGGGAATATTTACCTAACGAAAAAGAACAAAATCAGGAGGGACTTGAGAGACCAGCCTCAGAAGGGACAATAGCTTGGCCTTATGTAAATAACTTCACAGCGTTTATCACCCATTTTATAGGTGGGGAGATTGTGGCAAAGAGCGTTAAGTGCCTTTCTGTGATCACACAGTGATGTGTGGCAGAGCCGGGGTTAACACACAGGAGCCCCTGGTTCCCAGTGACCTTTTCAGGCCACTGAATTGCAATACAGGCAGTCCCCGGGTTACATGGATCCGACTTACATCAGATCCCTACTTACAAACGGGGTGAGGCAACCCCGCACTAGTTGCTTCCCCCCAGCAGACCAGGGAGATGTGAAGCTAGCGGCCCCCCCAGCAGACCAGGGAGACGCGGAGCGGCTTTTCTCAGCAGACACCTCATCTTGAGAATAAAGGACTGAGGGAAGTGAGGTGTGAGAGAATAAAACTGAGCTCTGGAGAAATGTTTGGCTAGAGTTTCCCCTATAATATGTACCAGTTCCGACTTACATACAAATTCAACTTAAGAACAAACCTATAGTCCCTATCTTGTACGTAACCCGGGGACTGCCTGTACTGTAAAGTCAAGGGCGTATACCATCTCTTCCTTTTGCTGTCACCTAGCATTATTCTCCTGAACCTCATAGTCTTAATTCACATTTGCCAATTATTCCTCCTTCAGGAAAACATTATGGCTGTGTCTACACTGGGCCACTTATTCCGGAAAATCAGCCGCTTTTCCGGAATAAGCTGCGAGCTGTCTACATTGGCCCTTGAATTTCCGGAAAAGCAACGACGCTCTACTGTACAAAATCAGCCGTTATTCCGGAAAAGCTACGCTGCTCCCGCTCGGGCATAAGTCCTTATTCCGGAACACTGTTCCGGAAAAGGGCCAGTGTAAACAGCCCAGTAGTCTTTTCCGGAAAAAAGCCCCAATCGCGAAAATGACGATCGGGGCTCTTTTCCGGAAAAGCGCGTCTACATTGGCCACAGATGCTTTTCCGGAAAAAGGGCTTTTCCGGAAAAGCATCTGTGACCAATGTAGATGCTCTTTTCCGGAAATACTTATAACAAAAACTATTCTGTTTTAAGCATTTCCGGAAATTCATGCCAGTGTAGACGTAGCCTATGACAGGAGTGCATTTGGTCTGTTGTATCACTTCTCTCTCTGTATATATAGTCTTATTTTGAGCACAGTTAGGGTATGTCTACACTAGACACCCTAGTTTGAACTAGAGTGGCTAATGTAGTCATTCGAACTTGCAAATGAAGCCTGGGATTAAAATATCTCAGGCTTTATTTGCATGTTCCCGGGTGCCGCCATTTTTAAATGCCCGGTAGTTCGAACTCCCTGCCCGCGGCTACACGCCGCATGGGCTAGGTAGTTTGAATTAAAGCTCCTAATTCGAACTACCGTTACTCCTCCTGCAATGAGGAGTTCATTTGCAAGTTCGAATGACTACATTAGCCACCGTAGTTTGAACTAGGGTGGCTAGTGTAGACATACCCTTACAGATAGTGAAAAGTATGGTGCCTTAATAAAGAATATCTTAAATAAAATGTTCCTTAACATTCCATGTAATTTACCTAGATTTCACCTACACCTGCTAAAAATGAGATTACTTGGCCTCTCTGAACTGTTGAAGGGTAAGAATGAACCATTCAGGAGGGGGGAAACAATAGTATTTGTAACTCCTTTAGAAACCCGGTCACTCAGAGACTGTTACACTAGACTTTGAAAGGGAAAATTAGAATCTGCTTGAAAATATAAATAAGTGTTTTCACGTGTGATGCTGCAGATCACAAACTGTGACATCATCATCCGCTGTGTGCCAAAGTCATTTTGGGATAAATCCAATGAGGGCAGACCTGATGAAGGGCTCTGTGTAGCTCAAAAGCTTGTCTCTTTCCCCAAGAGAAGTTGTATCAGTAAACAATATTATCCACCCATCTTGTGTCTCTAATGGGCTATTTAAGCAACTTTATAAACTACATAACAATACCACTATTTGTAAGGTTTTTTCAGAAGTTGATATGATTTGATGCAGATGAATGTACATTTTGTATTTTTTGCTAAGGACTTTTGCTATTTCTAAACATTAAAACTTTTCTCTATATTTATCATTTTAATAAAGTTTATTTTAAAATGTATTCACTGGCTTCATTTGTGTTTCCTTTTTTATAAGCAGAACAGTAGTGCTGCCACCAAGTACCACGTTTAAATTGTTAGAATATTAATATTGGCTCTTTTCCATATTACTGCATTTTTTTTCAGGCTCTTGCCATTAATTTGTGCCACTGCTGTTGAGAACTATCAGCTTCTTTTCTAAAGTCTGGATGATGGAATTCCTCCTTTTCAACAGAAGAGCTGTGATATGGAGGGGAAGAAATCATTATGCTCTCACAAAAACAGATGATTTAGGTGCTTTTTAAAACCAATGTAAGCTCTATAATGATTTGAGATTCGGTTTCTTCCAAAATTTCATTTCAGCAGGATCAGGCCTATAATGAGCACCCTACTTCCCAGTATTTCAGCCTTTGGATCCCTTCTCGAGTCTCCTTCTAATCCAGGTTTATCCTCTGGGACTGCATGTCCAATATGAATTTTAGTTTGTTACACCTGTCCCCTCTGGCTCGAGGTGTGGCGTTTATTTGACATAGACACGTTACAACTAAAAACAATCTACAGCTCTTACTTCACTCATGAACTTTTCCTTTTTCTATTATCAAAGGTGAAAGACGGTGCTCCCCAAGCATGGTCCACTAGTAAGGTACATCTACCAACCAGGGCAAAAGTCAAATTAAGATACATAACTTCAGCTACGTCAATTGCGTAGCCAAAGTCAAAATAGCTTAACTCGACTTTTGGCACAGTCTACTACACAGCAAGAAGTTGAAGAAAGAACATTCTTCCTTCTGTGTCTCTTACCGCTCATGAAATGAGGGCTACAGGAGTCAGAGTAAGAAGTCCTCCAGCCTGACATTATTTCAAAATAACAACTTGCTGTGTGGACGTGGACTATGTTATTTCAAAATAATGCTGCTGTGTAGACATAGCCTAAGAGAGTGGCCAGCTATAGTCAGGGCTCTGGATGCTGCCGTGCACTGGTGGGCCTGAGCCAGCACCCATAGCACCCCTCTCCCCACCTCTGGGGAGCATAGCCACAGCGTACCCAGGATCCAGTCCTGGTGCTCAAGTGGCTGGGCAGAGTGATCCCAGCCAGCCCCAGTACTCAGAAGGCCAGGCAGCATGATCCCCACTGTGTCCTGACCAGCCCCAGTGTTTGGGAGGCTGGGCAGCACAGTCCCCCCCACCTTAGCCGGCTCCAGTGCTCAGAAGGTCAGGAGGTGTCTGTCAGGAGAATGGATCTCTCTTTCAATGTTAGCTAATGTGTTAACTCAGGTGCTTAAATCTTGTTCTAGACAAGATAACTCAGCCTAGGCTCATACTTTGAGCAGTTCATATGCTTTAGCAGGAATATATAATTTTGCAGCACACTTAGTTGTTTCACTGTGTTAGTAGTTTACTGGCTATCTCCTTCCCTTTTTTGCCATTCTGCAAGTAAATTGCTCTTATGTTGCATACCCACTGCATACCACATTGGCGCAAGTTACACTACTTTACCAATTACACCCATTTTCTAACACATGCCAGTAAGCTGTGTAGCTTACTCCATTGTATACCTCGCAATGCAGTTTGGTCCAGCCATTGTCTGGGGCATCACACCAATTTACATCTGGTCTGGATTTTGCCTAATGCCCCAATTATCATTTCATGTCTGACAAAATAGGAAAGAAGGGTTATGTAATTCCCCTCACGAAAGAGAGCAGGCTCGATAGCAAGTATTTATTTGTATTAGCTAGGCCTACACACCCGGTAATGCTAGGCAATGTATATGTACCCAGTGATTAGGATGTGACTCGATATAACAGCAGCAACACAACCTACATGCATTTTCAATTGTGGTAATATTTCTCGAATCCGGTGGTCTCTAACCTTTTAAAGCATGAGATCACTTTTTGAATTTAAGTGCAATCAAGGAGCAATCCAGGATCCACCTCAAACCCAAACACGCTTGCCCCACCTCCTTCCCACCCCTTCTCCAAGGCCCCACCCCTGCTCACTCCATCCCCCTTCCATCCCCCATCACTCACTTTTATCAGGCTGGGGTGTGAGGGAGGGGGATGTGATCTCTGATTTTGTGCTAAAGGATTTGGAGTGTGGGAGGGGCTCTGAGCTGAGCCTGGCATAGAGAGTTGAGGTGTGGGGTACTGGCTCTGGGAGGGATGTTGGGTGCAGGGGGACTCAGGACTAGAGCAGGGGTTTGAGGTGCAGGAGGGGTTCAGGACTTGGGCTGGGGTTCAGAATGCACGCTCTAGCTGGGCACTGTTTAGCATGGGTGGCTTCTGGGTGGTGGTGCAGGGGGCTACGACAGGTTCGCCTCTACTCTGGCCCTGCACCCCTCCCAAAAGCAGCCAGCAAACTCTCCATCCCTGCCCCCCCGCTTCTCTGTGGAGATGGGGTACAAGGTGGTGGGAGGGGCACCCTGACATCAGCAGCCCCTCCTCTTCCTCCTGTGCCATGCACAGCAAGCAAGAGGCTCCCAGGGCTGGGGGGCAGCTCCAAGGTAGCGGGAAGGAGCAACACAGCAATGCTGAAAGGGGCAGGTGAAATGCCGGTACTTGACAGTCTCCCAGCCAAACCTGTCAGAATCACCTGTCAATGGCTCCACGATCTACCAGTAGAGATCCTGATCTTCTGGTTGGTGAGTGTGTGTGTGTGTGTGTGTGTGTGTGTGTGTGTGTGTGTGTGTGTGTGTGTGTGTGTGTGTGTGTGTGTGTGTGTGTGTGTGTGTGCAAGTCCATTTGTTCAAGAACACCTCCTAAACTATTAGAGGTAGGATCACCCAATGTGGTACACAACTTCCTCTTATCCTAGCTTAAAACAAAGTCAGGGCTTGGTTGTGCCGGGAAAATGGGAAGTGCCTGGAATGGGATTGTTTTCTATAACACGGAGAGGAAGGGGGTTGATTGGAGGGATAGCGATACTGCAGAGTGATTACTGGGGGCAGGGAGCGGCGGCAACTGCACCAGCAAGAGCATGGCCAGCTGAAGCCAGGGCTTTTGATATTGCTGGCCACTAGACAGGGTAAGTGACCCCCCTACCCTGAACAGTGGTAGAAGGGGGGAGCCCCCTGCCCACTGGCCCTGCCGCTGCAGCCCTACTGGGAACACCCCCAGGTCCTGGCAGCACAGTCTACCCCCTACCAGGAGACACCAGGGCCAAGAATCACTGAGTCACTCCTGGAGGAAATGCCCCGCACCCTTCGAGGGGAGGCCAGGAACCATGACCCAGGCCACACCCTCTCCCCCCCTCCCCCCACACACATATAGGAGATACCCTTCCTCAGGAGAGGCTGGGCCCAGGAAATGCTCTGCTCCCCTCCCCCCATGGAGAAGCAGAGCCTGGGGCTGGGAACTGCACCTCCTCCTCCCCAAGAAGACACAAAGTCAGGTACTGCACCCCCTCCCAGGAGACACCAGAGCCGGGAAATGGTCACACACACACTAGTTCCACTCCCACCCAGAAGCAGCCCCACACTTCCCAGCCTCCTAACCTGATTCCTGCACCTCTGCCTTGATGCCCCCCCCTCACATCCAATCCTCTGCTCTAAGCCCTTTGCCCTGAGACCTGCACCTTGCACCCTCTGCCCTGAGCTCCCCCACACCTCCCAGCCTCCTGCCCTGACTCCTGCCCTGCCCTGCCCTGAGCCCCATAAGGACCCAAGCAATGCCAGATAAATCCTCTAGTAAGAAATAAACATTTCCCATAGCCTGGTAATATCGTAGTATTGGCTTCTTCCTGAGCCTGCTCTGTAAATTGGATTTTTATTTGTAAGCTCAAACAGAATTAAAATTGGCACCTTCTATTGTTCTAATTTGCTAATTATGTGCTTTGATATGATTAGCCCCTTAAAAAAACTCTAATCTCTGGACTACAACTGCATTTTTGCTAGTCAACAATGAAGCAAAGCATTGATTCAGACACTCGGCAACACCCATTACTGTGCTTATTAAATCACCACGCTCGCTTTTAGTTGTCCTGCCTTGTTATATTTTTCTCGTTCGATAGACCAACATGGCTTGCAACCTTGCAACATTTTTTCCCAGTCCCTCCTCCTTCATTTTTAAAATGTAACCAATATTTCAAACACAATTATCCTAATGCCCTTGAGTTTCCCAACCCCCCCGCCACCACCCCACCACCTTCTTGAGCTGCTCCCCCTTGTGTGTTCCCTTCGGCCTCCAGGTACCCCCTGCCCACCTTCAATGTCCCTGCATTGAACTGTCTCTCTGGCACCCCCTGGGGAAACAGTAATTTTTCTCTCGGAATTGTGGGTAGGACTAGGAAGTCTCATCTTGCGTAGGTACCTGGAAACCAGAATCTTGCTTTCTCCCCTAGTTGTTGGATGAGGGGGTTTGCCTTCCCCTTGCTGAAACCTGCAGCCCCCAGCCTATCCATGGTGTGGCTTTGTGGGAGAAGGAAGGGCTAGTGAGGAGACAGTCACACCTGTGAAAGCACAGCGGAACTGGTCTAACTGAGGGCACCCTGTTTCGGTGAGAGGCCTCACCCACCTTGTCTCTCTACGATCCTGGGACCAACATAACTATCACACCCTTGCAACATATTTATTCCCAGTCCCTCCTCAATTTTTAAAATGTAACCCAAATTCCAAACATACTCAAATTGTGACCAGTCTATGTCACGTTCTTGCTGTGACTGGCTTTCCAGTCAGTACCTTGGAAAGCTGGGTAGGTAATCACTCTGTTTATTGTGGTAATGCCAGAGCCCTGGTGAGGACCTATTATACTAAGTGTTGTCCTTTCACCAATGAGCTTACAGTCCAAAAGACCAGTGGCAGCTAAGGGGCAAGGGATACCAAAATAAACACATTTGCTTAATTTTGAATTATAAAGAAAATGCCTCTGTTCTCGCAAATAAGCTTTAATTGGCTGATTTATTTTTAGCTTTATGGCAGAGGTGGGACTTAAAGGGCACAATTTCACTGGCCAAATGGCATAGCTGAAGTTGACATACTAATCTCAGGCATGGAACTGCTTTCCCATTGATGCTGGCTACTCTTCTCATCCTGGTAAAGTGCTGGCATCGACAGGAGAATGCTCAGAGATTGATTTATTGCATCTAAGCAGACAGGATAAATCGATGGCCAGTGGATCAAATGCTGCAGCGTCAATCCCCAGTGGAGTGGAGACAAGCCTTCAGGTACAAATAAGCGTGAAGCTATTGCAACACTGCTTTCACCGCTGTTTGGCAGCCAGCACTGGCCCCTAACGAGTGGCACCCTGTAGGCTTTAACTCAGACTGCCCACATGTGAAAAGCTGAAGTGCTGTGTCTTCCTTACAAATGTCTCTCCAGTTAGGGCTTGGCCTCACTACCATGCTAAACTGGCACTGCTGCAATTCCTGAAGTGGGGTCACGTTAGCGGGTTGGGTGAAGTTGCAATAAGTTGATAGGAAACTGCTTTTCCATTGACATAATTAATCCTACATGGCATAAGGCGGAAGCAATACTGATAGGAGAGCATTGCTTGCTGACGTAGTGAGATGAAGGTCTCACATTAAGTCAATGTAAGTTACATTACTTGGGGGGTGTCTGTCGGGGGTGCCTTTATATACCCCTGAGCAACATAACTTATGGCAACATAAACAGCAGCGCAAACAAAACCTACGATAACCCGAGTGAAGCATACGTGTGTTTTCCAGCAACGACATACTCGGTGAGATTTTAAGGTAGTGGTTGTCATGGGCTCATGTTCAGTGAGGGTGTGTAAGAGGTATCATGGTGGAAGACATGGAGCCAGTTGTGCAAGGATCTGATCAATGAATAGATAAGACTATTATGGTTGGCAGTGTGTTGAGTAAGGGGCTGTCGGTAAAAGAAAAGAGCAGACCAGTTGGAAGGGGAGAAGACGGCCTTGAAGAAGCAGCCTGAGCTTGAAGCAGTGAAGAAAGGCATGCAGGGATTCTCACAGGGAGAGATGTGTGTTATAAGGCACATTATTCATGGACAATTTTAATTAAATGAGTTTAGCTTGAGGCATCTGTTCCCATTGTCCAAACTGCATGAAATCCAAACTCCCAGCATAAATGGAGAAAAATCAATTCAAAAAATGTTCTGTTTTAATAATCTATCCATTATTAACAATTGTTCAATAAAAGATGTTTTTATTGACAGTAACCATTTACTAACCAGCTTCCCCTATCATTTTCCTGCTTCTTGGCTAACGAGCAGGCATCAATAAGCAGCCTCTGCTTATGTCCACATACAGCCAGTGAGTGTATTACCTCCACTGTATGCAATCCAGGTTAGCTCTACCTAACCACTGTCTCCTGTTAGATACCCCTTTCTCATTCAGCTGGTCATTTTCTAAACCAGTCTAACTGTTTGACCCTGCCCAGACTGAACTGAAGCATGCTGTGTCATCTAAAATAAGCCATTGTAACAGTGTGTGGGCTTTTTTCTTTTTATTGTCTCAGCAACACTAGTGAGCGTGACAAATATCTACAGCTCAGCAGTCAACCATAGAACAGGTACTAATCCCAAAGGGATGGTACAGGGCTAATTCTTTGGAGGTCTAGGGGCTGCAAGCAGTTTTGAGAGCACCTTTTACAGTGGGGAGAAGAAAAACAGTCTGTAGTCACTGAGATTAGGAGCAAATCTATTTCTTCAGCATGCCCCGGAAATCCCTCAGCTCCCACAGCCAGTTGCCCAGTGTGTCCCTTTTCCCTTGGGTTTTTTACCTGAATTAATAAATGAAACTTTTAGATAGCTTCATGCCTGTATGCGGTTTACTTGAGTAGCCGGCTGATGAAGTTCTACTATGTCCTTAAGACTCTAGTTCCTATCCTTCACAGCTGCAAATATTTATCTACACATGGAAAGTAATTCAGATTAAAGTAGGGTGTGATTTTAAAGTGCAATAGCTGTTCCCAAATAACTGCATGTGTGGACATCTTAATCCAAATTAGCCTTTAACTGTAGACAAGCTTCCGTATTCAAGTCTACAAATTAAAGGAACGGGGAGAATTACATACATAGCTACATGTTTGCAAAACTGGGCCTAAAATATAGTTTTAAAGGGAATAAGCAAAAATCTAAAGGAAATTGCCATTTTGGCTGCCTGTCCATGGAATCTGTGACATTTGCATCTGACAGTGTGAGAAAGGTCAGAGAGTGATTTTTTTTAGTTACTGTGTTTTCTTAAAGCATGCTGTATCTTTTGTGGCACAAACTAGATCAGACAAGAATTTCTGCTGGGTAGTATCAGTAATGGGGCACTGATGGGAGAGCAGCTCTCTCCACAGGTCTCCAGATGGGAAATAGCTGGTGGCAAGTATTTCTAAAAACTAAACTGAAAATTCTTTCCATATCTGTTGTTAAATAGTAGTTAGCTATGTAAAAGCCATATCCTGCCACTGATCTACATCTCAAAGGGGCTTGCAGTTCTGGGTTAGTGACAGATTATGGCCCTATAACTGCTTCTTGCAAGTTTCTTTTAATGACAGAGGAACTAGGAGACTTTTTCCTCCTGACAAAAATGTGTCTTGCTTTATATACCTATAATTGTTTTAAACACTCATACATACAGACACACACACAATCTGCTTTAGCAAAAGCCATGGCTCCTATAATGGTGCATATTATACAACTGTTCTACACTAGGAGCAGTTTTAAAAAATTAAGAGATCTCATGCAACTTTAAATCTTAAAAGCTTTAATTGAATGACATAAACCCAGAAAATAGTTTCATCCAATTTCCTTGTGTTTCTCTTTCTGTGGTTGGTTCCCAGTGAGCTGCAAAGACAAGACAAGACATTCACCATCCCTAATTGGAGCAACTAGAAAATCCTTTCTTATCTTGTACTTAAAGTAATAACACCTTATTGACAACACAATCAAGTAAACAGTGTCTTATTGAAAGTTCAGTGTTGCAGGAATTTGGGTTGTCCTCAGGACTTCAAGCTGAGTAATGAAAACAGGTTTTGCTACTAAATCAAAGACTTCACTAGTTTTCCAGCTGGCCTTTGAGAGTCAGAGAGGCTTAAAAACTCTTCCTACCACACTGAGCCATTGTTCATCATCTAAACACAATTGACTAAGGGGATCTGCTTAAAACAAAGAATTCCACAAATAAAAAGATCAACCTTCAATCTATGGTACATATGGGAACCATGTTGTGACTGTGTCTCAGGACTTGGCTTTTTTTTTTATGTGATGGGATCTGAGAATGCAATTCAAGGTCCAATTCAGCCGTACCTTGTTATTTTTTTTTGTAGTGTTGTGGCTATGTTGGTCTCAGGATATGAAAGAGACCAAGTAGGTGAGAGAATATCTTTTATTGGATTGATTTATGGTGGTAGAAGGGGCCAGGTTTCCAGCTACACAGAGCTCTGAGGAGCAGTGCAGGAATATGAGCCACAAGATCAAAATGTTGTCCCTTCCTGGATATTTCCTTCACCCACCTTGCCTCTTCAGCTATCTTTGTAAATGATTTTTTAGTATTTGTCTCAGTTTCCTAGCTTGTGAAACTAATTCAGTTACCATGGTTAGGATCAAACAGTGGCTGAAGAAAAGCAAACCCTGCTCTGATGACATGAACATGCAACTTTTGTAGTGGACCAGATTTTTTAAAAGGGCAATTTTAATAAATAATTATTAAGGCTAGAATTTGGTCACATCAGTTTTTAGACTATTTCACCACATGGGCAGGAAAATCCCATAGTCCGGAAAGGTTGTGGCCAAGAGGTGGAGACTGTATTGTTGAAGAATGTGTCCTCCCCAGAAACAAGTAGAGGTTGGGGGGGAGGTAAACACGCACATCTTGATGTGGAAGAGAGGCTTGGGGGTGGGAGGGCTAGCGAGCAAGCCCACCTCAGTGAGGAGGAGAGGTCCTGGGAGTAGAGAGCTGTAGTAAGCCCACTGTGTGTATATATTCCCCCCCCCACACACACACACACACACAATAGAAACTCCTATTGCACAGTTTGCCTTGTCCAGATTTTTCCATTTGTTCAAAGATAGCTTGTAAAGGAAGGAAAAACTAGGAGTAGATTAAAAATCAACCATTTTTTTTGGAGATTGAGACCTAATTAGAATAAACTAGATGGGACATTCCCTGCTATCCTTTGATCAACAGAGAAGTTATGATAATTAAAAGTAGTTACAGGTATTTATACCTCACCTCTTTCCACTGTCCAGCAAAAAACAAAGAATCTGACAGGTTGTCTCCCAACTTTTTTCTTCTCCTGTCCAAAAAATTGCTCCATAAGTATCTACCAAAGTTTACACTACAATTTAATGTTTTAGTTAGTCCTGTTTTATATGTAAAGGTTGTCTAAAAACAGACCTCAAATCCCATCTAAAGGAGTTAAGTGGGGTTGACTTAGAATACTCAGTGCTGAACTCCACAGCCTTGAACTCTTCCTGGGTGCTGAATCCACTTTTGGTGTCTCCTTTATATTCAGATTGCAAACTCTGGGGACAGGGACAATGGTTTTTTCTGTGTTTGTATAACCCTATACATCATAGGGTCCCAAACTATGACTGGCATTTCTAGTCAGAGTCGGCCCAAGCTACAGGCTGACCGGGCTACTGCCCGAGGCGTCCCATTGTAGGGGGCGCTGCACGGGGCCGCTGGACTGGACGGGGACAGGGCTGCACATGCGCTGCACTGCCAGGGGCAGCACCGCGCTCCCGGGACCCGCACGAATGGCTCGGGCCGGCCCTGTTTCCAGTACTGCAGCACAAATAATAATAATTAAATGTACCTCCTTGGTCCATCTTTAATTATAATAAGATCATGTAAATTAATCCACAGCTCAGTGAATACTAAATCCCCTAATTTAGGGCCCTGCTGTACACAGAGGTTTCAATTATTCCTATTACCTGAAAAGGTCAGCATGCCCCATAAATAAACCACGTTGCTCCTCTGATATTGGCACAGTTAGAAATTTTTAGCCACAAAATTTATTTCCCAAGAATATCAAGAAACCAGTTCAGAAGACTCTTTTAAATCCAGGTTGTCTAATAATTTACCCTCAATTATACTTTTACGATTAGAATGAAAGCTTACATTTGGTCACAGTTTTGCAAATTGTCAGAGGTGGAATGTGATCAGCAATTGAATCACTAAACCTATTCCATATTTCTAAATTTAGCAGTCTGGAGTACACCAGTGCTTTACTTGCTATCCACACATAACTTTCCCAATATGGGCATCCTCAAGTTTCATGCATGCCAACCACACTGAAAGTCACTGTTCGTTTCTAGTGAAACCATTTGCAATTTTTCTCATTATTCCTCCAGAAGTGTCAATGGTATTTCAATGAACATACAAGCAGCAAAGAGCTTTGCAAAACTCAGTGACTGCAGGTTACACAGTGGAGATCAAACAAACAGAGTTTGATATGTTTGCAAACAACAGATTTCTTGAGTGTCTGTGTTCATAGGGTCTGAATAATAGAGGGTCAGTAGGATAGAACTTTAAAAAAAGGAGGGGTTCCGTAGCACCTTGGAGACTAACAAAAAATATATGTAGTATCATGAGCTTTCATGAGCACAACCCACTTCTTTACACTGTACAGATTTTGAGGTGTTACCTCTCTATTTACAACCATGGTGAGGGTGAGAGAAGCAGGACCTCAGCCTGGATTTATATTGTGTGCAGAAAAGATCAGACACTTGCTCCTTTTAAATAGAGGAGATAATTACAGTTATGAACCAGACATGAATATTGAAAATGTCTTATGAAAACTACATAGGCATTATTAACCATTGAAAAAACAATTGTAACTACAGAAAAAGAAAAAGGTCAGATTGGTAGAGAATTAGCAGGCTTCTCCTTCAGAACTCCATTGCAAAGAGCCATCACAGTTTCCCTCAACCATGTAGTAAATTTCTTGTTTAAAACTTTCTTACACTGTAATCTAATTATTGCTTGTCACATTTGATTAGTTGTGAAAACAAACCTTTACATCTTAAAAGCTTCAGAGGGGTAGCCAAATTAGTCTGTAAAAGGAAAAACTTAAAAAAAAACCAAATAGACTAGTCCCACCTTAAAAACTAACCAAACATGTAGATGGTATCATGAGCTTTCATGGGCACAACCCACTTCTTCAGATGACAGTTTGCCAGGTTAGTCAACAAAAAAGGCATGCATTTTGTCCATGCCAAACTAAGGATCCTGCAGTGAACTGCTCTCCAGACATGAGCAAAAGGATCACCTTAAATTTCTAGGTGTTCTCTGAACATGAGCATTTAGAACATTTATTTTTTTAAATAACAATAAAACAGGGCAGAGGGTTAGAGGGTGAGATGCAAGTCACATGGCCAAGTGCCACTTAATCAACATGACAATCACACTTATTTGTAGAGCATTGTCCTTAACAGAGGTTGTTCCCACACATCCTTAATAAAGGGGATAAACAGCTGATGAGAGTAACAGCCAGAGGAGAGATTTCTAGTCAGCTATTGTTCTTTTTCTTGGCTAGAGTCTTTGTAGCCTAAGGGTATAAATAGAGAGTACAGGGGGATTAACATACTTCCAGCACTACTGATATGCCAAAGGGATGACTCTATTGGCATTGTTTCATTTAAAAGGTTTATTTCATGTACAGTTTCAGAAATCCATCACAAAAGCAAAAGACTTAGAGTTTGAGGATGGGGGGAGTGATTTTCTTCATACTTCCACCATGGGAATGAACTAACTAGGCAAAGATTACCTGCTTGGTCAATGAAAAAACTTTAAGGATCTGGCCACCTTATGGGCACTGTGGCAGTAGGTTTCACCCATAAATCCTGTAAGCACTGCTTATAACAAACCAACCAGAGTTCTACCTCAAATTTCCTGTTTAGCTCTGTCGATAGGCCGGGAAACCACAGTCCAGCTGTGTATGAACATTAATTGCCCTTACAAGCTCCTGCCGGGTATGAATATAACAGAGCCACTTTTCACCATACTGTGGGTGATATAATTTATTTCAGCTTCACTCTATATTTCTTAGTAAAAAGGGATAGATGCTTTTGCCCTGGGGTATAGGGTGAAGAGAATACAGCACCCTTTCCCACATATTTCATCCTTGAAGGGAGATGTCTATTTGATACCCAAACAATTAAACAATGGCGGATGACTGAGCCTCGGGAATTCCTGATCTTAAAAACCCCTACTTTTTAGCTCAGTTTGGTAGAGTAGTCTATGCTAGGGCAAGACAGACAGGGACAAGAGACAGGTCCCCCCATCCTCTCAATGTTTTATCTGAATGAAGTTTCATGTTCCCTAGAAAAGATGAGAATCCTTCCCTTCTCCAGAATCTGTGTATTACCTACCCATCAGGTAACAAGCTGCAATTGCTCTATTACAACTATTACAAATGTATGTGTGCTGGTCATTGTCCCAGTCAGGCTGCTATTGAGGAGCTGATCTACAAACACACACAGTCTCTCTCTCTCTCTCTCTCAATTTATGCAGCTTCAGAGTTAAGAGAGGTAGGTGAGTTAGTCTGTAACTGGAAAATCTTAAAAAACAACCAGTAGTTTAGCCGCACCTTAAAGGCTATTTATGCATATGGGACTGCTCACTGCCTAAAGTTAAAGGGCTGTTTTGGGGACTGAGCACCTATGGTATTTATGTCACTGTTTTAAGAACTACCACTGTCCTAGAATTAGATAAGCTGGGCAAATAATACCTTTTATTGGGCTAATTTCTGCTGGTGAGAGAGACAAGCTACACAGCGCTCTAATTTGGGAAAGGTACTCAGAGTGTCACAGCTAAATAGTGATAGAGATGTAGCTGTGTTAGTCTGGGGTAGCTGAAGCAAAATGCAGGACAATGTAGCACTTTAAAGACTAACAAGATGGTTTATTAGATGGTTTATTACAGCTAAATACAAGATGGAACAGATAATTTAGCATAAGTATAAGTAATTAGCACATGTTCTAAGGGATTATTCAAGGTGAAGCAACCCATCAATACTCTTGTAGTCATAGGACAAAAGGAGGGAGTCTTGGAATACAGATTGTTGTGATAAACCATAAATCCAGAATCTTTATTAAGGTGTGACTTTTAATGTCTAACAAAGTCATGAATTTAAGGTCTCAGGCTCATCTTTTGAAAGTGTTGTGCAGGTTTCCTTTGGGTTTGATCCTGCAAAGTTCTAAGCATTCTGGTCATGATCCAACAAGTACCATGAGCACGTGCTTAACTGCAAGTATGATCAACATCAACCACATGTTAACCACTTGCTGATCCAAGTGCAGAGTGCTTAGCACTTTGAAGGATTGAGCCTTGATAGTCTGATTCACTGTTTTGTCTTTCAGCTGTCATCTCAAACATTGCATAATTGACCAATCTAGAGGATTATTTCAACTATGCCCTTGGGTGCAAGATCTGATCTGCACCTTCCAATCTACTCTATGATCCATTCTGTACATGCCATACACTAAATTTTAGCAGAAACAACAGAGTGTGACTTACAGTGTAATAAATCATGTCTAGTGCATTGTGAATCACAAGGTTAGAGGCTGAGAGCCATATAAGCAGCTAAGTGAGAATTACCACATTGTAACTCAAGGCCTGTGGTGTCTCATATTAATCATTTATACAGCAGCATATTATTAATACATGCAAAAGCAGATGTCTCTTTCTGTGGTAGAATGTGCTCATGTGAGCAGTCTGGGGGTGACCAGTGAGATTAAAAGGCAAAGCCCAAGTGGAGTATATACAATAATAATCATGAAAAAGAGAAACAGTCACTGCTGCCAACAGAAATACTGTATATGCTCATTCATTAGCCTGTTTGTTGATAAGCCAACCCCCTCCCCCAGATGAATAGATAAAAACAGCAAACCACTATGACCCTTTCATAAGCCAGCCCTATATTGCAGTGGTTGGCAAACTTTGGTTTCCAGCTCGCCAGGGTGAGCCACTCATTCACCAGGAGGTTTGTGTACTTGGAGTGTCACGGGCACAGAGCTCCTCAGCTCCCAGTGGTTGTGGTTCACCGTTCCCAGCCAATGGGAGATGAAGGAAGCAGCATGGACCAAGGGACGTGATTGCTACCGCTCCCTGCCATTCCCTTTACATATTAGATATTTCAAGTATGCAGTCATACAAAGCAGGCCATGTATTTCACCATACTAATAATATAATGTGGCTATGTTTCAAAATATAGGGCCAAAATGCTGTGATTATAGTACAATGATTACATTGAGTGATGGTTGTCTTTATGCATTTTTAAATGGATATTTTCTTCCCAAATATTCCTGCACCCAAATTCTTTACTTCTTTGCCACATCATAATTTCCTGCACTTGAGCACTGACTCTGCACTGCTTTTGGTTTCCAAAAGCACTTGGGTTTATAGAAATCTATTCCTTCTATTTAAACACAGAATTAACCCTGTGGCAGCCATTTCCAAAAAGTTTTTTAAATAATTTAAAATGCCTGTAATTCTCTACAAAACAGCAATATTGGCTAGTTCAATCTGCTAACACTGCATATCAAAGCAACCCTCAGAGTGAAATAGCAGTTTCTTAACTATGACAGTTGTAAAAATCAAGGAAAAAAGAAAACACATTTATTCCCACAGAAACATGTAAATGAAAGGCAATGCCTGACTATAAAATGATTTTCATCTATAGACATTGTTAAACAAATGAAATGTAAAGTTAGTACATTTTTTCAGCCAAAATAATAAAACTCTGATTTTTGGAAAAGTTCATAAGACGTTGCAGTGTAGCCTGGAAAACTTCCAATTTACCATAATTTGGCTGCATACAATTAGACTAGAACCCCATAATATTAAAAATATGATTCTTGTTAGATGAACCTCACCCAAACAAACCCATTTAACATTATGCAGTTCATGAAACCATTCATTGGCTAAATATGTGACCGGATTGACTCTAATGAGTGCAAAAAAAGTTTCTATTGTAAAACTGTTTTCATCTCCTCTTGGCTGAATTCTCCACAGTTGGTGTCCATTGAAGAACTCAACAGGCTGTGTCTAGACTGGCAAGTTTTTCCGCAAAAGCAGTTGCTTTTGCGGAAAAACTTGCCAGCTGTCCACACTGGCCGCTTGAATTTCCGCAAGAACACTGACGATTTCATGTAAGAAATCAGTGCTTCTTGCGGAAATACTATGCTGCTCCCATTCGGGCAAAAGGCGAGGCCTAATCTGGAAGGGGCGGGACCAGATTGCTTCAGAGATAGCTGCAATGGATACCCTACAGAGATTGCTGCAATGGAGGCCTGAGAGATCAAGATTCAGTTATCAAATGTTACAGGTGGTTTAATGAAGCCCCTCTGATTGGTATGTGTAATGGTTGGGAGAACTTCCTCCAGTTTCTGTACAGGTATTTTTACTAATATTTATAAATATTTGGTATTTGTCATAGACTGGACAGTAACTGGCATATTAACCTGAGTTTTAGCAGTAATGAAATATAGGCAGTTTGCAGGGTGGGAAGTAGAACAGCTCCTTAGGATTTTATTAACATGCATAAATTAATGTATATACAGAGACAAGTATTTCAGGCAGGTGTTGGGGAAAATCTACTGGGAAACCAGCAATAGCTAGCTCTTGTGTTCCCAGATTGTGCTCTGGACCTTCAGAATGCTGAGGATCCTCCAGCTGCTAGTGGTATCCTTCATTTTCTGATGGAGGATACAGGAATCAAAGAATTTAGAATGGACCAGAGTGGAGACTCAGGGTACGTCTAAACTACATCTCTCTTTTTGAAAGAGGGATGTAAATTAGACATATCGAAATTGCAAATGAAGCTGGTATTTTAATTTCCCATGCTTCATTTGCATCATCACGTCACAGCATTTTTTCAAAAAATGCTATTTCAAAAGTGAAACCGTGGTCTAGACGCGATTCTTTCAAAAAGAAAAGCCTTTTTCAAAAGATCCTGTACTCCTCCAAAAATGAGGTTTACAGGATCTTTTGAAAAAGGCTTTTCTTTTCGAAAGAACCACATCTAGACCATGGTTTCACTTTCGAAATAGAGTTTTTTAAAAAATGCTGACACGATTATGCAAATGAAGCAGGGGAAATTCAAATCCTGCCTTCGTTTGCAATTTCGATATGTCTAATTTACATCCCTCTTTCGAAAGAGGGATGTAATCAAGACATACCCAGAGAGATCACTACAATATAATATTCTTCACCTTTCCCTTGCCTCATTAGTTGGGGCCAGCAGGTTTTGTTCTTAACCTCCAAGGATTCTTGTTGAATGTATCTTCCAAGAAGTCACTGCCTTTCTTCATGTCCTCCTTCAGCATTTTAAACCATCCTTTTATGAGTCTTCCTTGTGGTCTTTGTTCTGGGATTCTTAGATCTTACACTCTCTGACTAACACATCCCATACCTCATCATTTCACAGGATCCTACCTTTTCATCTGATGCTTCTACAGCTTTTCCGTGATAACAGCTACCTGCATCATGTCATTTGCTTGGGGATCCAGTTCCTCATGAGGTCTGTTGTCCATAATTCTTTCCAACCTTTTCATTCATCTTGTGACTCATAAGCATGATTGGTCTCTAATTACTGCATTCTTGCTCCTCCCCATTACTTTTGAAGATAGGAATGAATGTGCTCTTCCTCTGCTTGTTGGGCCTTTTTCCAATTTGAGATTAAATGGAAGAATTTCATCACAATCACCACAACTCCTTTAGGGCCTCGTGCTTTAAATGCCTCAATTGGTTCATCAGCCAATCCCACTGACTTCCCATGTTTCATCTTCTTGAGTGCTGCCTGACAACCCACCATGTTGATAGGTTGTTAGGCTGTGGCTTAAACAAACTTCCCTCTAGAATTTCCTCAGATTCTTTTTACAGAACAATTTCTCATAAAGCTACAGCCATCTTCTAATTAATTTGCCATCTTCCATCTGCACTCTTCTGTTTTCATCTTTGACACCTTTTATGGCTCCCAAAACCTCAGTACTTCATTGCCTAATCTTGGCAAATCTGTATATTGCTCATTTCTGTATGAGGGTTCCTGGCAACTGGGTGTTGATCGTGTGATCGTGGACTATGAATTGTGTGGTTTCTCTGTGGTACTGGATGGGAGAGACTGGATTAGATTTAAGCTATGTCTACACTGCAGTCTATGTTGGCATAATTTTTATGAACAACCCTTTGTCATAAGTCACACTGACATTAGTGCTTGTGTGCCCAGTCCTGAATCATAATGACACAGCTTCTGCCACTCACAGAGGTAGTTGTATTATTCCCATTAGAGCACTGGTTTTCAAACTATGGGCTGCAACCCAGGACTGGGCTGTGGAATGTCAGGTACTGGGTCTCGTTGCTGCAGGGGGAACCAGGGGACCAGTGAGGGTGCTAAGGGAGGTTACCTGCCTCTCCTGGCACAGCAGACTGTGCTGCACCCCAAAGTGGCCAGCAACAGGCCCAGCTCCTAGGTGGGTGGGGAGGAGAGTGCACCGGGCTTCACACATTGCCCCTTCCCTAAACAATAGATCTGCACTCTACTGGCTGGGAACCTGCTGCTGGCTGTGTCTGGGGTGCAGCATGGTCTGAGGTGCCCAAGAGAGGCAGGAAGCCTGCCTTAGCACCCCCGCTGCACAGCTGATTGGGAGCTCTTCAAGGTCAGCACCTCCTGCTTCAACCCTGGCACTAACCCCCTCCCCCCTGCCTCTCCCAAAGCTATAGCTCCCTCTTACAGCCCAAAGCTCTCATCCTCAGATCCACTCTGGAGCCCACACTCTAGCCAAATTATGTTGGGTCACAGGCATCAACAATTTTCTTCAACTGGATCATCAGAAAAAAATTATCTCCCATCAGCATGGAACATTGTCACCAGATGCATTGAGGCAGCACAGCTATACAAACATGACCTTAGTTACCTATCAAACATCAGCACACATTTTCAGGATTTACAAATAAGTCACGTGGAAAATATATTTTGGTGTTTTTAAAAATGTGAATAAAAATTATTCTGAAATAGTGTAAAATGTCCATGATGTATAATTATACATCTTACATTTTTTATTATATGTTAGTTTTTAAAGTTGTAAATAAAATGAAAAAAGTGTCAACAAAAATTTGAAGCAAAACATATCTTTATGTTCAATACTTTTTAAAGTACTGGATTATATTTAAATCTCATTTAGTAACTGTAAAAATTATAGTATTAAAAGAATATATTGCATAGCCATGGTGACACAAATTTCCTGCCAATAAAATACATGCATGCTTATCCCTAAAAAAAGTTGATGTTTTTTCACTTTATAAAGTGTCCTGTAGAGGGAGTGCCTCTTTCAGTTAGCAATCAAATTCCAAATGCACAGTGATGGAATTAAAGACTAGTGCATCAGGCAGCCAGTAAATTAGCTAAATTTTAAAATGAAAAAATGTGGGATGGGAATGTTTTAAATGCTACATTTTTCTTATATGCAACATTTTACAACAGCTCTTAACCATCCAAAGTCAAATGTGACCTTTAAACATTTGTACAAATTTAGGCCCCGGTCCCACAGTCAACAAAACTGCTTACAAGTTTCAAGTTAAATACAAATGTTTGTAGAGTCAGAGCCATGCATTACTGCAAATGTTTATCATGCAAGTAATGAATACTCCTATATATATGTTGTATGGGAAGACCAGGTCCATAAGGCAAAGAGACACTTTTGAACAGTTAGCCAATAGTTCAGTCCTTGCTGGTAGTTTCTATTAGGAGAAGAAATTGATTAGATTAGTTAGTTACATTCTTTGGTGCAATCCTGTTTATTTACAAAGCATGTGAACAGAATTCTGGTTCTCTAAACACTGAAGGCAGAGACAGCAGCAGACAGTTTCCTTGTTCACAATTTCCAAACTTTGCCATCCAGCTAGTTCTGTGCCCCCAAGAAGCTCTGTCTCTGCTCCCTCTTGGGGCCACACTCACAACCCTGGATTTAGCAGGCCAATTCTCAAACCACTAAGCTATCCTTTATGACTGGTCACATTTATGGACAGAGGACTGTTCTCTAGGGATGGACTTCACCTAAGTAGGGAGGGAAATAGACTTCTAGGATGGAGGCTGGCTCAATTGATTAAGAGAGCTTTAAACTAGGAATTTGGGGGAGACGGTTGGGAGATGCCCAGGTAATCTCTACGCCAGATTTTAACACTGAGAGGGAGGAAAACAAAGTAAGAAAGGATATAGCTGGGGGTAGGAGAATGAACATGAGGAAGGGTGGGGTGGATACTAGTCTAATAGGTCTTATTGGAGGTATAACGTCCGTGCCAAATTGGGTAAAGAATGTGAATGAGGCCAAACAGCAAAAATTAAGATGTTTGTACACCAATGTGAGGAGCCTAGGTAATGAAAAGGAGGAACTAGAGCTATTGGTCCAGGAAGTGAAACCAGATATTATAGGAATAACAGAAACATGGTGGAATACTAGGCATGACTGGAGTACAGGTATTGAAGGGTATGTGCTGTTTAGGAAAGACAGAAATAAGGGTAAAGGTGGTGGAGTCGCATTGTATATCAAAGATGAGGTAGATTGTAAAGAAATAAAAAGTGATGGAATGGAGAAGACAGAGTCTGTCTGGGCAAAAATCACATTGGGAAAGAAAACTATCAGATCCTCCCCTGGGATACTGCTTGGGGTGTTTTATAGGCCACAAGGATCCAATTTGGATATGGATAGAGACCTCTTCAATGTTTTTAATGAAGTAAATACTCATGGAAACTGCGTAATCATGGGAGATTTTAACTTTCCAGATATAGACTGGAGAACAAGTGCTAGTAATAATAATAGGACTCAGATTTTCCTAGATGTGATAGCTGATGAATTCCTTCATCAAGTAGTTGCTGAACCAACAAGGGGGGATGCTATTTTAGATTTGGTTTTGGTGAGTAGCGAGGACCTCATAGATGAAATGGCTGTAGGAGACAACCTTGACTCGAGTGATCATGAGCTAATTCACTTCAAATTAAATGGAAGGATAAACAAAAATAAATCTGAGACTAGGGTTTTTTATTTCAAAAGGGCTAACTTTAATAAATTAAGGAAATTAGTTAGGGAAGTGGATTGGACTAAAGTAATTATGGACCTTAAAGTGGAGGAGGCCTGGAATTATTTTAAGTTAAAGTTGCAGAAGCTGTCAGAAGCCTGTATCCCTAGAAAAGGGAAAAAATTTATAGGCAGGTGTGTTAGACCAAGCTGGATGAGCAAGCATCTCAGAGAGGTGATTAAGAAAAAGCAGAAAGCATATAAGGAGTGGAAAATGGGAGGGATCAGTAAAGAAAGCTACCTTATTGAGGTTAGAGCATGTAGGGACAAAGTGAGAAAGGCTAAAAGTCAGGTAGAGTTGGACCTTGCAAAGGGAATTAAAACCAATAGTAAAAGGTTTTATAGCCATATAAATAGGAAAAAAACAAAAAAAGAAGAAGTAGGACCGCTAATTACTAAGGATGGAGTTGAAGCAAAATGCAGGACAATGTAGCACTTTAAAGACTAACAAGATGGTTTATTAGATGATGAGCTTTCGTGGGCCAGACCCACTTCCTCAGATCAAAAAGTGGGTCTGGCCCACGAAAGCTCATCATCTAATAAACCATCTTGTTAGTCTTTAAAGTGCTACATTGTCCTGCATTTTGCTTCAACTACCCCAGACTAACACGGCTACAGTTCTATCACTAAGGATGGAGTGGAGGTTAAGGATAATCTAAGAATGGCCCAATATTTGAACAAATACTTTGCTTCAGTCTTTAATGAGGCTAATGAAGAGCTTAGGGATAATGGTAACTTAACAAGTGGGACTAAAGATATGGAGGTAGATATTATTATATCCGAGGTAAAAGCCAAACTTGAACAGCTTAATGGGAGTAAATCGGGGGGCCCAGATAATCTTCATCCAAGAATATTAAAGGAACTGGCACATGAACTTGCAAGTCCATTAGCAAAATTTTTTAATAAATCTCTAAACTCAGGGGTTGTACCATTTGACTGGAGAATTGCTAATATAGTTCCGATTTTTAAGAAAGGGGAAAAAAGCGACCCGGGTAACTACAGGCCTGTTAGTTTGACATCTGTAGTATGTAAGATCCTGGAAAAAATTTTGAAGGAGAAAGTAGTTAGAGACATTGGGGCTAATGGAAATTGGGACAAATTACAACATGGTTTTACAAAAGGTAAATCATACCAAACCAACCTGATCTCCTTTTTTGAGAAAGTAACAGATTTTTTAGATAAAGGAAATGCAGTGGATCTAATCTACCTCAACTTTAGTAAGGCATTTGATACAGTACCAAATGGGGAATTATTGGTTAAATTGGAAATGATAGGAATTAATATGAAAGTTGAGAGGTGGATAAGCAACTGGTTAAAGGGGAGACTACAGCAGGTCATATTGAAAGGTGAACTGTCAGGTTGGAGGAAGGTTATTTTTTGATAATTATCAATAAACGACAGCCTATATTGGAACAGGATACCATACTCAAAGAGGCTCTGGGAGACAGACCCATAGTCTCCTATAGACAACCACCTAACCTCAAGATGATTCTTACCAACCACCACAGGACATACCACACTAATACCAACCCTGGTACCTTCCCTTGCAACAAACCCCGTTGCCAGCTTTGTCCACATATTCATTCTGCTGATACCATTATTGGACCTAACCAAGTGAGTTATAAGATCAAGAACACATATTCCTGCGCATCCAGAAATATAATCTATGCTATCATGTGCCGAAAGTGTCCGTCTGCTATGTACATTGGACAAACATCTCAGACACTTCGCCAAAGGATTAATGCCCACAAAACAGATATCAGACAAGATCACAAAGAGAAAACAGTTTCTTGCCACTTTAACCAGAAAGGACACTCTCTCAATGACTTAGCCACCTGCATTCTGCTACAAAGACCTTTTACATCTGCACTTGAAAGGGAATCCTCTGAACTGTCATTCATGTTAAAATTCGACACTTGCCAACAAGGACTTAACAAGAATTTGAACTTTCTCACCCATTACCAAGACAGTTTCCCCAATTATCACCTGTAATACCATTAACTCACAAACATCCCACTCTCCCTACCTTTAATATCAGCAATTCACAGACACTTACCTTCCTTCCTCCTCCTTCCCACCCCCCCGCATTCCCCTTCTGTTCTGCAATATGATTTGTCCTTTTCATATTTGTTCATTTTTTTTAATTGTATCCTTTGGTATATATGGTTGTGACTACTTTCTTCCACTATTTGATCTGAGGAAGTGGGTCTGGCCCACGAAAGCTCATCATCTAATAAACCATCTTGTTAGTCTTTAAAGTGCTACATTGTCCTGCATTTTGCTTCAACTGTCTTATGAAAGGAGACTCAAGGAACTTGGCTTGTTTACCTTAACCAAAAGAAGGCTGAGGGGGGCCATGATTGCACTTTTTAAATATATTAGAGGGATAAATACCAGGGAGGGAGAGGAATTATTTAAGCTTAATACCAATGTGGACACAAGAACAAATGGATATAAGCTGGCTAGTAGGAAGTTTAGACTTGAGATTAGATGAAGGTTTCTAACCATTAGAGGAGTGAGGTTCTGGAACGGCCTTCCATGGGAAGTAGTGGGGGCAAAAGATCTATCTGGCTTCAAGATTAAACTAGATGGGTTTATGAAGGGGATGGTTTGATGAGATAACATGATCTTGGTAACTAATTGACCATTCATTATCAGTGGGAAATAGGTCAATGGAGGGATGATAGGAATTACTAGAGAACTTTCTGGGTGTCTGGCTTATGAGTCTTGCCCACATGCTCAGGGTTTAGCTGATCGTGATATTTGGGGTCGGGAAGGAATTTTCCTCCAGGGTAGATTGGCAGAGGCCCTGGAGGTTTTTCGCCTTCCTCTGTAGCATGGGGTACAGATCACAGCTAGAGGATTCTCTGCATCTTGGGGTCTTCAAAGTATTTGAAGGCTTCAATATCTGAGATATAGGTGAGAGGATTATTCTGGGACGGGTGGGTGAGATTCTGTGGCCTGCACTGTGCAGGGGGTCAGACTAGATGATCATAATGGTCCCTTCTGACCTTAAAGTCTATGAGTCTATGAGTACTCTATGAATATGACTGCTTCTCTCACTGCTGCTTTTGGCTTTCAAATTGTTTCTCTCGTCACCCCCGCACACACACACACAACTCCAAGAAATCTATAACACACTCCCTGCATTTGCAATCAGTCCCTAGGGACAGCAACCAATGTTCCTTGTACGCTGTGAGCTTGTGCAGCCACTCAGGAGACTTTCAAATGCCACCCAGCTGATTAGCAGGATGCCCAGAGCTAGGTTGTTTGTTTCTACTTGTGGTGTACATTCGCACATGTCTTGGTGCACATAAAATGTATTCCACACATAGAAAAAATCCACACACAGATGGAAAAGAGTAGAGGGAACATTGATTGCAACTGCTCACTTATTCCCAATGAGTTAGTTCTTGCTTAGTTTTTCCACGCGGCCAAGCACTTTGGATGGTGGCTGCTTTTGTTTCAGCTTATTCTGGAAAAGGACCTTAATTGCTCTTTCCATCTAACTTGAATAAAGGATGGTTAAAGTACTCATCAGCTTTAACAATTTCTGTGATTGACTAGAAATCAAAGACATACATACTGACATACATTTCCAAAAATGTGAAAATAGCATCTCTAATTTGGATTATAAGACAGGTCTATGCTACAGATTTCTATCAATATCAATATCACTAGGGCTAAGCCTACACTTAAAACAAAGCCCTGCCATTGCAGAGCTTTGAAGTGAAAGTATGGCCAGAGCACCAGCATTTGGAGAGCTGTAAACCACCTAAATAAGGGGAGTAGCTAACAGCGCTGGGAGGTCGATTCCTCCAGCGCTGGAAACCTGTTTATACTAGTGGGCTGTTTCTAGACTGGCAAGTTTTTCCAGAAAATCAGCAGCTTTTCCGGAAAAACTTGCCAGCTGTCTACACTGGCCACTTGAATTTCCGGAAAAGCACTGACGATCTCATGTAAAATCATCAGTGCTTTTCCGGAAAAACTATGCTGCTCCCGTTCAGGCAAAAGTCTTTTTCCAAAAGACTTTTGCCCAAAAGGGCCAGTGTAGACAGCGTGAAAATGGCGATCGGGGCTTTTTTGCGGAAAACCACATCTAGATTGGCCACAGATGCTTTTCCGCAAAAAGTGCTTTTGCAGAAAAGCATCCTGCCAATCTAGACACGCTTTTCCGAAAATACTTTTAACGGAAAACTTTTCCGTTAAAAGCATTTTCGGAAATTCATGCCAGTGTAGATGTAGCCGTGATTTTTGTACTGTATCTTGTGCTTGGGGAAGAGGGTGTGACCCCAGGTGAGAAAATTACAGCGTAGTAAAGTGGCAATGTTAACAAACCTATTGTCACTCGGATGGATGTGGAAAATGTGTACCCTGATCCACATAATTATACCAACCTAATTGCTGCTGCTTCTTGGGGAAGGTGGATTAGTGACACCAGCAGGAGCAGGAGCAGAAGGAAGGGGGCAATGTGAGCCCCTGAGAAAGGGTTTACCTAGTAGGTATAGGAAAGCAGGTGAAGGAAAAGCTTGGAGAAGCAACTAAATAGCCACACATCTTAACTGCTCACCACAGGGCCCAGGACTGGAACCCAGTGTAGAGGGCAGATCTGAGTTCTCCTACTATCTAGTGGAGAGTGGTATTGTATGGAGTAGTGAATGGGAAGACTGCCTGAGTTACTGCAGGAGTGATATATAAATATAATCAAGGCAGCAGGTATGAGGACTGCCTGGAAGGGAAAAATCACAGTGTGACCTGGCCAGAGGGCCATGTCACAGCACAGCAATACTGTGACTCTTGGCAGCAGTGGTGGAAGAAACAAGGGAGGCACTGACCTGGGCAGAGCAATCCCAGAATCTCCACAAGAAGGTGCTGCCCAGTGGTGAGCAGAGCACCCCATAATACCAGCATCAAAAGCATTTGTCATGTGTATCACTAAAATGACTCATCTATCATCTATCTTCTAATATCAGCCCAGAAGCCTTTCAATTTAAGGAAAAAAGTAGGTATGAGGATTATTGTAATTTGATATCTTGTCCACTAGCCTTCTATTCAGAAGCAGTTGAACCATTTTAGCTTAAATTTCCAACACAAAAATATTCATACTGGTACATGCCAAAAATTGAAAATTTCAGCTCATTAGGGTAAATGTGTAAGATATTTTTACAAGCAAATTAGAGCAGGGGGTTAGAATGAAAAGGCTTGTGCATCCTTAACTATAATAGTTGGTACAGCTGCTGCTATATTTTTTTAAACACGCTACATTTTAGGAGTTTTATATGAAATTATTGCATGAAAAAACTTTGCATTGTTTACAAATTATTTTTCACTTATTGCTGAATGTTAAGGAATTACATGTTCATAATATAGTGCAACAAATTAGTCTTAGATTCGATTATAGTTTAGGAACTGTATACAAAACATTTTTGTTTAGTGTTAAACATGTTGCATATTTGACTCTAACTACTCCTATACTACACCACACTCACATATACATCCCAACTTTAAATTTTGATAAAACTTCTTCAATAATCACAGAAATGTACATAAACTGAGATACTATAGACACCACCATAAAGTCGATGGAATGACCCTCCTGCTTTAAATTAAGTTTGTGTAAAAAGTATTAGAGGGGTAGTCATGTTAGTCTGAATCTGCATAAACAACGAGAAGTCCTGTGGCACCTTATAGACTAACATTTATTAGAGCATAAGCTTTTGTGGGCAAAGACCCACTTTGTGCATCTGACGAAGTGGGTCTTTGCCCACGAAAGTTTATGCTCCAATAAATCTGTTAGTCTATAAGATGCCACAGGACTTCTTCTTGTTCATGTGTAAAAAGTATTTGAGGGGTCAAAGCCCTAATAAATTCAGAACATCTAGCCAATTACAATGAAACAGTAGAACTGTTATGTTTCTCATTATCTAAACAACCAATTTGCAATTCATTTCGGCTAAAATGTCCAATTGGATTAGAAGCATCAGAGGGGTAGCTGAGTTTGTAACAGGAAACACTTAAAAACAAATAGTTTGGTAACACATTAAAGACTAACAAAACCATCTAACTAAAGACTAACCATCTACACGTTTTGTTAGTCATTAAGGCACTACTAGACGATTTGTTGTTTTTTAAGTTTTTCCAATTGGATTACGAGAGCAACAACTTGGTTTTAGTGTTACTTTATTCTCTTAATGTGGTAAAAGAGCCCTCATTTACCAACTGTTTCCAGACCTCTTTCAGTCTTCATATAACTGCAGTTGCATCTGCTTCCACTTAACAGTGGATTTAGGATTCAATACAATATTCTGTAACCTACTGACCTCTTCTTTACATCCTATGACTACAGAGGTGGTAACAGACCACTCTACCTTGAATGCCCCTTAGAATATGTGCTAACTACTTATGCTAAACAATTTGTTTCACACCTTGGGCTTAGCTGTGCTCTCAGTACCTTTCCCAGATTCAAAGAAGAGCTCTGTGTGTCTTGAAGGCTTGACTCTCTTGGCAGCAGAAGTTGGTCTAATAAAAGATATTACTTCACCCATCTTGTTTCTCCACCTAACGAGTCATTTTGTACTCCGTGTCCAGAAAGTGCTAGGCCTTAAAGATGCAGTAACCGTATACATTCTCCATGGGAGCTCACCTACAAACTGAAAGATTCAGATGTGAAGGCAGTCTGTCTGAAAAGTACTCTGGGAATGTATGCAACTGTATCTTCTGATCTTGGAAGTACTTACTGACTGTATTTGCATGACACAAGGAGCAATTTGCACACCTGCAATCTATTTCTTTTTGAGGAAGGTAGTTAATATTTTTATTAGAAGGGCCATGGCCCATGGGTTACATCTTCAATGTTCACAACAGATTCCCATTTGTAAGGGCTCTCTATCTAGCCATTTACTTTAGTGATTGATGAGCACAACCTGTCTAGGGTTGTATGCTGCATACTTTTAGTTGTCTGGAGAAGGATATATAACCAAAAGCAGGCAGAGCGCTGGCTAGTTTTGTAGTTACTCCTCCACTGAAAGCTCATAAATTAGGGTTTGCTTTGAAAGAGTAAAGGCTATGCTATTGCCTCAGTACACCAGGGATTTAAGTGCAAGAGTCCCATTAGTTGATGAGTTATCTGTGTAAATCCCTGTATATGAATAAATTTCTAAAATTCAAAGAATCTCGAAGGAAGAAAGGAGAGAACTTAAAATGAATTGAAAAAAATAGCAGAGGGGCTCAGAACATAACTCAAGCCCCTGAGGTCCAGATCTTCAAAGGTATTTAGGTAGCTAACTCCCAATTGGAGCACCACAGGGACACTGATCACCTCATTGTCCTGCATTTTGCTTCAACTACCCCAGACTAACACGGCTACATTTCTATCACTGATCACCTCAGTTATTGTCTAGCCAAGCCAACCCCTTTAACTGGGGTAGGAATGGATTTAATGATTTCCTACAAGAGCTCAGTCTCAACCTCTTTTGCCATGGTCTGTCCCTCTGTGATGCCTGTGGGAGAGAAGGGGAATCAAAGGGAATGTGTGAAAAATCTTGGAGGGCCCCTTTACAACTACAGAAAGCTCTGGTAAGTGACTTAACTGTCCAAAGTTCTCAGTGATGCAAAAATATGTAAATTCAAAGTGTGAGTCACTTCCATGCCAGCACAGAAATAGGGGTGGTAGTGGGGTGCATTCAGACTCAGGATACTCTGTCCTAATGTATTTTAATGTATAATAGAAATATATAACAGAAATTGCCAGATTGGATCAGTCCCATGGTCCAGCCAGTTCACTATGCTGTCTCTGACATTGGCCAGCATCTGGTGCTCTAGAAGTAGTTGCAAGAAACTTTACTTTAAGCAGATGTGGTATAATCTGACAGTCCAACATTTAACCTCCTCCCAACCTGTAATAGTTGTAGATTGTTTTAAATCCTGAAGTATGAGGTTAATATCTTTTCCAAAATTAGTTAGAATTATTACAACTCTAGTTATTCTTGTCACCCGTATAAATGCCCAATCCCTTTTTGCTAAAATGTTGTTTGTGTGATGTGTGAAAAAAGTGTTTTCTTTTTTACTGGTTTTTAATTTGTCTTTTAAATTTAATTGAATGTCTCTGTGTTCTTGTGTCATGAGATACAGAGAAGAGAAGCTTCCAGTCTCACTCCTCGAGGCCACTGGTTTTCAACCCCTTTCCATTTATGGACCCCTAAAAAATTCCTATAGAAATCTTGGACATAGTCTGAGGACTCCCTAGGGCTACGTCTACACGGGCATGATTTTCCGAAAATGCTTTTAATGGAAAAGTTTTCCGTTAAAAGCATTTTCAGAAAAGCACGTCTAGATTGGCAGGATGCTTTTCCGCAAAAGCACTTTTTGCAGAAAAGCCTCCATGGCCAATCTAGACGCGGTTTTCCGCAAAAAAGCCCCGATCGCCATTTTCGCAATTGGGGCTTTTTTGCGCAAAACAGTACTGTGCTGTCTGCACTGGCCCTTTTGCGCAAAAGTCTTTTGGAAAAGATTTTTGCCCGAATGGGAGCAGCATAGTGTTTCCGGAAAAGCATGATGATCTTACATGAAATCGTCAGTGCTTTTCTGGAAATTCAAGCCGCCAGTGTAGATAGCTGGCAAGTTATTCCGCAAAAGCAGCTGATTTTGCGGAAAAACTTGCCAGTGTAGACACAGCCTAGGAGTCCAAGGACCACTAGGTTGAAAATCACTCCTTTACGCTATTTATTATTGTATATGCTTTTATCATGTCCCCTCTTAATGACCCGCTTCCTAAGGTAAGGTAAACAATGCCAATCTTCCCAATCTCTCTTCATAGGAGAGTTTTTCATGGCTCTGATCATTTTCATCACCCTTGTCTGACCCCAATCCGATTCCTGTTATTGCTTTGAACAAAGAGAGATAGAACAGCCAAAGCAGCAGCAATGCTTCCAGGAGATGCAGCTCCACTGACAGAACTACAGCAAAACAGGTTAAGCCCAAATTAATCTCTGGCATAACTTTTCTGTAGTCAGTAGATGAATTTACTTCTCATCAGTTAAGTTCCCAGGCAGAGTTCAGGTTCTTCAGCATTATCTATATTGAAAATTATCCATTCCTGACAACAGGTGTCAGCAATGGGTGAAACTGAGCTGGTTTTCAGCAGTTTTATTGCACATGCAGATAATCTATTTAGGGTTGTTTCAGAAACCATAGTTAAAATTATGTACTCAGAAAGGGCTATGCTTGTTCAGAACCTTGCTCTAGATATTTCAATATCCCATTCTGACCAGTGCCAGATACTTTAGAGCAGTGGCCTCCAAACTTTTAAAGTATAAATTCACTTTATGAATTTAAGTGCAATCCAGGATCTACCTCAAACCCAAATACGCTTGCCCTGCCTTCTTCCCTGACCCTTCTCTGAGACCCTGACCCTGCCTTACCCCTTCTCCAAAGCCCCATCCACCTCCCAATCCCATCTTCACTCACTTGGTTAGTAGGTGTTTTAAAGCAACTAAAAAAAGAACAATTTAAAAACACAGAGAAATTCCATCCCTGGGATACAGCTTAAAGTATAGGGGAAGAGGCACATGGGCTTAGCACAGAGAACTTTAATCAAACAACATCTGGCCGGATGCCTTGTGTCCAGTGAGGAGGAGTCACCGGGGAACAGCGCAGTGAGTGGCGAACCTCTGCCGCTTTGCAGGGAGGCTGGGGAAGCCCCGCACAGCTGCCAGCGACCAGCTGGCTGGTAGGGGAAATCGCGTTATTGCGGGGACGGGTCGTGTTGTTCGAAAAATGTTCCCTAAAAAAAATCATGCTATTGCAAAAACGTGTTAAGCGGGCACAAGTTAAGCAAGGAATTACTGTACCACATTTATCTGGCATGTGACCCTCTGTAGCCAGACACGAACCCCATCTTGTTTCCCCCTCCCCAGAGAGCAAGAGAAAGGCAGTCAGCTGTTGATGCCCTGGGAATGCAGGTGTGGTGCCTGTCCCTGACTCTACCATAAACAGAAACCAGACAGTAAATGGGCTAGCTGATGACTGGCAGGCCTCCCATCGCCGTGATGGCTAGTATCAGTAATTGACATGCCTGCACTGTTTCAGGAGAGGAATCTTTGCCCATCACATACCAGAGGTGCCCATTGTCTGCATCTTCCCAGGTGTGAATTATACTTTCCCTTCGTGGGAAACTTGGCGTTCAAAGCCATTTTTCCTAATTGGCCACTTGAGACCAGGAAGAAGCCTACGTGACCCAAGGGGTATAAAGAGGGGGTTAGTAGCCCACCCCCTTTGAGCTCCAATCACCTACACCTGCTGGCAGGTATTGATTGTCTCCCGAGGTCCGTGGGACGCCCAACCTCGCCCTACTTCTTCCCGAGGGATTGAGAGAAAGACGCTGGCCACGCCAAGTCTGGAACGCAGGGGTGAGAATTGTACCTGCAATGTGTTTTCTTTATGTGTACACTTTAATTGTCACTCTGTTGTAAGTTTAGTTACTTTATTATAGTTTTCTTAAGTCAAGCTGCTTCATTTCTATTGTAAACTGCCTTTGGTAAGGTGATTTAGCTATAAACTTTGGGAATAAGTGGGGTGCCCTCATTCACTTATAAATATATATATACTGAACCAAGTTTCTTTATTTCTTTTCTCTTTCTTTCTCCTATAAATAAGCCAGTGCGTGTCAAGCTTCTGACTTGAACCCGTGCTTCTGTATCCGAACCGAACACAAACAAAAGAACTTCAGCCGGTCAAAAGGGACAGGTATAGGAAGAGCTTGGGCATTTTGGATCGTGTCGCTTCCAGGGGACAGATCTGTTGGGGCACCTCTCAGCCTCTCCAGGCTGCCCGCTGTGAAGGGATTTCTGTATCCTAGCAGCTAAAATCTGAGGTGTAATAAGCTCTTCCTATAAACTCGGGGTGTCTGAGAGCCTGTTGGCTGCCCTCTGTGATGGGACCCCGGTCCTAGCAGTAAAGTCACAGATGTTAAACTATTTTTCGGGGCGCCCTCCAGCCTCCTAGGCTGCCCACTGCAATGAGACTTTGCATCTCAGCAGTTGAAGACTTGGGTGTAACACACACGCACACACTGCCCTGACCATTTCGGCTGACACCCTCTCCAAGACACTTCAAGCAGTCAGGGTAAGGAACCCCTCTGTGCATATGCTTGCCACACTTCAAACACTGCTTGAAACACTGCTAGGGTCGCTGCATGCTCCAGCATGAAAAATAGAAGGAGGAAACACACACCCAAAACTAACTACACTAAGAAACTCGAAGAAAATAACTAATCTACACAACAAAAACAAAGAAGAATTCAATGCTTGGGACTAACTACTTGCGAAGCAAAAAGCCGTCACTGGCAGAAAGAAGGAACTAAAGCCGGGTTTACGTCGGCAGGGTATATGTGCAACGCCGTGAGACATCATCACAGGGGGAACCACAGCTGACCAGTAGGGAAAAGTCTTCCAACAACCATGCATGCAGCATGTGCGCACACACATTTTAGAACGGACATGAGCAACCACTTGAAGAAAAAACAGAACTGTCCATCAGCAGCTGCCATCCATTTCTCTCAGGATACGTCTATACTTGTACCCCAGTTCGAACTAGAGATGCAAATGTAGGCAAACGAAATTGCTAATGAAGCGGGGATTTAAATATCCAAAAATGAGGAGTAATGTTAGTTCGAACCAAGGAGTTTGATTCAAATTAACGCAGCCCAGAACGCACTTCCTGGTTCAAATCATCTGGCGATCGGAATAGCGCACGGGAGAGATTATGCTAATGAAGCGTGGCATATTTAAATCCCTGCTTCATTAGCAATTTCAGTCGCCTACATTTGCATCCCTAGTTCGAACTAAGATACCTTTGAGCATTGAGTTATGTGTATCTACAGTGACTTTAACACCACCCTGTAGGGTCTCATCTCAGATATGTCATTGACATTTAATAGCGATTATTAGTTTAACATCTAAATGTTTTCTATGATATAGTGCATTGTATTATATGAAGAAGTCGATAGATTCAATTCAGTCCAATAGTCGTCTAGGAGCAAAAACTACTGATTAATGCTTTTCCCAAAGAGGTTTTCACTATCCAAAAATAATAATAATTTCCTAATTAAAAAATCAAATCAATATAAATGTGTTTGTCATGGATAACTGGAAGTCTTTCAGTTATGCCTCACTAAAGGCATTTTTATGAATTCTCACCTTAAATCCAACTCTCAAAAAAACCATCCCTTTGAGAATTTATACAGTACTTCCATACCTGCCAAAGTTTGAAATGTGTACAAAGGGGAACATTTTAATGTAAAAATTGAACACATTTTTAACTCTATTGTAATATATTTGATGGGGAAAGCTTTTAGCAGGAACAGAACTAAATGAGGAATTACATATTGCTCTTTAAACAATATAAACAAAACCTGTCCTTTTCCCCTTGATGTAAAGCCTAGTGAGAATAATTTTAATCCATCATGGTTGCATAAGCTATTGGGAGTGAGGGGGTAATACTACTTCTATAATAACAACATTAACTTTTGAAAGGAATTCTTAAGATGCAATCCTGGTCCCATTAAAGTCAATAGCAAAACTCCCAATAACTTCAAAGGCATCAGGATTTCACCCTCAGAGGATATCCACCAGGGCAAAGGAACATGCTGTAGATATTAGTACCTGTATCTCCCCCTTCCCCCCCTCTCCCAACATGCACTCTTTATTAGTTACAGAGGAATTTCCATAGATTTCAAAGCAGGGGGATTGCACGCACCAGACCCACCACTGCTCTTCTTCCAGATGCTCCCGTCTTACTTGCTCCACCCATGTAAATGGAGGCATGTCTACGTATCAATCTAGCCCACTGTCATTAATGAATCATACGTCATGTGAATTTCTATGTAATTTTAGGAAAACAGAGTGGCTTGGCCTGCCATTCATGTGTTACTCGATATGAAATACTGGCAGAATACATTAGCTGTACAAAATGGCAGAAAGTAAATACACCTTTACCCTACTAAGTTGGGAAACAAAGCTCAGGATAAGCAGACTGTTCTAAAGCGAGATGATGTACATTCCAAAGACAGGAGTGCTTCCTCTATGAAAGAAAACCTGCTCCTTAATAAAAATTGTTGCACGGAGACAGCGAGGGAGTGAAACATTCTGAAAGCACTGAAAGAACAGAAGAGTAGGGGCACAAGGCACAAAAATTCCAAGGAAACAGAAAACAGAAAGAAGAACTGCAGAAAATAAGAAAAGTCATCAAAGTCATCCATGGCAAGAGAAATCACTTAAATGTACAAGTGATATTCTGATCATTTACACATATTTTTTGCAGTCATTAAAATAGGTATTCATTACTGTTGAATATCTTTAAATTATATCTATATATAATAACTATCTCTAAATTATACACGTGAAATAATTTAAAGATATCTGTTACAGTTGAGTATCTTAATCTTAATTAATGAGCAGGTTTTCTTTAATGGAATCATTACTGTTAAGTACCTATTTTAATGACTGCAAATATGTACATTTTACAGCAAGAGAACTAATAATTCCTTCACTTCATGGTGAAAATGAAAATGATTGGGCAATCAGTCAAATGGGAGAGTATCAGAATTTGTGTTAGTGAATACATTTCTCTGATTAATCTTGTCCATAATCAATTACTTGTAATGGTGCATCAATTAATAATGCCTACTCATGTTAGCAATTAAATAGGTAACCAATGCTCAAACATTTATTTATAGAAACTACCACATAGCCACAAAATAATGTACGCAAGCCACATGATAATCACTGATCATTAAGAAAAACATGTTCAAAATGTTCAAAACATCTGGTGACAAGTCCTGTTTCACAGAATTCATGATGTTTATAGTCTTATTATCATAAAATACTAATGTGAGAATTGAATTATATCAGGAGAAAAGGTCACATACATATATAATAAAAAGTTTTTCAAATAGCAAAGAAAAATGTATTTCCACAGTAGTGACTGAAAATTTTTAATGCTTGGTTACCTGTGTTTGGCAAAGAATCTGTATGTGAAATTAATTGTTGGTCTCAATAAAGTTAACAATGAAGAGGTAGCTATGTAACAAAAATCTACCATGACATTTGGTAATGAAGCTCACAGCAGAAAGAAGTCTGAGCAGCCAAAGAAAAACTGTGTGTGCAAACCAAACCAACTTCCCATCCCAGAGCTGGTCCTTAAGTGGGTTGTGCCCACGAAAGCTAATGATACTATGTACATTTTTATTAGTCTCTAAGGTGCCGCAGGACTAGTTGTTATTTTTTAAATTTTTCCAGTTACAGACTAATACGGCTACTCCTCTGATACTTTAAAATATACAGCCTTGCAGTTGGGGAAGGTTTCCTTTCCCAATGCCTATGCTGCTGTATGTGTTATATGGGATAAAGGACTTCATTCTCTGGGACTGCCATGTCAATACCTTGATTTGCTTTAAAAAAGGCATATTATATAAGTGGATTCTAGAAGTTAGTTTTGATTCCTCTTTTTATGAATAAGGTCATAGTAGGGGGGAGGCAAATAAATTAGATTTGTTTTGAGATTTCTGGTGTCATGATGCAAGGCATAAGCCAAGAATAAACTAAGGTTAAGAACTATTACTCTTGACAGATTACTACCTAATATTCATTATAGAATTTGTTCACCTCTCTTTAAATCATCAGGTATTAGCCATCAGACAGGATACAGACCAGAAAGTACCACTACTAGTCTGTCACAAGATGGCAGTTCTTTTGTCCCTATTTTATTTATAGCATTTGGCCAATAATTCACAATCAGTAATTTATTAAATAACCAATCACTTTCTTCTTTTGTGAACTGTCCTCAAACTCCAACATTTTCAGATATATTTCTTATTTGACAATTTCTTCTGTGACTAATTCTTACTCTGGAGATTGTCCATGAAAAAAATAAGTCAACTTATATCAGCTGAAAATCTGGTCCCAAATAACCACAAAAGTACTTTTGCCATTCTGGCACTAATAACATGGCTGTATGTTTAAAATATGCTCTGTAAAAGATGCTAAGAAAACTTGTCCATTGGGATTCCAGGGAATGTGATTACTTTTCGTATGCTAGCTGTTTTGACAGAAAAGAACACTAGGGCATCTGTGTAAAAAGAACACTAGGGCATCTGTGTAAGTTTCTCCTTTTGAACTTCATGGGTGATAGTCCTGAAGACCTATTATTGTTATCAGGGAAACCTAGGTAGCTAAGAAAGTGTGACAGTTTCAGCTGTGACTTATGGACACAGACATGCATAACTAGAAGATACTTTGGACAAAATGCCTCATGTAACCTATCAGTTGTAATGTCTCAGGTTGTATCTAGACTACATCCCTCTTTCAACAGAGGGATGTAAATTAGACACTTCAAAATTGCAAATGAAGCCAGAATTTAAATATCCCGTGCTTTGTTTGCATAATCACATAATGGAGCTCTTTCGAAAAAACGCTATTTCAAAAGAGCGCCATTACGTGATTACGCAAATGAAGTGCGGGATATTTAAATCCCGGCTTCATCTGCAATTTCGAAGTGTCTAATTTACATCCCTCTGTTGAAAGAGGGATGTAGTCTAGATACACACCCTGTCTTCTGGATCTGTATATCTTATTTTGGTGTATGTATCGTTCAGGTGTGTAAAGTTAGAAATATGGAGTATGGAATGGTTTATGGTTTTAGATGTGCAAATGAAAGCCATCAAGGGTGTTTTCCTCAATGTCTAGGTGATAACCTGTAAACAGTCTCTTTTGTCCTTTAAGTCTTAGCAGTGGTTGGTCCTAGTAAGGCATGTGATCACCTCAACTGATAGGGTTTGATCATGTAATTTTCCATAGAAGGTGGGGGAGAAGGCCAAGTTCCCACCAAAAATGGAATCTATAACACAGTGGGAAGTGAGCAGTCCCTTTGTCTTTGGCTTGCATGTCACTCCCAAGAGAATGAACCAGAGACCCCAGGGAAAAAGATCTTCTCTGGCTTGGAAGTTTGGCTGAAATAAGAACAGTTTTAGGGTAAGTTTGTAATAAGTGTGAGAACTAGCTATGTGTTTTTTGTAATTTTAAATGTATAATTCATTTTGTTCTGTCTGTTTTCACTTGCAATCATTTAAATCCTACTGTCTGTACTTAAATCAATCAGTTTTATTTACTATCAAGACCAGTGTAAATAATTGTTACCAGGGGAGCAATCAGTGTGTACATCCTCCTTTCATTGTTAAATGGGGGGTTGTCCGAATCATTTATTTGGGATTCTGATCCCATTTGAGGGTTGGACTCCTGGAAGCTGGGCTTGAAACTACGTTCTCTTCAGGCCTGAATAGATTCAGTGTTTGTATTGCTCTTCAGGAACAGGCGGTAATCTTAGCTCTGTGCTATGGCTGTGGGAGACCAGGAGATTTGGCCCAGCAGGACAGGGTAGTAAGAAGCCCCAAAGAGGAAGGAGGCAAGTGAAGGTAGCTTTGTCAGCATCAGAGCGAAGCGAAGGGGAAGCGGAGGGGGGCAATTGCCCCCGGGCGCCACGCTAGGGGGGTACCAGATTGGTGTGGGACCGAGCGCACCAAGTGCACGCTGTTCTTGAGCTGCCGGCTAAGTGCTGCTGCGGCTGCCAGTGCAGGTCGCTGCACCGGCTCTCTACAAAGTGCAAGCCAACACAGCCAGCAGGGTGGGAGGAGTAGTGCTCTGTAGAAGGGTAGGTTCCTCCGTGCCTGGCTTGGGGGTGGGGGGTGGAGGATTTGATTGAGGGAGTGCTCCCCCCCCCCGGCACTGGGGGTGCCTTGCTCTGGGGGGAGGAGGGGAGAATGTATGGGGGGGCTGGCTTTGGGGCAGGGATGGTTGTGTTGTACTTAAAAGTACTGCATCGGATCTTTTTTGGGGAAAAGGCAAAATGCCATATTTATTGGTAATACACACATAGCAGTCAATCTGTGCATATAATACAGCACACATACATGTCTTGTTTTCACCAATAGCTGTTCCACCTAACTGCTGGCCAGATTAGTTAGGTGGGGGGGGGGGGGGGGACTGGAGCCAGATCAATGCTCCCATGTTGACTGCAAGATGCCTTACAGATGTATAGTGTCTTCCCTCTCATGCAGAGAGTCATCATATACATATGCAGTTATTCATCTATGGCACCTTCTTCTGAGTGGTTTTCTTTTTAATGCTCCCCCATTCACCTTCAAAAAGGAACCTTCCAAAAGCAGGCAAGTTCTGCTTACTCCCAAGGCATCCATAGGTCCAGCCTTCTTTCAATGAGCTTACTTCACAGGTCCCATTGTTCTTATTGTTCTTGAATCTGGCTTCCACCTCTCTCCAAACATTGCAAGTGTCCAGAGATGCTTTTCTTTCACTCCTTATCCATTCACATCTCATTCACTCAACAGGACAATCAGTTTAGCAAAGGGAGGAGGGGGGCTAAAAAGTCTACAAGATACAAGGTTTCTATGTAAAAAGGCTTCATACAAAGTTTCTATGTTCTGTAAAAGTATACAAGGTTTCTATAAAAGGACATAATACAAGAAATGAAAGACTTATTACAAAACTAAAAGGGCTTGATTCAAAGTTAAAATAAAAAAAATCAATGAGAAAATGATTAATACAGAGATTAATGAGACTTACCTATAGTTGCATTGGTATGGAGGGGACTGAGGTGCCTGCTCTGGGGAAGGGGTATTGAATTGGAATGGGGGTTCCTGGCTCTGGGGCAGGGGTGAGTATATTGATTTTTTAAAATACCTTAAATTTATATTTAAGTTAAAACTCATTTTATATGAGCAAATAATTTTATACATCAAATTATTGTATTATATTAAAACAAGACCTGAAAAATATTACTTATTTTTTGTAAATAAAAGATACTTTATAACAAGAGGAAAAACTTAAAAAACAATAATCTGGTAGCACTTTAAAGACTAACAAACATGTAGATCATGCATGTCAAACTTGAAGCCCTCTGAGGACCACACAAATGAAAACTGATAGCTTTCAGGGACATCAAAGAGAATGTACTTCTATAGGGCAGTTGTAATTATTTATTCTTATAAATTATGTTTTAGGTATATTTCATAATATTTTTCAGGTCTTGTTTTAATATAATACAATAATTTGATGTATAAAATTATTTGCTCATATAAAATGAGTTTTAATTTAAATATAAACTTAAGGTA
Organism: Pelodiscus sinensis; assembly: GCF_049634645.1. Lineage (NCBI taxonomy): Eukaryota > Metazoa > Chordata > Testudines > Trionychidae > Pelodiscus > Pelodiscus sinensis. The sequence continues at coordinate 55,526,195 of NC_134711.1, forward strand.
TTTTAAAAAATTTTATATGATACATAACTTGTTTTGTTGAAATGAAAACAGGTATAGACCATGGTCAATCAAATAGAACAAGTTTTTGTGAAAATTTCAGATACTTTGTAAATCTGAAATTTTGCATAAACATATAATTCTTTGTGCAATTTGAAAAAAATGACATATTTATTGATATAAAATTAATATACATTTTGTGATTTTATTTGGGAATACATACAAAAAACCCAAAACATTAACAAAATATTCCCCTCCTTTCTCCCAGAGCCAGGCACCCCCATACTAATCCAATCCCCCTTAAGATAGTTCTACTGTTATCTACTAACTGATCTACTAATTGATCCAAGGATCTTTGGCTATTAGTAGTGTTTGTGATTTTTTCTCTTATGTTCTTATTTTTTTGCTGACTTAGAAATAATAACAGATCCACAGTAACAAATGATTGGGAGGGGGGCGCAAATTTGGGCTTTGCCCCCGGGTGCAAAACATCCTCGCTATGCCTTGTTAGAGAAAAGAAACTGCCCCCCCCCCAGTAAAAAAGTTTGTCCAGGCCACTCTTGCTATAGTGGGCTGCAGTACTCCTTGAGAGAAACCGGCCGCACCCTTCCTGCATACCATTGCCTTTAGAAAAAGGGAAGGTGTGAAAAGGGGAAAATAGCCTCAGACTATTCCACCCGTCACCTTGGCGTGAGAACTGCGGGGCTTACCTGGTCGCATGAAACCTGCACAGTTTCGGCCCAACCTCTGGGACACAGACCCCCCACTTGGTGACCATTGGGCCATATATGGTAATATGCAAGCACGGGAAAGCGATGTGCAGATTTGGGGATAAATACCCATCGCACAGTTCGCTCGAGGAGGTCTTCGCAACACACGTACCACCGTGCGTGTGCCTTCTCGTATACTTCAAAGCGCTGCTGGCCTGATCAACCGACCAGCCACCTTCCCCGACTCTTGGGCGTAACCAAGGCCTTCGCAACCGAACCGATATCTGTGAAATGTTCTGTGTGCTGTGTAAGTTGATATGTATGATTTGATTTTTTCTTGTTGTATAAGCTTAGTGTTGTAGTTGTTTTGGGTAGTACATAGAGTTTGTAGTTATCACTGTTATTTAATTTGTGTAGCTGGATATTTTAAGATTAGAGACTATTCCCCTTGCCGTTCCCATCCTTATATCTCTGACACGTTTAACTAGAAATCATAGAATATAATAAATACTGTAAATTCATTATTAACACGGTCTATTAAAAATCTTAGAATAAATACTATAAATTCACCACTGTCATAAATACATATTTTTTATTTGATAAAACTGTCCACCTGGTTCTGTCCTTCCCCCCTTGGGTATTCATCATCGGACCTGTGTGCCTCTGATCAGCATTCTGGGAAACTCCCCCAAGGGTGTCTTCTGTGACCACACTCCATCACAGTGAGGTCCAATATGTTATGCTGTCATAAAGACAACAAATAAATGCATCAAAGATTTAAATCAGAGGAAAATTAAATAACCTCTCAAATTATGACATTATTGCTGGAGGAAATGCTTATCAAGTGGGAGAAATAGTCTGTTTTGCTACTCAAAGGCCTACCCTTTTTACACAGATCTAGAAATAATTAAAGAAAGGAGTTATTCACTAATCTAAAACAAACTGGGTTTTTATAGGATAATAGGATAGAGCAATATCAGAGAACATATATTGATTTACCTTACTAAATATGCTCAAAAAAATTTAAACTTAAAGACCTTAAAGCTTTTATGGACTGAAAATTAACAGACTAGGACTAAGTAAGTATACATTTCATTCTTCCAATCTATAAACCAAGAGGAGATACCTAGGAGCCAAGATCTGAAACCTGCTCAAATTCAAGGTTGAGGAAAATGTTCTCTGGATGCAAGGAGGTTTTTTAAGATCTTCCAAAATCAGGAACAAAACACACCTTTGCCATAAAACTGTCTCTTCTCCACACGAACACCTTCTCTCCAAATACTGGGGAGATTGGTCACAGGTCATAATACTCTCATCCTAAACCTCAGCTCAGCCTTCATTCTTCAAAATCCTGGGAGAAGATATGAGAGACTGTGGTTTGCTCTGGAGGCAGAAAGATTTGGCTGTTGTAGACTAAGGTAGGAAACTTGGAAAATGTATTCTAAACTTGGGACTGTTGTGGAAAAATTCCCTGACAACAGTTCCTTCCCTCTTAAATCAAGGGGGTTTCAGCCCACACGCGTTTACTGACCATTTTTGTGGCACCAAAGCAGAGAGATGGCTTTTCAAATAGACCCAAAGCCATTAACAATACCCATACTCTTCCCTTAACCAATAATCTATCATTCTGATAAGTGCACAGCTTGCTTTATGAAGTACCAAGCTGGAGTCCAATTGCTGAATAGCTACAGATTGTATCTGTCTGCTTTTTGTCAGCCGGGTTTTGCCTTTGCACAGATAGACACTTCCCTTTGTTCCTGTTATAACTTCAGTCAGCTGCTGCCAGATTTCTACTTACATATGGTACTTATCTTTGCTTGGAGTAAGCATGGTTTTTTTAATGGGTTCCTCAGTACTATAGACTATGAGACTGAGGAGGAGGAGGATTTTCTTAAGAACTCTTGACAAGCTCTCTGTGCGGTACTCACCTTGCAGCTTGTCCCTGAAGGTAGTGGGTAAACCTGTGAGAAGAAGTTGGTTTGGGCTCCTTCTTCTTCCTGTGCTTTTTCTGGAAAAGTCATTTTCCAAAAGCATTGGGTCTTGATGCTGCTGCTTTGGATCAATACTAGCCTTGTGAGTTTTGTTACAGTAGCTGTGAGGTCAGTTTACTGGAGGGACAAAGTGGGATGGTAGAATTCCTTCTTTCCTTCCTGTTAGCTGTACTTCAAATGGTGTTCTTATGAAACAAGAAGGCTAAAGTTTAGGTGGAGAGGTGGGGTTGTTTTGTTAAAAAGAATAGTTTACCTGCCTCTTGCAGCACCCAGGCTGGAGCAGATCAGCCTGTGCCAGAGATCGGTGTCAGGCGTAAACAGTTAACAATAAACACATGTAGGCTGTGTCTACACTGGGCCACTTATTCCGGAAAATCAGCCGCTTTTCCGGAATAAGCTGCGAGCTGTCTACACTGGCCCTTGAATTTCCGGAAAAGCAATGATGCTCTACTGTACAAAATCAGCCGCTATTCCGGAAAAACTATTCTGCTCTCGCTCGGGCATAAGTCCTTATTCCGGAACACTGTTCCGGAAAAGGGCCAGTGTAGACAGCCCAGTAGTCTTTTCCAGAAAAAAGCCCCGATCGCGAAAATGGCGATCGGGGCTCTTTTCTGGAAAAGTGCGTCTACATTGACCACAGACGCTTTTCCGGAAAAAGGGCTTTTCCGGAAAAGCAGCCTGCCAATGTAGACGCTCCTTTTCCGGAAAAACTGAAAACGGAATAGTATTCCGTTTTAAGTATTTCCGGAAATTCATGCCAGTGTAGACACAGCCATAAGGTTTGGCTGTCTGCACCTTTAAACTATAAACACACGCAAAAAGTGACTGCTTAGTGCTTACCCTAGAGCCCTGGGGTAGCACTGAGAAGGTCTTCTCTTCTCCTACGTACACTCAGCACTAGAGGAAGCAGGCAAGCCTTCTTAACTGGACGGCTGGCTCTCTGGCTCCTCCAGTCCTCTCTAGGCCTCAAAGACTAAGGGTACATCTACATAGCACCCTAAACTTGAAATAAGATATGCCATTTGTGCTATGCAAATTGCGTATCTTACTTCTAATCTATTTCGAAATAGCTTATTTTGAAATTTGGAGTGTCTACACGGCGCTACATTTTGAAATAATGTGCTATTTCAAGCCATCCCTTATCCCTCATACAACAAGATTCACTGGGTTGGCGAAATAGTGCATCTGTTATTTCGTAAAATATTTTGAAATAACGGGAGGCTTGTGTAGACACAGGTTAGCTATTTCGGGATTCCTCTGGTATAGCCATACCCTTAGCCGTGCAGTGTAGACATACCCTTCGTCTCACAGGGTGCGTCTACACTATAGGCTTTAGCTGAAAATAAGCTATGCACATTGAGCTACATCAATTGCATATCTTATTTCAAAATAGCTTATTTTGAAATAGGGAGCGTCTACACCAGTGGTCCCCAATGCGGTGCCTGCGGGCGCCATGGTGCCTGCCGGGGCATTTATGTGCGCCCGCTGAAACATCTGGGCTGGCCCCACCCCCGGTGCGAGGCACATGCACGGTGCCGGCCCTAGGCACAGGGCACATACGTGGCCCCACCCCCGGAAGCGCGGTGCGTGAGCGGCCCCACCCCCGGATGCCCAGCAGCCACGAAAGGTTGGGGACCACTGGTCTACACAGTACTTATTTTGAAATAGAGCACTCTTCCGCCAACTTCCCTTATTCCTCATACAATGAGGGTTACAGGAGTTGGAGTAAGAAGTCCTCCAGCTTGACAGTATTTTGACACTATTTTGAAATAACTACCTGCTGTGTAGCCGTGGACTAAGTTAGTTAGAATAGCGCAAGTTATTTCAAAATAGTGTTGCAGTGTAGACGTACCCATAGGTAGCAGGTATCAGAGCACTGATGCCTCCAGCAGGGGGCAGAACACACCTCAGATTTTGTTATGCTTCTGATCCAAATGACTGGAGCAGTTACTCCCTGGAGAGTCAAAGCTTTGTAATGGTTCTGGTTGTGCTGAGAAAGAAAAAGGGGAAGGAACAGGTAGCCTGTGGCCAAATGTCCCTAGAAATTTTGGTGTCCAATGGGGGAGAACTGAACTCAGAGCAGTGGGCTCAGGAGCTGGGGAGAGGGGTTGGAGCAGGGCAGGGAGAAAGCAGGGTTCGCGCCCACCTCAAATTCACTGGTGGTTATGGGAAACAGAGCAACCCAGCCCCAGACTGCTCCATTACTGCAGCTCTCAGACACATTGCTCAAGGGAGAGGGGGCTTAGGGAATGGGTGGAATCTCCCCCGCATTCACCAGCCACAGGAAGCAGAGCAAGGTGGCTAGGAGCCAGTGGAATAAAGTGGGCTGGGTTGGGGATGACTGCAGGAGCTGGTGCCACCTCATCCAAGCATGCTGCTGCTTAGGGCACCATGGAATTTGGGGCAATTTGGTGCCCCAAATTTTGTGGTGCCCTGTGTGGCTGCATATTTTGCATATTGGTAGGAATTGCCCTGACTGTGGCTGACCAGCTGGAGAAAGAAAGAAATGAAGAGAGATACATTTACATAGAGCTATTTTCCTTCCTGCGCATCAAAACACCATCTCAACTAGCAAATACAGTGAGAAGGATGTTCAGCTTGAAATGTAGCATACTTCTTTCATTCTCATCACCTGCTATACATTGGGTTCTACCTTCAGAGCTAAGAAATAATTTTCCCCACATCAATATGCAGGGCCTTTGTTCTTAGGACCATTAAAACAACAGTAAAAATGAAGAATAGGCCTAATATTCTGCTGACCAAACTCAAGGGTGAAATTTTCTGGCTTGTGGTATTCAAGAGGTCTGACAAGATGATCAAAAGGATTCCTTCTATTTTTGTTTCTTATTTATATTATGGCAATACTTAGGAATAGTGATGAATGGCAGACACCAATAAACACTCTCATCGGGGACAAACAAGACCATCTACTAACAAAAGAAAAAGAACAAAAAATGCACAGGACAGCGCATTTCAAATAATTGCTGAACAGGGAGCCAACAACCGAGGAAGCAAACATCTAAGAAGAAGAAGAAGATCTTGATACCAATGCAGAAACGCCAACTAGGAAGAGGTAGAATCACGGAATCATTCAACTGGAAGGAAACTTCAGTGATCATCAAGTCCAGTCCCCTACACTGACAGGTGTTTGTTTAACCTGCTCTTAAATATCTCCAATGATGGAGATTCTGCATCCTCCCTAGGCAATTTATTCCAGTACTGGCTGCCCCCAACTTGCGATCAGTTCTGAGAATAGCGTCGCAAGTCAGGGGCAAAGGGCTTAAATTGCAGGAAGGGAGGTTTAGATGGGACATTAGAAAAACTTCCTAACTGTCATTTTAAGTACAGGAGGCCCCCACTTTATAACGGCCTGATTTACGACCCCCCGCATTTACAACTCGAGCCGGCATTTACAACAGGCATCATACGCCGTTGTAAATGTGGAGACTAGGACGTAAGTCGGGGGATTTCTGCCCCTTCCACACTTATGGAAAAGGTCATAAGTGCGGGGGGTCATAAATTGGGCCGTCGTAAAGTGGAGGCCTCCTGTACTTAAAATGACAGGGGGTTTTTCTAATGTCCAGTCTAAACCTATCTAACAGCAATTTAAGCCCTTTGCTTCTTGTCCTATCATCAGAAGTTATGGAGAACAGTTTTTCTACCTCCGGCTAGTAACACCCTTTTAGGTACTTGAAATCTGTTATCATGTCTCCTCTCAGTCTTCTCTTTTCCAGACTAAACACAATTCATTTCTTTCAATCTTTCCTCATAGGTCATGCTTTTTAAACCTATAATAATTTTTGCTGCTCTTTTCTAGACTTTTTCCAATTTAGCCGTATCTTTCCTGAACTGTACTGCAAGAACTGGACACAATACACCAGTTGAGGCCTAATCAGTGTGGAGTAGAGCAGAAGAATTACTTCTTGTGTCCTGTTTGCTGTTTTTTGCAACAGTGTCACGCTGTTGGATCATTTTTAGTATCCAATAGCCACCTAACTTCTTGGTGAAGACTTAAACAAAGATATCATTAGATCATTCAAGCCATCAAATTCTTAAAAAATGGGAAAACTCCTGGCAAAGATAACTTGAATGCAGAATTGTTCAAGGTAAATCCTGAGTTAGTAGCATGTATCCTGGCCTCTCTATTTACATCAGTCTGAGAAAGGAAAAAGGTGCCAGATGAGAGTTTCTTTCTTTGGAATCTTTACTATAGCCCACAAAGGTTTACTCCATGATTGTAATAACTGGAGTGATACCACACTTTCATCCATGTCAAAAAAAGTGTTGCATAAGACCATAGTCCAGCTCATAGAGACAGTTGGTAGGGTTCTCAGAGAAGAGCAAGCTGGTTTCTGAAAGGACATACATACACAGATCACATCTTCCCTCTGCAAAACATAATAAAACAATGCTTCAAATGTCAATAGCAACTCTACATAAATTGCATAGACTTTGAGAAGGCTTTTGATAGCGTTCACAGGAACAGCCTATGGCATATTTTATTGGCATACGTAATCCCTCTCCATATAATCAAGATCACCTAAAGTTTCTATTTCAACTTTACATGCAGTGAGCTCAGTTTTGAAGTCAAAACAGGAGAACGTCTGGAGTGCCTTGTCTGAAATCCTCTTCCAACATTGCCATTGACTGGGTAACGTTGCATGCAACAGAAGACATGTCAAGAGGCATTAAGAGGACACTGTTCCCATTCCTTGAAGGCCTGAACTTTGCAGAGAATCTCACTCCCCTATCATATACACAATACCATATATACAAAAAAACAATTTGACTCAATGTATTCAGCTAACAAGTTGGATTGAAAATCAACTACAAAATGACAGATATCATGACCTTTAATATTGCCTCACCATCACCACTATGGACGGAGGACTGTTTTCACCAATGTGCAATGTAGAAACACATACTTGGGCAGCTCCATCAACTAGGAGGGTGGAACAAGTCAGGACATCCAGAACAAAATCAATAAAGTGAAAACCACCTTCAGAAGCTTAAGTACAATCTGGAAATCATCCAAATACAACGCCAAAACCAACCTCAAGATTTATCACAGCTGAAAACTTTAAACATTACATTATAGTGCCGAATGCTAGGGAATGAGAAAGTATGACCCATCCAAACTATCTTCATTCTATACAACCTGCTTTAGAAAAATCTTCTGTGTCTTTTGGCCCATAATAATCTCAAACCAGGTTCTATTCACACTGTGCAGGCAAGAGGATGTGAGCACCATCATTGCTAGGAGGCACTGGAGATGGATTGGCCATGTGCTTCCTATGGAAACTGATTCCATCACCGGAGTAGCAATAAGATGGACACTTAAATAAAAGGAAAAACAAGATCACCCATAAACAACATGGTGAAGAGCAGTGGAAGCCAAGCTGGGGAATCTGGGGTACAGCTGGGGAACCATTGAAAGATTTGCCACAAACAGACAGGAGTAGAGCAGTTTCATTGCTGCCCTAAACACCAGGGCTACGTCTAGACTGCATCCCTTTTTTGTAAAAGGGATGTAAATCAGACGTACCACAATTGCTAATGAAGTGGGGATTTAAATCTCCCCCGATTCATTAGCATAAAAATGGCTGCCGCTTTTTTTTGGCACGGAGCTTTGCCGGAAAAAAGCGCCAGTCTAGACGCGGATCTTGCAGAAAATAAAGCCTTTTCTGAAAGATCCCTTATCCCTTATCAATAAGTCTAGACTGCATCCCTTATCAATAAGGGATAAGGGATCTTTCAGAAAAGGCTTTATTTTCCGCAAGATCCACGTCTAGACTGGCACTTTTTTCCGGCAAAGCTCCGTGCCAAAAAAAAGCGGCAGCCATTTTTATGCTAATGAATCGGGGGAGATTTAAATCCCCACTTCATTAGCAATTGCGATACGTCTAATTTACATCCCTTTTACGAAAAAGGGATGTAGTCTAGACGTAGCCCAGGAGCATAATGGGAACACAATGATGATGACTACTTAGAATCAGGCGAGCATTGTAAAAACAAACAGCTGACAATAAAACTTTTTTCTTGCATAGTGTTTTTCATTCAGAGGTCTCAAAGTATTTTTCCAAGGAGGTCAACATCATTATTCACATTTTACAAATCAGGAAACTGAGGCAAACAGAGGGGAAGGAACTTGTCCAAGATCTGTGACAGAAGTGTTCCCAGCTCTGATCTATGACAGAGCTGGGAACAGTACCTACGTCTCTTGAGTGACAGTCTAGCACCATACATCTCACTGACTCTAAGAAGATGGGACCTGTCATACACAGCTTACACTGTAAGTTTGAGACACAATCCAACAAATGGACCAGACACACAGGCCCTTAAGACCTTAACATTTCTGAAGGCTCCTCCAGTGACCCCTGTCAGAACCAGTTCTTTTCTGCCACTATGCGTCTTCTTTAAAGGTAACAACAAAAATAAAAAATAAAAACAATAATTGAATAAACAAAACAAACTAGAAAAAAACAACATTCTTTCAGATGCACAAAATTGGATTGTGATCAAAATTTTATGTCCCATAAAATGTGGTTTGAACCAGAGAAAATGCTTTGTGTGAACCTTTGCCTGCATACTGTCTTCATGATTTTATCAGTTTTAAAATCTTGTTCTTAATGTTTCTGCTATATTTGCTTGACTAATTTTAACACATTACTCTTACCATGTTTTTGGTGCTCTGGATTGTTTTAAGTTTATACCGTCACTGTGGTTATAGATTAATTGCTATTGATTTCTAAAGAAAATATATTTTGATATATGCTTTTGACTAAATAGGATTATTTTCACTGTCATTATTTTTAGAGTCTATTAATCTTAGAGAGTCATTCTGCTGTCTTTTTAGACAATCTGTCAATGTCACCTGCATTTTTATCAGGTATTTGATTTCCACAGTAGCCTTTGTGGTCTAATGCCATTCCTAAACCCAAGAGACTCTGCACCCTCCACCACTTCTGTGATGGGAGGCAACCACAAACCCAGAATCCGGGCTCAAGGGAAAGAGACAGGAGACTGCCAGCTCAGCACTATGTTCCCCTGTCCCGGGGGAGGGGCTTCATGTTGATCCAGGCCTATGGCTGTCAAGCGCCACTCTTTCCCTCTCTTCTCTACATCTTCCAACTCACAATGCATCACTAGGATTGCTGCCCATATAGACATACCCAGAGGTCTCTGGGGACAGCGGACAGTATAGGGCAGGGGTGGGCAATAATTTTTGATGGGGAGCCATGCCAAGGTTTTGGTAAGTGGTCAAGTGCTGCACTTTTCTATGGAGGGACTGCAGGGTTTTGGAATGGAGGTAAGGTGCAGAAGGTTACTCAGGGTAGAGGACTGGGGTGCAGGAGGGAACGTGGGGTCTGAGAGGGAGTATGGGTGAAGGAAGGGTTGTGACTTGTGGCAGGGGATTGGGTGCAGGGTCTGGTAGGGGATGTGGGTGCAGGAAGGGATTCTCACTGGGAAAGAGGTACAGGAGGGGGTGAAACGTCTGTGGGGAGGGAGTTGTGACCTGGGCTGGGGGATGGGAGGGTGCAGAGGGCAGGGGATTGCATCCAGGAGGGGATATGGGTTTAGGAGAGGATTCTTACCTGATGGAGGGTTTAGGAGAGGATGCAGGGTCTCTGAAGGAGTTGGGTGTTGGAGAGGGTGGGGTGGCAGAGGCAGGCTCTGGCCAGGAGGCACTTACCTGAGCAGTTTCTGGCCTGCAGCACTCTCATTCAGGCTTCCCTGCCAGCAGCCCCAGATTGCTGGCTGGCTGTGCATGTGGCTCTTTGTGCTGCGGCGTGGAGGGAGGGAGAGGCTTCAAGCGCTGCTCCCCCCCCAGCAAAATCTCTCATCTCCCATTGGCTGATTTCCATCCAATAGGAACTAAGAGATTTTGTAGGGGATGGCAGCACACCTGATATAGAGAATCCCTAGCAGTATGGCTAATGATTGCAGGAATCATACTATCAAGAGGAGGCAGGGAGGCAGGTGGCTGTATACCAATTGCAGGTAGTGGAATAGGCAACTGGCACCCTATGTAGAGGCAAAAAGCCTCTTTGTGGATAGACCTTTCCTTCTGGTGGCTCTGCTAAGATCCACAAGGTTTAGAGTCTGCTGTTTCAGAGGGCAAATTCCACTCTTTCTGCAAATAGTGAATGCAAACCAATGGCACTTCTGCTGGCCTATTGTTTTTCCTTAACATGGAAGCATGGAAGCCCCAGGGTTTTTGAGAGACATAGGGGAAAATTCTTCTTTCAGATTCACAGATCTCTTCCTCTTTACAAAATGAATTTTAGTGTGAATTTTATCTCTGAATTATATGGAAACAGGAGCAATTAGCTTTTAAGCAGTTGCTCATTTGTAGTTATTTCATCTTTCCAATTTCAGTGTCTTTTTATACTGACATTAACAGCACATACTTTCTTCAGCCAAATTTTAAAAATTGTGTTCATCAGCTCACTGAGCATAAAGTTTTTATTTTCACATTTGATTTTTTTTTTCACTTAACAGTAGGTTGTGTAGCATATGTTTTGCACTGCATCTGCTTTTTCTTTGCTTTCAGACTCTGAAAACCGTGTTCATGGGGTAAGTTTCTAAAACATATAATTATGTTGCAAGCAAATAATGGATTGTCATATCATACATACATATTGTTAGCATTATTCTTTCAATTCTGAAGGTTTGTGCATATACAATGATTTTTCTGTGATAAGTTGAGATGTATGTAACCTGTTAAAGAGTAAGAGCAAACTTACAGAAATCTGACTCCATAATCTAAGGAATCATTAGCAAGGCCATGTGATTTCCATGTGTCCAGTACCATACAATTTGCCAAAGAATCCCCCACCTCCCTTGCTGCAGAACTGTGCACCAGAGTCAGACTTATCATTTTTAAAAGATTATGTTTACCCCTTAGAACAGCAGAGAGAACTTCCAACGTGAACTGAGTGTAAACTAATGTGATGTTATATGCCCTTGTCTGAAGAACTGAGGAACTAGTTCTGAGGGGTCTGACCATCTTGTTCATCTGAGTTAAGGTCCTGTAGGCTAAACAATTCTGTATTTTCCAAGATGCCATAGAATTCAGTATTTCTGCCATAGATTTCCCAATGTAACTGTTATCCTATTTATCAGTTCATTCACAGAGATCCCCTTGAGACTGTCACCTGATGGGCTGATTATACCACTGAGCCCACCTACTTGCCCTCTGGGGCACCCCATCACCTTGTTCTACTAAGCCAGAACCTCTGATCTATCCAGCAAGGCACAGAGTTGGGGGTCACAGTCAACAGCAGAGTAACACAGTCACTGAAAGCAGCTTAGTTCCGGGAAGGGTCAGTCAAAAGGGACTTACACAGTACCCATCCCCAACAGGACCAGAACCCCAGATAAATACATCTTACCCTGCATAACAGTTTTACACAATGCAAGTTCATACGTTTGTTTCCTCTACCAATGAAAGAGAGATGCACAGCTGTTGACCCTCCCCCCCCGTAACAATTATTTACATTGGATTTAATAATAAACAAAAGTGATTTATTAACTATAAAAGTAGGATTTAAGTGGTTGCAAATGATAACAGACCATTCAAAATAAATTACTAAGCAAAATAAAACAAAAAAGGCCAGTTAAGCTTAATACTCTAAGAAACTTGTTGCTTGCAGTTTCTTACTGTAATAGTAGTTTTAATCATCATTATCACAAGCTAGGCAGCATCCTAGTTTGGGCCTGATGCTTCCTCCTGTTCAGTCTTAGCTGTTTGCAGCAGGCAGTCATCTCAGTGGTAAGCAGGGGGTATCTTTTTGTCTGGCAACTGCCAATTCCCCTATTGCTTGGTTCCCTGCCTGTAGATTTTACTGAAAGCAGGAAGGAATCCTTTGTATTTCAGTGCTTTCTCCCTCCAGTGAAAAATACCATATCCACAAAGGATTCCAGCATTAGGTGTCCTGCCAAGACAAGTGCCCTGGCCAACTTTAGTCCAGTCTTACAGGAAAAACAAGACTATTCACAGATCATTGTCTTGAGTGCCCTACCTGGCTATTAAGTTCATTGATACTACAAATGGCTTTCATTAGCCCACCTAGCTCGATGAACAGGTTTATACTTCATATTTCTAACGTCAAATACAGGAGTGATACATGCACACAGATGGAATATACATATTCGGGGGATTACAAGCTCTATTCATATTTTAAAACATTTTTCCATAAAAAATATGGGGGTGCAATATCACACCCTGCATCTGACATTTTATGTTTGGATTAATCTACTAGGACAAATCTGCAGCTGTCGCTTACTCTACATATTTCCCCACCAGGGGGAGCTAGTAGGATTAGAGTGAATGCTCCTGGCCCTGTTCCATTTAGCTATGCTCCCTGTATTGCTCCATTTTAATGAGCATGAGAGCTGGAATCCAGCTTGCAGCCAGGGAGTTGGGGAGACAAATGTCTAGGCTAACAAGCTAAACAGCCTGGAGAACTATGCAGCAGCCAAGACCTAGAAGCTGGGCCAGTGAGCTGGTGAAGGTGGTTACAAGCTTCCCCCTTCCCAGGTGCACATGGAGAGAGAGAGCCTCTGAATGATGGAGATCTCCTGAACAGTATCATGGGGTACCAAAACCAGAGAAGTGAAGCTAGGCTGTCAGGAGACCATAACAAAAAACTCATCTTCAAAAATAATCATGGTGGGAAAAAAATGAAAACGTGTTATGTCAGGTAAGTATTTTTAACTGTGAAATGTGGTTGGGGAGGTAAGGTCCAGATAGGAGTGAATGAAGGCTGCTCAAAATGATAGAATACATTAATGTCACCACAGAATTAAGATGTGGCTTCACTGACTCTTTAGTCACATTGTGCCACAGAATCAATGGGACTTTGATTTTAATTTAAAAAACACTATTTCCGCATGTTGTTTGGATTTAAACAGACTAGCAAATAAGTAAAAAACACTTCTGTTGCTGTTCAGTAACAAAGTGTGCTCACTCTTCTAGAGAGAAAATTTATGATGACTACTGCTCTCCTGTAGCTTAAGATGGATTATTAAAATGGCACATTCACATTGTATGAAATTCACACCTGTGCGGTCAACACAAGCTCTATACACCACTCAAGAACCATTGAAAATAGGGCATAAGAGGATATCTCAGCCTTCAGCTGGCCAACTACATAGGGTACAGGTTCAACTAATGTACAGAAGCATAGACATTCCAAGTAATATGTAATCACACTGTGATAGGAAATAATTTTAATTCTATTCTTTCATTTGATGGGGGGGAGTTATTATAATAATTTCGGTAGACAAATTATTGTTTTAGGGTATGTCTACACTAGGAAATTATTTTGAACTAGATTATTTCAAAATAGTTGTTTTGGGAGCCATCAGTCCGAAATAGTTATTTCGGGAAATATTAGTTCAAACTAGCTTATTTTAAATAGTTATTTTGGGAATTATTAGTTGGAAATAAGCTATTTCAAAATAATTTCCTAGTGTCAACATACCCTTAGGCTCTACTGAAATCCTGACTTTGATGAAGTCACTGAATACTATCAGTGTAGTGGAGATGGTGGGAAATGTTGCAATACTTGCACCTATCTGCCAGAATACAGACCTTTTGGGTATTCAACCAGCTCATCTGTACTAGATTTCCTAATGCAAAAAGTTGATTAAGAAGCAGAGATGAAAAAACTAAAAATAAAAGTAATGAAACAGAGAGGTATGGTCATTTTGAGGGTGAGCCAATCAAGTTTTGGTATTTAGCATATCTCAGTTCAAAAGCATTTTAAAAGATTGAAGTTTGTTCATATGTCCTTTTGTGCTCCTGATGTTAAAGAACAAATAGTCTCTAATTTCAAATATTTTTATTGTAATAAGAAAACAACTCTAGATGTGTTTAGGCAGCCACCACGATGTACCCAAGGGGTGTAATTATCGCTTACTATATTAAAAAGAAGGTAATGCAGCACAAATGTCCTGAGACTAATAAGGATACTAGAAAAATAATTGCTTCAAGTTTTCTTTTCTTCCAGAGATACCCAATATTGCTCATTGAGAATGTGTATATATATATTTATATATTTTTAAACTAGCTTTGTTTGTGCGTTTTAGAAATGTAATTACCTAGGTAAATTGCATTTGGAACACCAGGGATTTTAAAAGTCCTGACTGATACAAGGTAAGTAAGATACCTGATACTATTGAGAGTTTATTTTGTGAAAGGCAGATGATATGCCCAGCAGTGTACACAGCACACAACATCAGTCCCTGCCCTGTGGAGCTTACAGTCTAAAATTCTGATCCTGCAATGAGCTATATGTAAATCTAGTCTGGTGACCACAGGATCAGGCCTAAAAATAAACAAACAATGCCCAAGATACATTAGTTTAGCACTTGCTGTCAATATGCTTATATATCAGAAATTATTGCTCATCTTTTGGCCAGAGTCTATCCATCCAAACTTATCAAAGAGGCGGAATAACTGGGTATCTATAATTGTCATTATCAATTAAGATATTCTGAAAATTATTACAAATTTCCCTATGGGGAAAAATCCAACACATGCAGGGATATCAGTGCTTCTGATTTTTGCAAATTTCACTGTATCCTTACCACAAGTCCTAACTAATCACAAGAGGTTAGCTTTTTATCTAATTACACTTTGGAATGGCAGATGATTAATGGCTGCTCCCTTTTCCTTCCTTGTTCTCTTCATGTGGAGAGATACAGTGAGAGTTCAGGGGGATGACTAAATTTAATCTGTTAACATCATAAGAGTGACACTGGGTTATAGAATACTGTCGCTGGGAATGCGGCTGTGACCTCACTCATTTTGGACCCATAACCTGAGAAGGGAATTGAAAAGCTAAAGAAAAAACACAGCAAAAAATAATTATCTAGTGAATGATGCATAAAAATAGGAAGTTATACTGAAGGAGCTCAACTTCTATAGGCTGCCAATGAACAGACTCCAGGGAGAAAAGATCATGTTGTATAAATTCGTTCAAAGGAAGAGGATTATTCACATTACCAAAAGACGACAAAACAAAGAGTAATGGTCTAAAACTAGGAAAGGTAAAGTGTAACAGTTAGGCTACATCTACACTGGCCCCTTTTCCGGAAGGGGCATGTAAATTTCACCAGTCGTCGTAGGGAAATCCGCGGGGGATTTAAATATCCCCCGCGGCATTTAAATAAAAATGTCCGCCGCTTTTTTCCGGCTTTTAAAAAAGCCGGAAAAGAGCGTCTACACTGGCCCCGATCCTCCGGAAAAAGTGCCCTTTTCCGGAGGGTCTTATTCCTACTTCAAAGTAGGAATAAGACCCTCCGGAAAAGGGCACTTTTTCCGGAGGATCGGGGCCAGTCTAGACGCTCTTTTCCGGCTTTTTTAAAAGCCGGAAAAAAGCGGCGGACATTTTTATTTAAATGTCGCAGGGGATATTTAAATCCCCCGCGGATTTCCCTACGACGACTGGTGAAATTTACATGCCCCTTCCGGAAAAGGGGCCAGTGTAGATGTAGCCTGTAGGTAATTAAGCATTGGAATAGACCATGGACCAGGAGAGAGGGGTCAAGCAAAGATATGAGTGAGAATGCAACAGAAAGAAGGGATTAAAATCATAACAACTTAACTGCTTGTGCAGATGTGATATTAAGAGAAGCAGAGAACTATGTCCTCTCTATTTACTGGAGAGTTACATAGCCAGGGCCCTGCACACTGATCCATGCAGGCAGCATTTCATAATCGTCAATGGACCTCTGCAAAGGGACATGGCTCTGCCTATGTAGATCAAAACTTCAAGATCAGGACTACAATGTGGACACAGTAATATAAGATTCCACCCTGAACTGCTAGTGTACTTGATGTAGAAGGACATACTCTTGGAGTGAAAGGGTAGTTCAGACTGCTGCTGTAACATGCATAAGGAGTGAACATGATCAGAGCACCATGAGTCTCTCTCTCTCTCTGCACTGAACATAAACTTGACAAAACTATGCCACTTTCTGGTCCAAATGTAAAATTCACTGAATTGACCCTGATTCACACCTAGGGGGAAGGTGGAGAAGAAACTTCATTTGATTGACACTGGAAACTTTTTAACTCTAGTAGTTGCTCAAATACCATAGCAACTGTCATGATATAAAGACCCTAACCAGAATAGAATTCCTGGTTCCCAGAATACTCTTGAGGTCAGGACAGGGGAATGGTTTTGCTTGCCCTGCATTCAAAAGGGAGAAGTTGGGTGGTGCTCTCTTAAAAATTCGGGGGGAGGAGGGAGAGGGGAGAGAGATCTACCAGACCAATGAAGCAGCAGAAGTCTGGAGGAGACAACTGGAACATCTGAATATATGATAAAATCATACTGTGTATATTTCTCTTTTAGCTCTAATATATATCCTACTGCCCCTTGCATGCAGAAAGAGAGGTCAGAGAAAGGTAAGGCTACTCCTGGAAGACCCTTGGGTTTGGGCAAGCAGTAGCTGCTGCACTACTTTTTTTCACTTCCTACATAATACATACAGTATTTATGCCCCCGGTTCAGATTTAGTAATACCCTGTCCGTTGTTTTATCACAAAATGGGATGTGCCTTTAGGACAGATGATAGATCACATTCTGTTTGATTTCCAAATTCTTACTTTGTGAAGGCTAATGGATATGTGTTTAAATTTGCTACATAGTAGAATTCAATAAAGTACCATAAAGAAGGTCTTCCCTTGATCTTCCATGTACTGCAGCATTTTAAGATTACCTCTGCTTCTTTTCCCTTTCCAAGGATAACCTGATTTTTATTCCCCTGTCATCCTAAAGAGAGTATTTGTTCCTGTTTAGTAAGAAGGATATGGACATACACATATCTCACAAATATCCAAAGCTGGATTTACATTGGATCCACCCAGGTTCATAACAAGGTACCGTACCCTTGAATAAAAAACTATTTTTCTATTGTAGGACATGTTTCAGCAGAAATCAATTTATAAAGAAAGACATGATTAAAATATTGATATTAGCCACTCTGTATCAGTACTGTGGCCAGGAAAAGAAAAATCTTAGAGGACAACATGGATAAGAACATTTCAAGAACTGGAGTTCATCACCTCCAAATTACAATATTCGGGAAACTCAGGAACTTTTTCTAGAAAGGCAAGACTTGATTAGCCCATTGTTTAATCAGGTAAATCAAGGACATCCAATTCTATAGGCAGTACTGAGCATTGTATCAATACAGAATAGCTGGATGAGAACTTCTTTAATGTCTTGATGGTTTTCAGATGAATTTGAATACATAATGAAAGTAATTATTCTCTGGTATTATGATGGATCTTTCAGTGTTTCTTGGAAGACATCTAGCAGGTTGTCTGATCAAGTGTCTTACAGGATAATGATTGTGAAATTGTTCCATATTAGCAATGAGGAAAGAGTATTTGTACAGTGTCTGTATATTTTACTTGTATTATTTTTTCCATTCTGTATCCTAAAGAAAGATGTCAATTTAGAATAAACTATTGAAAAGAAAATTGAAGGTATATTTACTGACTAACATCACCCTTCTGAAGCTAAATGAAAAATGCCAAATGCCTCAATATCTTCGTAAGTGCAACAGAATGACTATAGAGAGCACATCAAAATTAGTCAGGCACACTCTTCCCAAAATAGATGCAGTGTTCCCTGTAAGCTTGGCACTTGTGCGGCCACTCAGGAAAGATTCAAATGCTGTCCAGCTGATCAGCAGAGTGCCCATAGCTAGATTTTTGTTTCTACTGGTTGTATATAGTCACATATATCTCACTGAACATAGAAAAATGTATTCTGCCCAGGAATAGAAAAATATTAGAATATTGATTATGGGGCAAAACATGTTGAGCTAAGTGAGGAAGGCAAATTAAAGTATAGCAATATGAATTGGGCTACATTTAGACTACACTCAAACTGAAATAAGTATGCAATATGCACTATGCAAATTTCAAAATAAAGCACTATTTTGAGACATCCCTTATTCCTCGTGGAATGAGGTTTACAGGGATGCCAAAATAGTGCGTTTGTTATTTCAAAATGTATTTTGAAATTGTGGACGTGTTTCTTGGATGCCGCATAGCTATTTCGGTATTCCAAAATAGCCTTGCAGACGTACCCTTAGAGAAGAAAACAAAAGGAAGAGTGCTGGTATGGGATAAAGTGTCAGAGTCAGAAGGTTACGGAAATTGGATTTGGTCATTTAGGACCTAATCTAAAGTCCACTGATGTCAATGGGAGACTTTCTGTTGATTTGAAAGATCTTGAGATTAGAGAGGAGAATTCTGCAGAGAATAACCAGACAGCAGCGGCTGGATCCCTGTATGGAGAAATGAAGGGGAAGTAGCAGAGAGAGAAAGTTAATAGAAATCCAAGTTCAGTGGAAGAAAAGAACACTGAAGGTGAGGAAATAGCAAGAAAGGAAGTTGCAAATGCAAGGAGTGGCTGGAATCCATCCCATTGAAGAGATAACAGTGAAGCAGCTCTTTGATATGCAGAGGATTTGAATTGTTGCCTGAACTGCCAGGTAATTTTTTTTCTCTTTGAATGAGTTCTTGCCTTGGACTGTAACAAACGACTTTTAGTGAGGATGATCACTAGCAGGCAACACTACTAGTAGTGCTGCACTTTACTAACACAGTATGATCATCAGAGTTATAATAATTGCTAGATCATGGAAATCTGGGTTGACCTTTGGTGGGCCCAGATTTTTCACTGAGATTGTAGAAACACATTATCCTAATAATGCAAGAGTTTCTTCATTGCTCTCTGTCTCAGCCCTTCCTTCCCCTCAGTGCAGAAGAAAATAAATGGGCTCCAAGAGAATTCCAAACTCTACATAGGCCAGTCGTGTTATAGACCTGCCTAGTGTCACATATCTCACGTTTGATAGATCTGTTATATTTCCTTACAGAACTGGAAAAATGTCTAACTCAACTACAAGATGGCCAATAGTCATATAATCCATCAGCACTCTTGCCAGTAAAGCTACTGATTGCAATTAGTATTTCTGCATCCTTCACAAATTTTATTATTACCAAGGTCTTATATGCCTACTTAGGAGAGTATCCTTCCCTTGTTAACAAATAAGAAATATAAGTGTGTCGCAATACCACTTAAGAGTGTTCCATTTGTAGCTCTATCAACTGTAAGCTAAACAGACCTTGGTCTCATTCACTTTGCCATACAGCCTTTAAAGAAGAAATATACAAAATTAAATGCTTGTGTACCCACACGGACACTATGTCTTTATCCCTTTCTGCTCCTGCTTCCTCTCTATGCTATTGACCCTAGTCCTCTAGCTTAAATGATGAAGGCTTGTTTTTGGTCCTGAGGTCCTATATTCGGTTACAGATTACCCAAACAGGAGTATCGTAACTCTTGGCTATGCTACATCCAACTACAAGACTCTAGTTTGTTCTTAGAGTCAGGTAGAGAACCCAAACATCTTCATTTCCAGTATTCCAGGACTATTTCACAAAGGGTTACATAAAAGGAAGGAATTGTTGGGACTGCAGGAGGTGTTACGCACAGGCCAGTCCCTGGGCTCCTTTCTAGGGGTGCCCCAGGGCTGCCCTAGCAGAGATCCCCACAGACTACTGGGGTGTGAAGGAGCATTTTGCCAAGCAGCATGGCGAGCTACCTCCCTTGTGGGCCTCTTGGCTAGGGGGAATGGCTCAGGGTGTAGTGAGTCAGAGCCAAGAGAGAATCAAAATCCACAGGAATGACCAAGTCAATTGGGCTGGCGGGGGAGGTGCGCTCTATGTGAGTGGAACACTAAAAATACAACAAAAGTAGTAATGTAACATCCACATTCAAATTATTTTATATGGCAAAATATTTTAGCTATGACTATTCCAGTACATCAAAGAACCCTATGGAAATATTAATGCACAGAAACAGGATCAACAGGGCCACTTGGTGCACCAACCTGCTGCATGCTGTAGAACAGTGGTTCTCAAAACCATGGGCCACTAGAGGTCTGCAACCATCTTGCAGGTAGGCCACAGACTTGGGGCTCACCCCCTGCAGTGGGGAACCTGAGCTGGTGCTCTAGCCCTGCAGCTCCCTCACCATGAGGTTGGCTTCCCACTGTGTGTGTGTGGGGGGGGGGGGGGGAAAGCCTCAGAGGCTGGACTTGGTTTTTGAGGAAAGGAAGCAGTTCTGTGTGCTGCTGCTTCCGCCCCCCTCCACTCGCCACCTGGGGTAATGGCAGCACAGGAAACCGCTCACCTGGAGACTTTCTCTGCTGCTTCTGTTGACTGGAATTATATTCAACTGGAGCAGTGGGGGGCGGTGCCTGGGAGCAGCAGGAGGCCTGGAGCCAGGTAAGAGCCCCCATACTCCTCCCTCTGAGACCCTCCACCCTCACCCCGCTACTGCCCCATCCTCAGCCCACTCCTGCACCCTACCTCCCACCCAAACTCCCCATCCTCAGCCCACTCCTATCCCTAATCTCCCAGCCAGACCCCGTACTCCCACCACCTTCTGCACCCAGTTTGTCATCATGGGAAGTTGGCTGGTGGTCTGTGGAAAGGTCTGTATTGAGTGGTGTAGGCCATGGGCCAGAAAGCTTGAAAACCACTCATGTAATGGAACCTGAAAAATTTCAGAGAAAGGCAACAAAGATGATCAACATGTGGAACTGTGTCTGTATGAAGAAAGACTACAAAGGATTAGGGCTATCATCTTAGAAAGTAGATGATAAACAGAGAATTATGAGAAAGGTTTCTAAAATCATGAATGATATTGAAAAAGTGCATTGAGAGGGGTTATTTATCCTTTCTCATAGTACAACAAAGTGTTATCCAATGAAATTATTAGGCAGTAAGGTTTAATAAAAACAATAGGAAATACTTTTTAACCTAGCACACAGTTAACCTGTGTTATTTATTGCCATGGGATGTTGTGATGAACAAAAATATAACTGGGTTCTGAGGTTACGGCTATACTGCAGTATTTTTGCGGAAGAGGATATGGAAATGAGAGTATGATTTGCGTATCCTCTTCCGCAAAAAAAAAAGGCAGTGTAGCCGTAGCCAAAAAGAACTAGATAAGTCTATGGAAGATAGGTCCATCAATGGCTATTAGCCAAGATGGTTACAGATATAACCTCATGCTCAGAAGCCAGTAAGGTAACACAGGATAAATCTCTTCAAATTGTCCTGTTCTGTGGACTCTGTCTGAAACTCTGGTAGTGGCCACTGTCTCAGCCTGAATATTGGGCTAGATGGACCACTAGTCTGACCCAGTAGGACTGTTCTAACCTGTAATTATTCAATTGACAGATTGTTTCTGGTTACTATGGGCCATATTTTCAAAGGAATTTAATTGGGTAAAGAGAAGCCCAGTAGGATTTTTCAAAAGCAGCCAACGGGAGTTAAGGGCCTAACATGTTTAGACAGACCTGATAATTCCATAAAGCACTTAGATGCATCTTTAGGCATCTAAATACCTTTGGAAATCTGGCTCCATGTCCTTCAAGTTTTTTAGAATTAGTAGATCTCATCCTTTATTATCTGATTTTTAATCACTGACTGATAGGGGATAATGAAGCTTTCCTACTTTTTAAACTCCTAATCAATATCTATCTTTGAATGAATTAGTCCAAATGAACACAATATTTTCTCCGCAATTACTAATTAAACTGAAACAAAAAGTAATTGTGGCTCAAGCTTTTCTGCATAACAAATTGAAAGTATTTACATTTACAAACCTAGACATACCAGCATTTGTGCTACTGTAAAGTCCAAAATATATAGATGATTAATGCAGTGCTTAACATTGTTGCATGATTATAAAGCTTGAGGTGACTTCCACAGTTAGAAGTTTTCTTTGATTCTGTGTATCATTAAAAAGCAGCACCTTCTAACTCATTAAAATTTGAAGAGGGCTCCCTGATAGAGAATATTTTTATATATTAAAATCTTTTAAATAAATAGTAAATGTAAACCTTAGATTAAAATTTGAATGATAAACAATATAAATTATTTTTAAAATAAAAAAATAAAAAATATAATTTTCATGAATTAAAAAAAACGTGTTTTTATCCACCACATCTTTAGTGGAAGCTGCAAAAATTTTTCCAGTAAGAGGTAATTTTGATACCCAAAATTATTTAATATATTGTTATATATAGGGTTTGTGGCTGCAGATATATATATAGGTTTTGTGGCCACAAATGTAGTTACTGATGTCAGAATTGACACAATGGCAAGAGTTAAAGGTTGAATTTATGTTTAGCAGCAAAATGCATGACAACTCTTGGAGCATGGCTGTCTCTATCACACAGAGAAATCAGATGATTATCAAAGGAAGAAAAATGTTTAGGGAGAGAAATTGTGTTAATGGGTATAGATTGCAAGACATGTGCTTTTTCACTTTGCCGAGGGTAACAAAAGCCAAGAGCTAGGTATTGATGTTTACAATATAAACTAAAAAGGTAGACTATAGTCTTTGGAGATGTGATGTTACACCATAAAAATTTAAGTTAAGGGAGTGAGATTGACTTAATGATGAGTTTACTGCTGGGTATCTGAGCTATGGTTCCAGACAATAATTCAAACATCAAGTCCTTTCAATTCTGCTCTAGTGGAATGAATGTGATATTAGTATTGTCTATTAGAATATGATCACAGCTGAGATAATACACCAATAAGCACTTAAGCAAAACTTAGCATAGAATTTATTTACAACTTTTTACTGCACTTCAGTTATCCTCATCTTCTTTTAAAGCTTTTCCTAAGATTTTATCATTCTTTTAATAAACAAATGCTCATTATAAACATCAATTTGTCCCTTCAAGTTCTAAATCAGAGTAGCAGCTAACATTTATAACCCTTCAACATTCAGATATGCAAGCTACCTAACACCATTTGGATAATGTGCTGGTGCTGAGTGAAAGCGATGATAAACTAATGTGGAATCATTACAATGACTCAGAGTAACAATATTACATTATAAATTCTAGGTAATCTGCTTTTGTTGTGGGTAAATGTGGTTTTGCAATGGAACATTCTGAAAAACAGCTATTCAAAAAGTTATTTCTTTGAGCTAGAAAAGCTGTTAGAATTTTTAAAGATAAAGGATACTGAAATATGGGGAAAACACTTAATTAAAAAAAACAAATCTTCTGTTTAATATTCTAGTTACTTTTCCAGTACCTTACTAAGAAATTCTTGTTGCCATCTAAGTTTTCATTTGGTTACAAGCTGATAAAATCTGGTTTCAGGATGTTGGTTTTTTGTGGCTTCACAAGGTCCAATAGATTCTGTGCCACCATGAGGAATTGATTTCCTTTATTCTATTATAACACGGCACACACAAGTGAAAAGAAGAGTGTGATCACAGTGACAATTCTATTTAAATAAGTGTAGTGGGGTTAACCTCATGAACACAAGCAAGATCACTAGGTCAGCTGTAGCAAGTCAAATGAAAGGAACCTACTTGGTATCTACACATAAACTATTCTGACAATACCCTACTATATAATACCTTTGATCTTGTATTTTTGAACTCCTATTAGTAGGCTTCCAAGCAGTAGTCTGTAAGTGAAGTCTGAGAAATAAATGAACAAAATGACTGAAAATGTCCAAAGATGTAAAAATACAATTTTGTACCCCCTACTGTTAAATAATTCTTGATTTGATTCTTTAAACTTCTGGCTTCAACTAAAGTCAATGGATATGCCTAAACTGCATCTGGGAGCACCAGTAGACAGACTCACATGAATGGGGCTTAAACTAGTGTTTAAAAATAGCAGCGTGAATGTTAGAGTTTGTAGTCTCAAGCCCACCAGATACCACAGGGGGGCTTGAGCTCAGATGACCGGCCGAAGTCTCCAGCACAGCCACAATGTTTATGCTGCTATTTTTAATGTGCTAGCTGGAGCCTGCTATCTGGCTGGGCAGCTCACTCCTAGCTGCAATATACACATACCTGACAGGACTCAACACTATGCAGAACTGGGACCTCTTTTCTGCATGTTCTAAAGCAGTGATTCCCAATTTTTTTTATACCGTGAACCGGCAAACCCATTCACAAACTTTTGTCTGACTGTAGGGAGAGATTTCCTCACAAAAGCCATTTTGGGCACGGACACCATTTTGGGGTCTGAAACAACAACAACCGGACTCCATCTTGGTTGTTCTTCTTCTCCCTCCTTTTCCCACGCTTTGGCGGGAAAACCCTGTGTTTTGGCGGGAAAACCCAGTGTTAGGGGACCCAAGTCTGCCCAGCAACAGCAGACATGTGACTATAATCTGCCCTGTTTCAGCAGGCTATTTAAGGGCTGCCTCAGGCACTGCCCGGGGCTGCTCATCAGAGTGGCAGAACGTGGAGCCATCTGCTGGGTGTGCCGGAGCCATGCCTTTAGGACTTTGGGGTTGGGAAGTCAGCTGCACACTCCTTGCTTGCAGGAGCGGCCTGAGGCCGGCTGTGGCAGTGGTGCCCCAGGCTGAAGGCGCAATCAGCGCCCCCGCCTGCACGGCTGTCAATGGCCGTGACGTAATCATCGGGCACTCGGGCGCCCCGTGATGTCATCATCAGGCGCCCCCGGCCGGCGGCGCCCTAGGCGACTGCCTAGTCTGCCTAGGCTCACGGGCCGCCCCTGCTTGCTTGCGAATAACCTACCATTCTTTCGTAACTGTTCTAAAGTTAGAAGTATATAATGTACGTTCTGATGCCGCACCACACTCCTGGGCTACGTCTATATTGCTCTCTCTTGCACAAGAACATATGCAAATGATGCATGCACAAGGGGAGTTTGCACAAGAGACGTTCTGCCGCTTATTTTCAGGCAGAACAGCTTTTTGCACAAGAGGGCTGTGTCTAGACTGGCAAGTTTTTCCACAAAATCATCTGCTTTTGCAGAAAAACTTGCCAGCTGTCTACACTGGCCGCTTGAATTTCCACAAAAGCACTGATGATCTCATGTAAGATTGTCAGTGCTTTTGCGGAAATACTATGCTGCTCTCGTTCGGGCAAAAGTCTTTTTCCAAAAAACTTTTGCGCAAAAGGGCCAGTGTAGACAGCAGAGATTTGTTTTCCGCAAAAAAGCCCCGATCGCAAAAATGGCGATCGGGGCTTTTTTGCGGAAAAGCGCGTCTAGATTGGCCAGGGACGCTTTTCCGCAAAAAGTGCTTTTGCGGAAAAGCGTCCTGCCAATCTAGACGCGCTTTTCCAAAAATGCTTTTAATGGAAAACTTTTCCATTAAAAGCATTTCTGGAAAATCATGCCAGTGTAGACATAGCCGAGGGGGTTTTGTGCAACAAAGAGCAGTATAGACTGTTCCTGCTTGCGTAAAAGCCCCTTGCGCAAAATGGCAGCTCATTTGCATATATTCTTGTGCAAGAGAGTGCAATGTAGACGTAGCCCTGGACTTTCATTGAGCTAAGCCGTGGAAATGACACATATGTTGTTCATTATCCCATCTGATACCAACCCATAAATGATTTACTATAACTAGTACATACTGAACTTTAGCTAAAGAACAAGGCTAATCATGTAATACTGTGGTATGTATCTTGTTCACATCAGACCTATTTAATAAAAGCTGAGTAGCAATCTACAGTAAGTATCTTAAATCTGTCATGTCTGATATTAATTGTAAAATAACATGATCAATGTAGAGGTTAACACTATATCACTTATACATAAGCAAGTAATTTCTTACTTAGATTTATTTTCTCTGATTCGACAGAGAAATAAATTAGCTGAGAGACTTCATTATTATGTGTACTGAAGGAAAAGCATCTATTACTATCGGTAATTTTATCATAATATACTGGCATACAGGTTAAGTTTTTAGCAGTATGTTTCTACCATCCACTTTCTAGACTGAGCTGGTAAGGCTGTTTAGACTTGCAATCTATTTTTAGGTACTGTACACAGCAACGAGGGCTGGGTTCAATATCTTGTGCTTCCTCTTGACAATACAAAGCAGAGCCAATTCAAGACCCCACCCAGTAAATTGGGAAAAATAAACACTAACCCAGGCACCTCAAAGAGGCAGCACGGAGTCTGTGTTTAACAAAAGAAAACTTTTAATAAAAAGAGAAAATACAGTATTCAGTTGGGGAAAACACGACAATGGTTATTTGAAAGTGCACCATCAATAAGTAAAACACAGGCCTGACAGTATCTTAAGCAGTGTTCTTTTTCTTCTAGTGGTGGGGAAGTCCAAGAGATCAATGGCTCTTTAACACACTACTCCCCTTTCCCTTCATTGAGCCCCACTCACAATTTATTGTCTGAGATCAGCAACGTCCCTACAACCAGGGAAACATTTGAGCGGGTTCACCTCTCACTCCTGAGAGGGTAACTGCCTGATGCCTCTGTCTCCACTCAGCGGTCTCTGCCACTGTTTGTCACTGCTACCATAGCCATCACTGCCACTGCTCACAGCTGCCACCATCACTGCTGCCTCTCATTGCTATGCTGTGTTCTGATTTCCACCACTTAGCCTAATTCTGAGTGATTTCAGCTCTTTGGAGATTTCACTGGGTAAAAGAGGACCTCTGCACTGCTGCTTTTCCATTGTCTTTTCACCAGAACCATGTATCCACACCAGGTTTAAAGTTCAGCCCCTTAGACCAACTTACCAGTGAGCTCAGCTCTAGCAATCACTGAAAAAGACACAGGATTCTTAGATAAGTCTAGTTGCTATAAAAACCAAAGGGGGAGGGTCAAATAGCTTCTAAACCCCTTCAAACAGGTACAGACCACCAACAGGAACACCTGTGTCATTCCCACCCCCAATGTTTACTGGGGTTTGGCATCACTACACCCATTTAGCAAGTGACATTAAAATAAGGTGACCCCCTCAGTTAGGGCAGGCTAAGTACATCCCTTCTATCCTTTACTCACACAATAAGAATGTCAATATTTCATTACCCTAGCATTCAATAAAATAAATTTTAATCCAAAACACTCCAAAATAGATCACAGTGGCAACATATGTCTGTTTACTGAGCCCCAAGAGAGTAGGTGTGGCTATGCAAATAAAATCTCCTCCTGAGGTCTCTCCTCCCAGTTCATCACTAGATGCCAGGATAGAGTTCACTCACACTCAGCTTACAACCCAATGCTTCCCACTATAAGATACTGTTTTCAGTATAACATTTTCAAACAAACTGTTTGGGCTGACATTTTCCATGCCTTTAATTACATGATCAGCTACTATTTTTCTCCATAGGAGGCTAGCCTCATGCACTTCACAAGATGGATCTTTCTCAGGGTAGATTAGTGAAGGGGATCATTGTTTGTAGAAATCCTACTTCACATATATCAGCAACTAAAAGGTGCGTAGTGAATGATGTGAAGAATGTCCGGAAAAGAAAAGAAGGTCTCATGGTTAAGAAAGTTGAATCCTGCCCTGGAGATCTGGATTCTACCCAGGCTTCTGCCAAAGAGTTCCTTTGTCCAGTGCTAGGCATGTCACTTAACACACAATTTCATAGGTAGACACTAACTATGTTTTCTGTCTTGAGAGCGGGGTGGGGTGGGTCTGATTTTCAGAAATGTTTAGCACTCAGTGCTGCAACTGAAGTTAGAGGGAGCTGTGATTTGAATATAAAGTGCTATTCAATGCTATGTGCACTGAAAAAAATCAGGCCCTAAGTATTTCAAATTGGGTACAGTAATTACTCGTTTAACATGTGCCCGCTTAAAACATATTTTTTTTTAGGGAACGTTTTTTGAATAATATGATTGTCCCCAAAATAACACGAAAATAATCAAGTGGCGGACTACTTTGTGTGGCGGTATAAGTTGGTGAAAACTGGTAATACGCATAAGTGGATGAATACACATGGTCACAGCGCTCCTCCGTTCACTCGTGTTTATCTTTGTGTTTTAACAAACCATGGCGACTTGTGTTGCTAGATATCTAATGTTGACGTTGATGACCGAGCACCAACAAAAAATTAACTTTGCTGCCACCACCACCTGAAACGCAACTCCCATCTTTTCCATTATTTTTAATGGGAAAATTGACCCCGCACACCACATTTTTGCTTAGCACGAACGTTTTCAGAAACGCATCTATAGTGCCAAATGAAGAATTACTGCACTAAAACTTAGAAATGTTAGATTGTAATAATCTCTCTGTGCTTCAGTTTTTCATCTGCAAAATGGGGATAAAAATACCAGCCCCTCATATCACAAGCATGTGGAGTCCTCCCACCTGTGCCCCCAACTCCAGCCCTGCACTTCCAGCATGTCCTGCCACGCTGCTCCCCTGCCCAGTATCCTCCACCCCCTTTGTCCAGCAACACCTATGCCCAGTTGGCCCTCACCTTCTGGCCATGGTGCCCTGGGCATGGGCCCTGTTTGTCCAGTCCTAAGTGTTTCCACTTAACCCCCCCCCCCCCCCACCACCACCACCACCGGCAGAGACAGGGCCACTTCTCACACTGGCTGACTCCACTCAGATTCGCTGCTTCTGCAAAGCCCAACAGGTCCTGCAAGAGCCTGGCTGGGGAGACAGCAGTGGCCAATCCTGTCTGCTCTCCACCCAGACATGGCTGCAGGGGACAGGAGCCAAACAAACCAGAAATGGGGGAGGGGACTCTGGCTCACTGGGCCCCTCTCCCCAGCAGCCGGGCTTTGGGAGAACCAGGTGTGCGCTGCTGCCACCAGGGCCATCCTTAGGATTTATCGCGCCCTAGGCGGGATTATTAAACTGGTGCCCCTATGCCTGACTTGCTTTTCCACCTCCTACCCTCTCCCCTTCCCAGAGACCCCAGCAGCCAATCCCTTCCCTCAGACTGTACTGCAGGCAGCTCATTCAGCTCTCTCTAGGACCCAGCCCTGCTGTTACATGCTCCACTGCTTCTTGTCAAAGGCGTGCACAGCACATTTCATTAGGGTGTACACCCAAAGAATTTTTTTTAAATGTACTCTTTGACCCTCATTAGCCACATCCCTGACCCCCTGTTAACCACGCCCTGGCCAACCATGAGCCACGCCTCTGGAAGCAACACTCTCAGGACAAGATGGACACGTGACCAAAAGTAAAAGGTGTCATGTGACCCCCCCTCTAAGGACTCTTCCCACCATCCTCCTACCAGTAGGGATTAGTTTGGCCCCCACTAAACCCCTCTCATGCAACTATCCTGCAATTGCATTACCCCAATGTGTGTGACATTAACTCAGGGGCAGAGAGGCTGGAGGAAGTGTTCCCTCTAAGAGTTTCCTCCCATGAGCAGAATGAATTTTGTGTTGTGCACCAATACTGAGTTCATGTGGCTTGTTTGGATGTACCACTGTGGCACCCAAGTTATTAATAAATATCTTATAAACCTCTACCTTTTCCCTCTGCTGCCATGTCTCCTCCCCTTGCTCCATCAGCTCCCCTGGTGCCTGATGTCCCCCAACCCCTCACCCTCCCCTGCTGTCCTGACTCCTGCCCTTCTCACTGCCCTCAGCCTTCCTGAGACATGCCCCCCTCCACCAGCCCTTCTCTTCCCCCTGTGCCCACTCCTCCAGTAGCCCCACTCTGATCATGTGAGCTACCCCTCCTCATCCCCTCTCCTAACACCTCCCTCTCCTAACACACCTGCTCTGCCTCTCTCCTCTGGTCCCTCCCCTGCAGGTGTCTGCCCTTCTGCTTCACCCCCAAAATTGCCTTACCCCTTCTCCCCCTTCCTCACTGCCCCTGCCCCTTTGCCCTCTTTTTCCCTGATGCCCACCCTCTGCCCCCATGCCCTCACACATGCCTTGCTCCATTCCTGCCTTCCTCATTCCTACCCCTTTCAAGCCTTCTCCCAGCACCTCCCCCTCCAGCCCTTACCCTCTCCTGTCCCAGCATCACCCTGTTCCCCTCCCACTGACACCTTCCCTCCTGTCCTTTTCCTCATTGTCTCCACTTGCCCCCCCCCATTTGTCTCTCTCCTCCACCCCGTCCCTTGGTGCCTGTCCCTTTCTTCTCCTGACCTGTCCCCCTCCCCTCAGCACAAGCCCCTTCCTCTCCCACCCCTTCCCTCTATTTTTCCCGCATTCCTCCCTTTTGCCTTCCAGTTTGCAGGGCTGGAGTCTGTTGCGATCGGGCCCCAGAAGTCCCTGCACTTCTGGCTAGACATGGGTGGGCACCTACAGAGCAGAGTGCAGAGACCTTCCTCCACAACAAGAGGGCACAGGTGAGCAAAGTTCCCTCCATGTGCTTGGGGCGGGGAGGAAGAGTGGTCCCCGCATTGCCAGCAGGGCTCCTCCTTGCAGGCAGCCTGGCCTGCGGGGCATCCTCCCGCCCCCTGCGCGCTGGGGAGAGGAGGGAGGAGAGCTGCGCACTGCCTGCACTTGGGGTGGGTGCAGAAACTCACAGTAGAGCAGCGCAGGAGCACGATCCTGCTCAGCCAGAAGGTACCTGGGCGCAGCAGGAGGCAGGCAGGGGGCACATGCTCCCCCTCCTCATGGCTGGGTGCTTGAGGGGGGTGGAGGGAATCTCCAAGCCCCTGCCTCTTCCTCAGTGTCTCCCGTGGTGCAGCCATGGCTAGAGCATGCACTAGCCACCGCCTGGGTCCACCTCCTCGGCCCACGCAATGGGAGCTGCACCCAGGGTCCCGCCTCTGTCCAGAGCGTACCATCCCACTGCCTGGAGCACGACGCTGGCAGGGGGAAATGCCGGGGGGTTGCGCCCCTGGCAAAGGCAGGACAGGCCTCAGGAAGGAGGAGAGAGAGGACCAGCTGCTCTCTGTGCCTGGGCAGCATTCCCAGCCCCACCGCCGTCCTGCCTCTAGCCAGGCTCTGCTCCCCACACCACGCTCAGCGCGTCTCCTTCCCCAATCCGCGGCTGGCTGTTTTAAAAAATGGCGCCGCAACATCATGCCGACATGGCACCGCCCCCTCTGGTGCGCCATGAGTGACCCCGTCCCCAGCGCAGCCCCGGCTCTGCCTATCCACTGCCGCCTGGGTTGATGGAGCATGCTCTCGCCTCTCGTGGCCGTGCCCGCTTTCCCTTCCCCTGGCCTGGTACTTCCCCAGCCGGGGTCAGCTTTCTGGCCTCCTCGCTGGAGTCCCTTGGTCTGGTGGGGTCTTCTGGCGGGGCTGTCCCTCCCGGCAGAGTGGTGCTCCACAAATAGTGGTGCCCTATGCAACTGCGTACTCTGAGTATGCCTAAGGATGGCCCTGGCTGCCACCTCCCCCGCCAGGCTCTCTTAGGGTATGTCTACACTACCCCGCTAGTTCGAACTAGCGGGGGTAATGTAGGCATACCGCACTTGCAAATGAAGCCCGGGATTTGAATTTCCCGGGCTTCATTTGCATAAGCGGGGAGCCGCCATTTTTAAAACCCCGCTGGTTCGAACCCCGTGCAGCGCGGCTACACGCAGCACGAACTAGGTAGTTCGAACTAGGCTTCCTAGTTCGAACTACCGTTACTCCTCATTTCACAAGGAGTAACGGTAGTTCAAACTAGGAAGCCTAGTTCGAACTACCTAGTTCGTGCCCCGTGTAGCCGCGCTGCACGGGGTTTGAACCAGCGGGGTTTTAAAAATGGCGGCTCCCCGCTTATGCAAATGAAGCCCGGGAAATTCAAATCCCGGGCTTCATTTGCAAGAGCGGTATGCCTACATTACCCCGCTAGTTCAAACTAGCGGGGTAGTGTAGACATACACTTAGACAGCTGTTATGCTGCACAGAGGTAGCGACCCTGAACAGACATCCCGCATGAGAGAAGCAGCTCCATCCCGCTCCTGGCAGGGGACAGGGACTGAGTAAGCCAGAAATGTTCTGGTTATGGGAGCCACAGTGGGAGAAGGGCAGAGACCCTCCTAGGAGAATGCAGCAGCCCTGAGCACAGGGTGAGGGGTTGCTGAGGAAAGTGTCAAGAGCAGATTCCCTGTTCAGCCCGAATGAGGGGCACTGCCTGTGCCCTGCACCTCCCCTGCTGAGGTGTCCATGAGGACGTAGGAGCTCAGTGGAGAAACTGAGTCTGTGAGTCTCCGACGGGCAGCCGTGTTAGTCTGTAATTAAAAAACACCAGTGGTCTTGTAGCACCTTAGGGCCTGACTACAGTAGGAAATTATTTCAAAATAACTTATTTTGAAATAATAAATCCCCAAATAACTATTTCAAAATAGCTACACACTACAGGGAAGCCTCAAATTAGTCTGATGCAGGCTCCCTTAATGTGGGAGCTGTACCTTGACTTAGAGCCCCAGGAAGACTGCATTTCAAAATAGCAGCAGCGAAGCATCCACATTACTGCTATTTCAAAATAACTATTTCAAAATAAGTGTTATTCATCATGGAAAGCTGGAATTGTTAGTTTGAAATAACCAGCCCCTTATTTCGAAAAAACAGGCTTGATAGTGAGGACATGCTGCTTATTATTTCAAAATAAGGGGAGTTATTTCGAACCTAGTGTAGACCAGGGCTTAGAGACTAACCAAAAAATTTAGAGAGAGTATCATGAGCTTTCATGATTCTGAGAGTCTCTCCAGGCCAGGGACAACTCCAGCCAGGCTCAGAGGTATGTGCCCCCTGCTCCTGGGGCTCCCTGCCCCCAGGAGCTGGTGGGATTGGCTGCCCTGGCCCAGGGAGAGGGACTGGAAGGTTCCTTCAAGAAGCAACACATGGCACAGTCACTTGGCTCCCTTTTTACACTGTGTCTCCTCCTCCCTCCGGTGAAGTCCTCTCTCTCCAGGGTTTGAATTATATGCAGAAAATAAGCAGTCAGGGCGACACATAGAACAAGGAAGAAAAAGAGAACATTGAATATGCTGAGCAGTGAGTAAGGCAGGGGTCCCCCCCAAAATGAATGTGTTATCATGTAATTAAAGACTGTGTCAAAATGCAGATGTTTAAGGGGGGCAATTAAAATTGTATAGATTACCATGATAGCATTTCCTAAATGGTTAGCTGCTTGACTTTACCGTAACATTCTTTTAACATAATTTCTGAGTTTTTATTTTATATCCTACACATATAAATAACAAAACACACAAAAGAAACTGACATTCTTACATGCTGGGATACCTCCCTGACTATAAAAGAATTCTCAGATCTTTTATTGTGTGACATATGAAGCTAAGCAACAGTGAAAACTGATTTAGTTGCAGACTGTTTACTGTTGAAGCTTGGAGGAGGCCAAAACAAAACACTAGGTCAATTTAACAGTTCATATAGAAATCAGTGTTTGATTTTAAAGAAATGTGAGCAAACACCTCCTCCCAGCATCAGGGTGCAGCTCTGCCTCAGTTTTCTTTCTTCATTCAACAAGAAGTCTTGTGACACCTTATAGACTAACAGATTTATTGGTGCATAAGCTTTCATGGGCAAAGACTCACGAAAAGACGAAGTGGGTCTTTGCCCACGAAAGTTTATGCTCCAATAAATCTGTTAGTCTATAAGGTGTCACAAGACTTCTCGTTGTTTTTGCAGATTCAGACTAACATGGCTACCCCTCTGATACTAAGTTTTCCTCAGAAACATATAGGTGATTTGGCCCATCCAAGATAAACAAAATCCAAAATAAGACAAAATAAACAAATGCTCAAAGCAAATTATTCACTCTCTTTAGGGTCTATGCAACTTTGATGCGATTCCCTTCTGGTGGAGCTAGTAGCAGTGGAAAACCAAACTAAACTGAAGGGTAACACAGGCTAGTATACAGACCCTATATTATGAACTGCCTAAGCACAATCAAGCACCAAAATGCTTTATTTCAAAAGTCAAAGCTCCTCTTTATTTTAGACCATATCCCCCAGCAGCCCTGTGTTGAGATCCTGGCAGGATCTGAACCTGATTCTTTCCACAGAGGGAACCATTCTTCACTTATTTTGGACCTGACTTCATAGAGTAACAAACAGCTTATTGCCCTCTGCTGCACTTCCAAGAAGAGAAGGGATGCACCTGTATTCCTACCCCTGCTTCTTCTCCAGCAAGTGGTTTTATCTTGCAATCTCCCTTAGAATGATATATCCCACATTGCCAATTCTTAAAGGGCCAGAAATTGGAGTAAGGATAGGTGTGTCCCAGGTGTATCGAATTCATCCTGTGGCATGTGGGAATAAGAATACAAACATCTTTGTTGGTAAGCACCATTAACACATTTTTGTTACTATTCTTAAATAACACATTCCAGCATACTTATAAAATCATATATGTATTACCACAAAATGTAATGTTCATGAAATACCCTCACAATGCAAGTGTACTTCTGCACCACCTAAACCTTCACACTGCATGTGTTTGGCACTGCACATGTGACGTAACCAGATTATCTCAAAGACTGGTGTTCTTCAACTTTACCAGTAAGGTTAAGAGCCACTTATAATGCTGAAGAAAATTAAGCGACAGTGCATTCCTGACCTTAAAATAGCAAGCAAAATTAACTGTTACAAAGCACACAGATACATTTATTCATATTTCTCAATTACTAGTAAATCATAGATGCAGGTAAAAAGACTTCATTAGATATTAAATTTGCCACTGTGTTTGATTTTAACCTATAAATCATCTTTCTGCTACTTCCCAAACGATTGTTTCTTGAAGAAAAATAAATATGCTAATCTAAAAGTAGAATTGTGTACCTGAGTTGAAAGAAATTAACTCTCAATTGAGGTGTTTCAATGTATTAAACAGACAACTGAATATTTTGAACTACTGATAGAATAAAACATTTTTTTCAGGTTAATATGGGCAATGAGCCTTTTATGGGACTGTTATATTTAACAATGCAAAGTTTATTATATAAAAAGACTGTAATGTAATCTCATACCTCATTGCTAAGGCTCAGCATGTGAGTAATCATGCCTAATTACTAATGACTCCATTCTACAAGGTGCTGAGCAACTTCAACTAGGAGTCAAAAGCATATAGTAACTCTTAGGAAGAGCTAATGGTAAGGTCCACAAACCAGCTTAGGTGTCTAACCTCCAGAATTAAGCACCTAAAACCCTATGCTCAGCACCACTGTGACCCAGGAAACTCCAGCCTGACTGCCACTTAACCTATAGGCACCTAAACTGACTCAATGCCTAACTTTCCACTTCCTAGACATCTAAATTTTAGACAGATGGGCAGATTCCAGCCTGTGGGCCAGATCTGGTCCGCAGGGTTAGTCCCTGGTGGGCCCCCACCTCCATGTTTACCTGAGCCTCCGCAGGTATCAGAGGATTTCTGCTCTCGCTGACCATGAATCGCCATTGGCGGTCAATGTGAGCAACAGGAAATGGCATCCCAATCCATGATGCTTCCTGCCACTCGCATTGGTGCAAACTGTGATTTGCGGCCAACCAAAGCTGTGATCCTCTGATACCTGTGGAGGCGCAGATAAACATAGCAGTGGCGGCCCACCAGGGACTAACCCTGCGGGCTACCATTTTTTTATTGCCACTCCTGTTGGTCATGTGCTTTGCCGCCTCCTTCTGGGCATCCAGAATCTGCCAACTAAACCCCAAAGTGATCCATGAACTGGAGGAAGATAGGAACTCAGCTGCCTAAGTTCCAGGGGCACCCGCTCTCGTAGGTGGCCTCTGAGCATTCTTACCAGACCAGGTCCTCTTCAAAATCCAGAAGAAGGAGGTGCTGCTGCTGCTGACACTATCATTACATCTTTTAGTCCAGAAGTTAGAGCAGTCACCTGGGAATTACAGGTTCAATTCCTCTCTCTGCAAGAGGGCAAGAAAGAGTTTTAATAGGGTCTCCTATCTCTCACTGAGCCATGGGATACAAGGGCTCTCTCAGTTTCTCCTATTGAAACTATTCCACTGTGGATATGATAAATAAATAAAGAATGATAGGAGTAGGGAGATTGGATCACCTGTCTCCCCGCTGCCAGGTGGAAGCCCTAACCACTGGATCACAAAGTTTCTTTCTCTCCATGAGAATATGTCAATATTGGAGTTAAACACCCAAATGTTTACATGGCAATTTTTAGCCCCACAGCCTGAGCCCATGAGCCCAAATTGGCTGACCCACCCAACTGTGGGTCTTTTATGCCAGTGCATACATACCCTGACAGTTTAAGTATTTCTCCACGGTGGAACAGTCATTGGGCCAAAGAGAGAGAACTAGAAAGAATGACTCTGAAGGGAGCCTAACTTGGTTTTGCAGACAGCAGTGTTGTTCCTGAGATTTTCTAGGCACCTGAATATTAGGTGCTATAATGATAGACATTGCAACAACTCAATGCCCTTGTGTGATGCCACCACATGTGCCTTGAAGGATCAAGTTGTAACTTAGACAAGAATTCAGTTCCATGTGTGAAACTTTCCATGGACTTATGAGTGTTTTTAGGAGTTACATGTTGCTGGAATAATTCCATTGTCTTTGGTAGAATTATATTTTATGGAAGATTTGGTCTATGACAGAACTTCTGAAGCAGAGATACATGTACTCCTGGGAATACAAAGAAGTCTTATTTAGATATTTGCTTAGTTTCACAACAGGCAACATAAAGGAAACCAGCGAAATCTGTTCACTCTGATACAGCTTTATGTATCAAATTGATAGGCCCAATATCCCTAGGAATGAAGAAACCAAATCCCCAGCCCTTTTCTCACGAAGCAAACAATCTCCCAACCACTGAAAAAAGTTGAGATCTATCATAACAATAACTTCTCTCTTCCTTAGTAACAGAGATGCAGCCATGTTAGTCTGGTCTAATAAACCATCCTGTTAGGCTTTAAAGTGCTACATAGTTCTCTCTTCCTTGACACCATGCCCCTCCTCCCTCTGCTCCTTCTTTCTTCCCTCCATAGCCCTCTTTCCCCAGGCTCAAGATCACTGCCCTCCCCAACCAAGTGCTTCCTCTGCCCTGACCATCACAGAAATTGAACAAATAAAAAAAATAAAATGTAAATTGCTCCAGCTCAGGCCACTGCTTACCTGTGGGAAAGCTCTGAAGGGCTCCTCTGGCCCAGGTAGAGGAGAATCCATTCAGTGTTCTGCCCAGTTCCACTGAGCAAGCCAGCACAGGGTACTTACTGCCACAAAAGATCCCGCCTTCCCTGCAGTACACACACTTTCTGCAAAAACAGCACAAGGCTGGCTGGCATACCTGCATTTTTTACTAGTCCTTTGAAAATTGATGATGGGGGAGCCTTGCTCTCACTATCCTTGCCTCTTCTGGCAAATTGCTTCAGCATCATACAACGGGAGGAGTCATCCCATAAAGTCACAAACTGAAATTCTCCTGTAATCCAGGAGCAGTGGCTACTGCATGAATAATGCAGAAAGATTTTGAAATTGTAAAAACTTGCACTTCTCAGCAATTTTCATCTGACGACATCAAAACACCTACCTAAAACCAATGAATTTACACAAACTCCTGTGGGGCAGGCAAGTATTATTATTATCCATTTTGGGGAGTGGAGAAACCGAGGCACAGGATAATTAAGTTCCTTAGTCACCATTTTTTTTAATCAGTTGAAAAACTCCCCTTGAGACCAAGCCTTAAATGATGAATCCAATGTCATACTGGAAGTTTGTGACAGGAAGGTCACACAGAAAACATATATTCACATTTCTAGCAGAGGGGAGCCCAGGCCACTGGCTGCACTGAGGTGGGGAGATCACCCTAAAACCCCATCTTCCCCCAGTACAGGAACTTGGCAGTGAGGCTGCACCTGACCCTGACACTATGTAAGGGTTGGCCCTGCCCCTCTGTGCCAGGCATACCAGGTGTGGCTGGGCAGGCTCAGCCCAGCATGAGCCAAGTGTGGTGGGGGTTATTGTGGAGGGATCCAGATATGGGGCAGTGTGGGCAGCTCAAAGGAAGATCTGAATGCACAGCTCAGTGGAAGGTTCTGGTGTGGGGCCAATGGAACCTTGGTTGAGGTCAGTGGAGGAGTCAAGGGGAGGGGTTTGGTGTGGGATCCAGGTGCTGAGGAAGTGGGACTTCATAGGATAGGGGGTCCAGATGCAACTTGCTGGGGATCAGTGGACTAGGGGTGTGGGGAGCTTGTTGAATGGATAGCAGCCTTCAACTTCCTGAAGGGAGGTTCCAAAGAGGATGGAGAGAGGCTGTTCTCAGTAGTGACAGATGGCAGAACAAAGAGCAATGGTCTCAAGTTGTGGTGGGAGAGGTCCAGGTTGGATATTAGGAAAAACTATTTCACTAGGGTACACGCATGGCCCCACAGTATGCTAACATCTTTATGGCTGACCTAGAACAACGTTTCCTCAACTCCCGTCCCCTTTTACCCCTTCTCTACTTACGCTACATCGATTACATCTTTATGATCTGGACGCATGGCCAAGAAACATTGGAGATATTCCACAGAGATTTCAACAACCTACACCCCACCATCAACCTCAGCCTGGACCATTCTACACGAGAGATCCACTTCCTGGACACCACAGTACAAATCAACAATGGAAAATTAGACACCACTCTCTACAGAAAACCCACTGACTCATACAGTTACCTACATGCTTCCAGCTCCCATCCAGAACACACCATACGATCCATCGTCTATAGCCAAGCCCTTCGATACAACCACATCTGCTCTAATCCCACTGACAGAGACCAGAAGCTTCAGGATCTCTACCAAGCATTTATAAATCTCAACTACCCACCCAGAGAAATAAAAAAGCAAATTGAAAGAGCCAGACGAATACCTAGAAACCATCTACTTCAAGACAGACCCAAGAAAACCAACAATAGAACACCACTTGTCATCACCTACAACCCCCAACTTAAACCTGTCCAACACATTATCAATAAACTACAGCCTATACTGGAACAAGATACCATACTCCAAGAGGCTCTGGGAGACAGACCCACAGTCTCCTATAGACAACCACCTAACCTCAAGATGATTCTTACCAACAACCACAGGACATACCACACTAATCCCAACCCTGGTATCTTCCCTTGCAACAAACCCCGTTGCCAGCTTTGTCCACATATTCATTCTGCTGATACCATTATTGGACCTAACCAAGTGAGTTATAAGATCAAGAACACATATTCCTGTGCATCCAGAAATATAATTTATGCTATCATGTGCCAAAAGTGTCCGTCTGCTATGTACATTGGACAAACGTCTCAGACACTTCGCCAAAGGATTAATGCCCACAAAACAGATATCAGACAAGATCACAAAGAAAAAACTATTTCTTGCCATTTCAACCAGAAAGGACACTGTCTCAACGACTTAACCACCTGCATTCTGCTACAAAGACCTTTTACATCTGCACTTGAAAGGGAATCCTCTGAACTGTCATTCATGCTAAAATTCGACACTTTCCGGGGGGATTGAACAAAGACCCCAACTACCTTACCCAATACAAAGATAGCGTCCCCAATTATCACCTCTAATACCATTAGCTCACAGACATCTACTTTTCCCCACCTCTAATATCATTAACTCACAGACACATACCTTCCTCCCCCTCCCCGCATCTCCCTTCTGTTCTGAAATGTGATTTGTCCTTTTTATATGTGTTCATTTTTTTTAATTGTATCCTTTGGTATATATGGTTGTGACTATTTTCTTCCACTATTTGATCTGAGGAAGTGGGTCTGGCCCACGAAAGCTCATCATCTAATAAACGATCTTGTTAGTCTTTAAAGTGCTACATAGTCCTGCATTTTGCTTCAGCTACACCAGACTAACACGGCTACATTTTTATTACTATTTCACTAGGAGGGTGGTGAAGCACTGGAATGGGTTACCTAGGGAAGTAGTGGAGTCTCCATCCCTAGAGGTGTTTAAGTCTTGGCTTGACAAAGCCCTGGCCAGGTTGATTTAGTTGGAATTGGTCCTGCCTAGAGCAGGGGGCTGGACTTGATGACCTTCTGAGGTCTCTTCCAGTTCTATGATTCTAATGAGTCCAGGTTTAGGGGAGCAGGTCAGTCAGGGTAAGGGTTAGATGGGCCTGCTTCACCAGGGAGCCCCAGCTGCTGCTGACATTCTTGCTCCCTCCCCCGCCCACTTTCTCATCCCCTTTCCTTCTCCATCCCCCTCTCCTCATTCCCCTCACTCTCTATTCCTTCTCCACAGCCTCTCCCCTTCCTCCCTCCTTCCCTCCCCACCGCTCATGCCCACCCAACTGCACTGCCGGGCACAGAAAACAGGAAGCATGGAGGAGAGGGCACGAAAGGGAGGGGATTGGGCAGCTATCTCTGCAAGGCTTGTTGGGCTGGGCAAGGCTCCCTCCACTACTCCACACACTAGCAAGGAGAAGAGGGACTATGGGAGCACACGTGGGTAATGGGCAACTTGGCAAGGGGAGAAGAGTTCCCAGCAGCAGTCTCAGTAGCAACTAGGCTGGGAAAGTGAAACCAAACCCACCCCCATTCCACACACTAGCAAGGGGAAGGGAACCATCGGAGCAGGGAGAGTGCAAAACAGGAGAAAGGGGGGGGGATAGCAAGGAAGAAGCCCACTCTGCCAAGGTGTGGGGGGGGGGGGAGAGGCGGGGCTTGATGGGGTGAGGGGCTGAGCAGGAGCAGAAACCGGCAAACAGAAGAGACAGCAGCAGGAACACAGCAAGCTGGGTGGGATGGTCTGCAGAGCAGGGCTAGCAATCATCCTGGAGCCAGTCAGATGAATGGAATTGCAGGCAGCAGCAGGGAGAATCCATGTAACTGAAATTCAAGTCTTGTGTCTGTTCCATACAGATTCAGGGCTGGGCTGCTGAGGAGG
The DNA here is from genome assembly GCF_049634645.1 of Pelodiscus sinensis. Taxonomy (NCBI): domain Eukaryota; kingdom Metazoa; phylum Chordata; order Testudines; family Trionychidae; genus Pelodiscus; species Pelodiscus sinensis. The sequence goes on from NC_134711.1 coordinate 55,567,487, forward strand.
CTCCCTGCTTCTTTGCCTTCCCAGGCGCACAGGGACCTGCCTGAACCACCCTAAACATTCCACAGCAACCCCAAGTAGCCGTTGGACGCAGGAGGGCCAGGGCCAGAATGGCTGCAGCTTTGAGTAGGCTGTGCCTAGTTTTGCCTTGCCACCCAGGAGACAGTGGTTTATGGCTTTCAGAGACCCCTTTCAATTCTTTAAGATGACAAAAGCACAATGCAAAATCAAACTGGTCTGCAAATGTATAAATAAATATTCTTATATGAATAAGAACAATGTGACTAACACCTATTCTGTAAACATGATTTGGTAAATGAAAGTATTTGCTTTTTCTTTAATTGAGTGTAATAATACAATTCCTCCTTGCAGTGTCATTGGTGGACTCCAATGCCCACGGTTTCTTCTTGCAGTAAGGTCCTCTTGCATAGAACTGGATTTACTTCTGGTACAATTTTCAATTTTTTGTCTCTTTAATTTAATCAGCATTATTTAAGTGATATCAAAATCACTGAAAGGTATTTAATTAAAATAATTAATGACTGAGTAACTGATAAAGCAAATCAGAATGGTTTGTGCTTCACTGGCATATTGGGAAGAAATGGGAGAGGAAGTAAAGTACCATATATAATTCTAAAGTGATTTATTAAAAAATACAGAATAATTTATAATAAACCTCATTGCTTAACTCCAAGTATCTCCTAATGATTGATATAAAAATTCATGATGAAGGTCAATGTGGCAGTGTTAGTTTTCTTACTCAGAGTCCCAGTGCTGTTCTAGCAATCTGATCATACTTTTTGACTGCATAGTCTGCTAACATTTCAGGTTTATTCACTCATTCCTTTGTTGTGAGACCACTCTCCTTTCTACACTAATAATATTGTTTTAATAACTGAGTTAGCTGAACTTGTATTGACCACAGCTAAACCATGGCCAGCAATCACCTAAGCTGATTGCTGAATCTCAACTGTTGAAACAGTGCCATTTCCTAGTATAAAAAGGGTATACAAATACAAGAGTTAATGAAAGACAGATGCCATTCAGTGGTTGCTAACTATTGATGAAGAGTGCATTTTGGAGCCAGAGTGAATAAACTAAATAATTTGCTATTGCAGATTCAGGTACCACTACCGTAACAGGGGAAGGGCAAGTGGGGCACTCACCTTGGGAGCATCATAATCAGGGATGCAAAGACGCAATAAGCAAAAATAAGAAGCTGCAAAAGTAAAGAGCATCACACGTTCTAACCTAAGTCCCAGTTTACACAAGCCTGTCTCCAGGCCTGACACGAAATGAAACAGGCGTGCTGAAAAGGCTCTGTTTACACGTTTTTGGGAAAGGCATCAGGCTTCAGCTTCCTTTGCTCCATTTACATGGAGCGTTGGACATATTGAGCGTTTACAGTGTTACCGACATGAATAGTTCACATTGGATGCAGTGTTTTTTCAATATGTGTGCCTGTGAATACTCTGTCAACACGCTCACTACTGAATCCGAATATTACAGGTATTTTGGTATTGATGCTTGGCATAGATATTTGATCCCCTACAACGCTTTTCCATTCATAGACATTATAAATAGATAGGTTTGCTTCAAATTCCCTAAACAAATGGCGTATTCAAAAACTTCTCAATTACCTATCAAAAGTAACTTTCAAAATTCTAAAAAAATATTTAAATGATATAAATTAGATCATATTTTGGTAACGTGTCTAAATTAAATATATTTTATATAAAACACTTATTAGTAAGTAAAAATGATGTTTTTACTTAGTAGTCATATTCTGAAATTTAACAATTTATATTTTATTAATAATGTGTAATAAGTTTATTTATTAAAATATCTCACAGATCGATCATGTCAAAGCATCCATTTGGAGCTGAGTTTCAAAGAAGAAAAAGAGCAAAGGATGAAGAAAAAAAATATCTAAACAGTGGGTGGACAAAATGGTTGACTAATAACGCAAGTACTAGTCAACAACAGTGTTTCCTCTAAAGTGCAGGGCAGCACAGTTTAACAGGTGATTAATCAGCCCTGCCCAGTCAGTCAGCTCAGTTTAGAGGGTACACTGGTCAGCAACAGGGTGAAAATCAAAATATACAACAGCAAATACAATTACTTGAAGCTGAAGATAAAGATCCTGAGGTATATTTGGAAGAAGAAACCGAAGATTGTTTAGAAAATAACTTGGAAAACAATAGAGATCAAGAATCTTTACAACAACAACAGGAAAATACAGATGAAAAAAATCAACATATTATTACTCCAAATTTTAATTTCAACAGTCCCCGATCCTGGCCCAACATGAGTGATAAAATAAGTTGTTGGCTTGTCGAGCACAGTCCCTATCAAGAAAAAATGCTGATTTTCAAAATTCAGTGTCTGAAGATGGATGGCATTTTTCACTAGACTGGTTTTTGAAAAAGCTATCAAATGGAGAGTCTGCAGAGTGAAACTGGTTAATATATTCAAAAACTCAGGATTCCCTCTTTTGCTTTTCTTGTATATTATTTGGGAAACAGATGTCAAACATTACTAATTCTAAAAATGGTTTTACAGATGGGAAACATTTATATAGATTGGAAGAGCACAGAAATTCATCTGATCATAAGAAAAGTTATTTAGTATGGAAATTATTAGAAAAATGGTTAAGAAATGGTGAAAACATAGATGATGCTTTAGAAAAAGCCATACAAATTGCAAAAACAAAATTGGAGGGAGATTTTGAAAACAGTTCTGGGTGTTATCCTTTTTAATGCTAAGAATAACATTGCACTTAGAGGAACAAGTCAGACTATTGGTCACCTGCAAGCTGGCCTTTTCCTAAATTAAATGAAATTAGTTAGTCGCTACAATCCACAATTGAAAAAACATATCGACACATATAAAAAAGGTTCCATAAGATATTTTGCCCCTGAAGTTCAAAATAAATTTGTTGCTTTATTAGGAAATAAAGTTTGTTTAGAAATCATTAGTAGGATAAAAAAAATCAAAATATTATTCATTGATATTTGATTGTACTCCCAATAGTTCACGTAAAGAACAAATGTCGCAATTTATGACATATGTTTATGTATGCGAAGGAAAGGTTAGGATTGAAGAAAGTTTTGTAGATTTTATAGAATCTTATATAAAAACTGGACTTGGTTTGTCAACTGAAATTTTGAATAAAACCAAACAAGATGGACTTAATATAAACAATGTACGCAGACAGGCAGGGACATATAAAGGAGTACAGGCCAGAGTACTAGAGATAAATTTTTAGCTAAATATATATTGTGTTCAGTGCATTCCTTAAATTTAGTTTGTTGTTATGCTGCCCAAGTATCCGCAGACATGATTATATTTTTTAGCACAATCCAAAGGTTTTAGTGTATTTTTTTCAAGTTCTATTACTAGATGGGAGATTTTAATGAATTCTATAGATATTACGTTAATACTCGTTGGTCATCAAAAATCTCTGGCAGTAAAATCTATGCATGATCAGCTAACAAAACAAAAATGTGCTCTTCTAAAAATTTCTGAAGACTCTTTAGACCCTGAAACAATTTCTGCAGCTAAGAATTTTGTCAAACATATAGATTATAAATGTATTTGTAATTTATGTGTTTGGAATAAAATTCTCCAGCACATAGAATTTATTATTTTAGCTCTTCAAAAGAAAGATATGACCATTTGTTTATCTGTTAAATTAATTCCTGGTTTAAAAAACACAATTCAAGAAATCAGAAACTGTACTATTAAAGATATATTAGAAACAGAAGCACCTGAATTAGCCAATAAATTACAAATTTTACCTGAGTTACCAACAAAAAGAAGTAGACAAGTTAAAAGATTAGATACTGATGTGTCAGATGATGAAAATATTAATTTAACCTCAAATCAAGTTTACATAATGAATATAAACCAAGTATTTGATGCCCTGATTACCCACTTACATTGGCGATATAGTGCATTAAATGAAATTGCCATTTATTTTTCATTTTTGATTGGACTGGTTATCCAAGAAATGGATATTTCTGAACTGAAAAAACATGCTATTAATTTGGTAATGAAATATTAAAATTATTTTAATAGTTACAAATTCTGTATTGAAATTGAAAGTTTCAAATATATCACACCCTCAATTTCAAACAATCGATCATCAGCATCTCCTTTTAATATACTACAATTATTCAGTGATTCATTTGGCACAGCTGTTGTCAACTGTCTGGCTGGCTGTAGACTTAAGCCTCATCTACACAGGGATTTTTAGCCACACTTTCAATTTTGTTCCCTGAATCAACCTTCATCATTTTTGATCAGCCTTGCTATCACTCTCTCCCTGTATGATTAACGAGGGGGTATGGCTGACCAAGGAAAGAAGGCCTTAAATGTCAGAGGCTAAGCAACCATGGGATTGCAAACAGGGCAGCTTGGGAGGGAATTTGAAAAAGGGAGTCATAATGTTATCACTGTAGTTAAGAGGAACTGCATTGCTCCTGTCTCCTCCACTTGCACCTACATCCAGACAGAAAACCTAACCATGGATACCTCTATCCAGATCCTGATGTGTATTTGCCGAGACTGTGGCCTACCTTTCCCACTCTCAGAAAGCTAGGAGAACTATCCACTATGAAAGATGTCTTCTGGGAGAGCTACAAGAGGATGTGGCTAAGATGAGGAGCACCTGTGCACATGAGGAATTCATTGGAAGTATTCACGTGAAGAGGTTCAACGCTGAACCAGCTAAAGAGATTGCTGTCACACCCCTGTGGGAAGATGATATGGCTCCTCACAGGGGATATGTCTAGACTGGCATGATTTTCCGCAAATGCTTTTAACGGAAAAGTTTCTCCGTTAAAAGCATTTGCAGAAGAGAGCATCTAGATTGGCACGGACGCTTTTCCGCAAAAGCACTTTTTGCAGAAAAGTGTCCATGCCAATCTAGACGCGGTTTTGCGCAAGAAAGCCCTGATCGCCATTTTTGCCATTGGGGCTTTTTTGCGCAAAACAGTTTTTAGCTGTCTACACTGGTCCTCTTGCACAAAAACATTTCTGGAAAAGGGCTTTTGAATGGGAACGTCAAAGCATTTGTGCAAGAAGCACTGATTTCAGACAGTAGAATGTTAGTGCTTTTGTGCAAAATCAAGGGGCCAGTGTAGACAGCTGGTAAGTTTTTGCTTTGCAGAAAAACTTGCCAGTCTAGACGCAGCCAGGGAGAATACTGGCTGCTGTTTACTTCTGGCAGGAGGAAATGTTCCACCGTTGCTTCCAACCCCTCTCCCCTATAGTGGTGAAGAATGGTTATGCTACCCCTGCACTGAAGAATCACCCCCACATGTGGAGGAGGATTGCAGTTCCCAGGAGGAATGTATGGTAGTGGTGATTGGTGACTCTTTTCTGTGGGGGATGGAGGCACCAATCTGTTGGCCTGGCATCCTAGCAGGCATGCTGCCTGCCAGGTGCCTATATCTAAGACATTATAGAGGGATTGTTCAGGATCATCCATTCCTTTGGCTAGTACGCCATGCTACACATCCATGTGGACACTAATGATCCTGCGAGGAATGACCCAAAGAAGATCAGAAGTGACTGCAGGGTTCTGGAGACACGATCATTCTGGTCAAGAGTAGAGGCCCAGGCAGAGACAGATGCATCTTGGAGCAGAATGCCTGGCTGCAAGGCTGACTGCTTCAGCTTCCTGGACAATAGGATACGGTTCGAGGAAGAAGGACTGCTAAGCAGTGATGAAGTCCACCTTACCAAGAAGGGTAAGAGCATATTTGGCTAAATCAATGAGGAAGCTTTCAAACTAGATTAAATAGGAGCAGGAGACAAAAACTCATGGGTAAGTCAAACACATGGAGAACTGTGAGAAGGGTCAGATACTGGGGTGCCTGTGGGCCATTATAGCAGGGATAAGGCAGAAACAAGAAAGAACATGGGGATATCAATTTAATAGCTTAGATGTCTGTATACTAGTGCAAGAAGTATGGGAATAAGCAGGAAATACTAGAAATACTAGTTAATAACATTAACTCTGTGAATAGTTGGCATCGCAGAGACTTGGTGGGATAACATGCATGACTGGAATAGGGGTATAGAAAGATACTGTTTGCTCAGAAAGGACAAGGAAAAAAGGGAGGGGTGATGCCTTATGTATAAAAATGTATACTGTTAGAGTTAGGTTTAAATGGAAATAGGAGACAGGTTTGTTGAAAGTCTCTGGATGAGAATAAAGGGGTAAAAAACAAGGGTGATGCTATGGTAAGGGTCTACTACAGACCAGGAAGAAGAGGTGGACAAGGGTTTTTATAAATAACTAATAAAATAATCCAAAGCACAGAACTTGGTGGTCATAAGGACTTCACTATTCAGGCATCTGTTGGGTCCAGCAAGGCACAGATTATCCAACAGCACAAGCTCTTGAAATGTACTGGAGATAATTGTTTTATTTCAGAAGGTGAAGAAAGTTAATGAGAGAGAGGCAGCTCTAGATTTTATTTTCACAAATAGGGAGGAACCGGTTGAGTATTTGAAAGTGGAAGGTAGCTTGGGTGAAAGTGATTGTGAAATGACAAGGCTCATGATTCTAAGGAACGGTGGGAAGAAAAACACCACAATAACGATAATGGATTTAAAGAAGGCAGACTGTAGCAAACTCAGGGAGTTGTTAGGAAAGATCCCATGGGAAACCAGTCCAAGGGGAAAACAGTTCAAGAGAGTTGGCAGTTTTTCAGAGAGACATCGTTAAGGGCACAAGACAAACTATCTCACTGCATAGGAAAGACAGAAAGTATAGCAAGAAACCACCTTGGTTTAATTGGGAGATCGTCATTGATCTGAAACTCAAAAAGGAATCCTACAAAAAGTGGAAACTAGATCATAATTTCAAAGGATGAAAATAAACAAATAACTCAAGTATGCAGGGACAAAATTAGACAAGCCAAGGCAGAAAATGAGATTAAACTTGTTAGAGACTCAAAAAGCAACAAGAAAACATTCTGCAAATCAAGGGCAAAGTGTGTGGGGGGGAAGGGAAGCAAGGGAGGTATTATGTGCCCCCTCGTTCCATGGCCAGGAGGGACAAGGGGTCAGCAGCCTGTAGCATCAGAGTTTCTGGATGGACTGGTGGACTGGGGCCACCTGGTACTTGCAGCAGGGTTCATTCTGCCTCCCACTCACTGGCAGCAGCAGGGGAAAGCAGAATGATGTGTCCCTAGCCTGTTCTGCTCCCAGTTAAACCAATTTGTGGACCCCTAGCAATGTCAGTCAAGGGAGGGGACAGGACCACCCCACACACTCCCCAGTGTTTAGCAACACAGCTGGGAGCTGGGGGACTGGAGTGAGCTGAGGCTAGATTGCTTGCCACTGTTGCCTATGATTGTGCGGGAGTCCCCTCCACTAGTCCACTGGGCCACATCGTTCAGGGGAGGATGAAGTGGGGCAGAGGCAAAGAAGGGATGGGGAAGAGGCTGGGGGAATGGGAAGGGGCAGAGCAGAGGCAGAGCTTGGAGAGGAGAGGTTGTCCTGGCCCTCTCCCAGTCTTAGGGTGACATGGGGAGGATTCATGTTGGGAATGATCACAGCCCCCCCCTTCCTGCTGTCCTCCTCAGCAATTGCCTTTGCTGCAAATACATTAGAAATGGAAGACTAAAGACAAGGTAAGATTGTTACTTAATGGGCAAGGGGGGGGGGGGACAATTACAGAAAACGAGGAAATAGTAGAAGTGCTAAATGACTTTTCTGTTTCACTTTTCATCAAAAAATTTAGTAGAAATTGATATCTAACTTAATAAATGCCAGTGAAAATTAAGAGGGATTAGAGGCTAAAACAGGGAAAGAATAAATTAAAAATTACTTAGACAAGTTAGAGATCTTCAAGTCACCAGGGCTTAAAGACATATATCCTAAAATAATCAAAGAGTTGACTGACAAGATATCTGAGCCATTAGTGATTATCTCTGAAAACTAATGAAAGACGGATAAGATTCCACAGAACTGGAAAAGGGAAAAGACAGTGCCTATCTATAAAAAGGGGAATAAGGATAACCTATGGAATTTCAGACTAGTCAGCTTAATTTGCCCCAGGGAAATTAGTGGAGCAACTAATTACAAAATAAATTTGTGGACATCTAGAAAATAATAAGATGATAGGTAGCAGCATGGATTTATCAAAAACAAATCATATCAAGCCAACCTGATCACTTTCTTTGACAGGGTAACAAGACTTGTGGATAAGGGGAAAGTGGTAGAGGTGGTATATCCTGACTATAGCAATGCTTTTGACACCGTCTTGCATGACTTCCTCATAAACAAACTAGGGAAACTAGATGGAGTTACAATAAGATGGGTGCATAACTGGTTGGAAAACAGTTCCCATATAAAAGGCATCTTTCAATTGAGACACTTTTCAGCAAAGCTACTGCCTCAGTGACTGGGACCCCTGGGCTCTTATAAATTTCTGAGCCCCTGGGTAATTGGTCCCTCTGGCCACTTCCTTCCGTCAGTGGGCCTGCCTTCAGAAGGATCCTTCTGTACTTGAATAATTTACTGTTGTTGCTAAATATAGCTTCTTAAAGAGTAACTGACCCCTCACCATTCCGACCCATACTGATGTCCTTTCAGAAACAAGCCGCCTGAATCCTGCAATTATATATTGTATGGCTGTTGTTGTCTCTGCAGCTGTTAGTGGCATCTGTCTTCTAGTGACACATACCATCTTAATTCTACCTGACTCTTCCATTGAAGTATTTGTCACCCCCCCTATGATCACCTCTCTTGAAGAAGCTCTTCCAAAGTCCCCTTCCCCTTAAAAATCTTATAGTTGTCTTGTCATGAGAATATATACCATTACATGTTGAGTAGTGGTAATCATCTTCAATGCTTAAGAAGATGATTACCCAAGTATGTAAGTTAGTAAGGTACATAAACAGAACTGCTCTTTTTCATTTCTACTTCAAGCCACTTGTGTCAAGTTATAGACATCTAGTTCTTTCAAAACACATCTTTAAATGGGTAGAAACACAGGCGCTACAGTTTAAATGCTGACGCTTACCTGTACTTTTGTTGAGTAAGTTCTCCTTTCCAGCCCATGCTGTGGTGAAGGGGCTGGTTTGGTATATATCTATCAAGAAACAGCATGTAATAAATATGTGGCATTCTGTTTCCTGTGTTGCTCAACCTGTTCGAGTGAATTGTATCTTAGGAAACAATTTGACATAGTTAAAGTATCCATTAACCACAGGAATTGCTTCCCACCTGGAAGAAATAAAACTAAAAATAAGCTATTAAGGAATGCATGTACTAAGGTAGAGCATATGTGTATTCTTTTGTTTTATCATCAATGTATTTCTTTTTTATTTGGTTTGCTACATTGTTTGATGCATTTTCCTCCTGTGCATATTTTTAGTTGCCATAGGAACTTTCCTATTTCCTGTCAGCTGACATAATTATTTGATATCATTAAGTGCATGAAAGGGGATTGATTCTGGTGCTTTAAATGCTAAGAAAGGCCTTAGCTATGCAAAAAGCTCATTTCAATTTTTTACCTTTTAGTTCCTTTGTTTTTATCAACAATATTTTTTTCAAAAGCTAGTTAGCATATTAATATCTGGAAATACTGGCTATTTCTAGTGGCTGAATGTAGATCCTTTTTAGTCTTGTCACTCTGTTTTTGTCCAAGTTTCCCTCCCGCTACCAAAAGACATAGATACTACATATATTTTTTCTATTGGGTTGGTGGCGTTGCTATTCCTCTCTCCCCACTTATCCACACACCTTTTTTCCCCTAAAGGCAAATTAAATTCTGCTGTTGAAATTAACAGAGTAAACACAAACTCTGTCCTGAGATAAAAAACGTGCAAAGATATATTTATTTTTAAAAACTTCAACTCTCCCCACTGCAAATACTGACATTTCTAAGAGTTATATTGTTAGAATACAGTAGTGAAGCAAAAAATAAACAATGACTGGCATTAACTAAGAGCCACACTTCCTTTACTTGGGCATTGCTACCTCTTACCCATTCTTCTAATGTATCTTAAATTTCCAAAATATAGATTTTCCTTGTGGATTGGCAATCTACTAATTTGATCTGCATTAAAACTCTGGGTGTGTTTTAATTGGTGTGTCCAAACTGTGGTTGAAAATAAATCCCAACTCATTTTTCTGACAGCAGAATGGCATTTTAACCCATATTTTACTTCATGAAAAGCACACATTTAATTATCAGTTTCCTGAAAGTGTAACAAGGTATGCAACTATATGAGCCACATCATGGAAGGAATTCAGGCAGGCAAGTCATCTACAGAGAAACAAAAGTGGAAAGCCAATTTCCTTGACATCCTCTTCTCAGATGTTGTGGTCAGGTAAGTCAATGTGCAACAGGATACACATGGAGAGGCATCTGAACAGCAAGCTGACTCTTCTAGGCAATGTCCTTTTACATAGGAGACTGGATGGAATACTTTAATTACAAGATTTAATGCCAATTAGATTTGAGCAGTTAGAAGAAGAGAGATGAGCAAAGAGGAGTGGCAGCAGCAGAATCCCTCTGAGAAGAGGAAAAGTTACTAGGAAACCTGAGTTCAGAGTATGAGAACAGTAGCAGGGAGCTGAATGGACACAGAGCAAGATGTTGTGGGCCGAACATACCCAGACTCTATCTTGGGCAGGACAAGGGCATTGTACCCCAGGGCTAAGCCCACCTGCCCGCCCTTAACCTCAGGGTAGCCTGACCTAGTGCCCAGAGTCACTGTAGTGCCCTCTCCCTCAGGGCTGTGTGGTCTAATGGCCAGAGTCAAAATGGCAACCCTCTGCCTCAGGGCAATGTTGCCTGATGGCAAGAATCAGTACCGATAACTTCCCCCTCAAGGCAATATGGCCCAATGGCCAGTCAGTACAGGTGTGGTTTAATGGCTGTTCAGGAATAGCCCTCTGCCCAGGATGGTGGCAGGAGAACTTGGGCCCTCCTTACTTCAATGAGTCCCAGTCTGGGATCCTGTCAGTGATGAGTACACTTCTCACTGGGTCAGCAAGGATCCCACTACTTCTCCCCATCTCCCCCCTCATATTGCCCCTAGTCAGAATTGACCACCGAGGAAGGGTTCTGTAACTCTAGCAATGTAGAGTTTCCCTGGACTATTTCCTACTTTGTCTCTTGAAGCAATAGACTGGACCTCTCCAGGATCTCTTGGTTCCTTGGCCTGTGCAGTTCTCAGTGGCTCTTCCTTCTTTTAGATGTCTTCAGGTGGCTGGGTATGGTCCCACCTGGATCTCATAGGTCTGGCTTCTGCAATCTGTGGCTTCAGCAGATCTTGGGATGGATCTGATAATGTGCATCCCCCTTCCTCAGTGGTCAATCCTTACTAGGGGCAATGTATGGTGGGGGCATTCAGGGTCACATGCCTTCCAAACACAGTGGGAAGAGAAACCAGTGGGCAGAGCCAGTGGGCAGAGCCATCCCAGGCCTTGCACTTTGGGGGGCCCATTGGAGCCCTGGGCAGCCGAGAGGATTAGTGGGTGGCCTGGTGTCAGCAGCAGGTTTTGGCCCCCTCCATACTCACCACCAGTGGTGGGAAGCAGAGCAACCTGGCCCCAGGCTGCTCCACTCTTCCAGGTCCCAGCATCACTCCACTTCCTGCTGCCCCCCTTCTTCCAAGGGGCACTTCCACTCCTTCTTCCAAGCCCCCTCTCTGAGTGATGTGGCCTTTGCAACAGGCAGAGGCAGGAGGGATCATCCTCCCACACTCACTGGAAGTAACTGGAAGCAGAGCAACATGGCTGGGACATGAAGGAACAGACTGGGCTGGAGCTGGGGCACTCTTCTTCCCCCTACTGCTGCCAGTGACTATGGGAGCCTGACAACTGCGGCCAGAGCTAAGCCCCCTGCTAATCTCCTATCCCGTGTTGCTTGTGAGATGGGGGTGAGGTGAAGAGGTGGCGGAGGCGGAGCAGAGGCAGGGAGTGAGCAGAGCAGGAGAGGGTCCTCTTCCAGGCTAGAGGTGGCATGGGGAAGAATCATGTGGAAGGAGGTCATGTGACCGGTGCCCCCCCCCCCTTGTGTCCCTCCCAGAAGTTGTCACCGGCCCAGACAGAGCTGAACTGTTCCTTTTTATACTGCTTTTTTAGTTGGAGTATGTCCAGGAGAAGCGAGGAAGCATTGTTTCCTCAGCCCACAATGCAGGGTATACGCTTCCTTTTTCAGTGCAGGGCGAGTACACCCCGTGACAAAAGAGGAAAAAAACCACAGAAAGAGCGAGTGGCATGGAAAAACACAGACCCAAATCTCCTTGAGACAGAAAAGCATAGCAGTTCTTCCTCTTCCTCTCACTGCAATGACTAAGGGAAAAGCCTGAAATGCTGCCTGAGTTGCCTTTTGATTCATTGTAATAATTAGAACATCAACTAATTCTGACACAATAGTGACTTCGTAGAGCCACTGAGGGGTAAACTGGCTTAGGGGCCACTAATGCCCTTTAATAATGTAGTGTGGTTAGTGGGATTATAGGTATGTTTATGAGAATATGGAACTTTGCATTGTTTTATTTTAGGAATACACGTGAAGGTTTAAGTGTAGGCTAATGTTTCATCCAACAAACAGTAAGTAAATGTTCTTCAACTATCCATATTGAGTTTTTGATTTTCCACTACAGCTAAATAATAGGACCTTTCCTTGTTTACAACTGACATCTTTCACATCAGTCATAGCCCATCATAAGTTATCCCCCTCCAGTAAATGTCTTCATGGCTGCTGGTAGGCCATGCTGGAGCTATGAGAGGCAAATTGTCTGAGCCCAAGGATCCCAATATGGCCATTTAGAGGATGGGAAGAGGCCCAGTGATTGGTACCATGAATGCCCATAGTAGGAAGACTGGAAAACAGATGGATGGTATGATTGTACCCCATAAGGGAATTGGACACCATACGAAGATGAGAACAGTGGCAGGAAATCACGTCCTCTTGCTACTGTCAAACTCAGTGGATGAAAAAGGTGGTGCACAGCATGAGGTTGCCAGTGAGTTAGGAACTCCAGGTGAACTCAGTACGGGGCCTTGGTACTGAGCAGAGGCAATCTGATGCAGATACAGAAAGGTCTGTCACGTACTAGAAATCCAGCAGTGCCAAAGGCATTGGGACTGGCGGTGACTATCAGTGCCAAGATGTCTGCTCCAAAGGAGTCAGCGATACAGGCCTGGTGGTATGATCTGTCGATGCCTGGCATGCCCCTGGTGGTACGGATGTCAATATCCATTCCACAGGGCCCTTTTGCAGGGTGGATTCTATGTCTCTGATACCCAGTCAGTACCAATGATTTCTTGTCTGTGCTCAGTGGAGCTGTAGATAGTTGAATGTGCTCTGTTGGAGTGGTACCATATGATCCTTGGGTACTGGATTTGGACAGCTTTGATGCCATCAGTACCAATGATACTAATAGAGCTGGAAATTGTTTTTCACTCAGTCACTGTGGGAACTCTTGTCTCTTTTCTTAGAGGTATTGAATGAGTGGCTCATGGGCTCACTTGCCTTAAAAATAGAGTGTTGCCGTGAGGTTTCCCACGGTCTGGAGCAGGGATGGGCAATAATTTTTGCAGGGGGGGCCACATTACCATTTTTGGTAGTGGTCATGGTCCAGCTCTGCCCCCAGAAAAGGCCTGGCCTCAGGCAGAAGGAGTTGGGCCTCAGGTGGAAGGGACAGTTCCCTCCAGGCACTGCATGCCCCTGGCAGGGAGAGGAGACTTTCAGCGATCCCCTACCCCCAGGATAATCAGGGCCTTGGGGGAGCACACAAAATCTCTCTCCCCTCGCCCATACCCTGCCAGGGGAGTACGGTGCCTAGAGGGAACTGCCAGACATTTTGAACAGCTGATGGTTCCCTCTAGGTGCCACACGCCCCTGGATGGGGGAGGAGACTTCATGCTCTCCTTCACTCCCAAGCCAATTGGGACCTGGGGAGTACACAAAGTCATTCGCTGTTCAAAATAGATGGCAGCTCTCTCTAGGCATGCACACCCCTAGCGGGGGGGGGGGAGGCGCCAGCCTCTGTGAACAGAGAATGACTTTGGGCACTCCCCTGCCCTCGATTGACCTGGAGGCGAGGGAGCAGCAGGGCAGGCCATCTGCCCGATCTAATGGCTTGGTAGGCCGGATCTTGGCCACTCCTGGTCTGGAGTTTTGGTGCAGCTTGGTTAGTTGAAGGGTTGCCTCCATTAGTTAGCGTGTCTACTTCTCTATTCTTTCTGGACCTGGGTTTCAGCTGCTAGCACAAACCATAACTTCTGTGAGATGTGTTTCTCTCCTAGTTAGCTGGATGCATTGAGAGTGTTCAGCAGTCACTGGGATAGATTCCTTGCAACTAATACATTTCTTGAAGCCTTGAGAGCCAGGCAAACACAGACAGGGGGTTGAAGAAAAGAACAAAGTGCAAAAACAATTTTTTTAAAGGAATAACAAAATAAAAGATACATGGAGTAAAGAAAAGTCCAAAAAGTAATGAAGAGTAACAATTCTGAAGAGGTTAATGATCCACTAGTGGATAACTAAAGCTCTGTCTCAAGCCAGGGATGACAGAGAAGGAACATAGGCTTTATCTACACTGCCACTTTCAAAACTAAAACTTCAGTTGTTCAGGGATGTGAAAAAAAATGGAGTGCTAAAAGTCTTAGTGCTGAAAGGTGCCAGAATAGGTACACTTTACTAAGGCTACCACCCCCTTGTTTAGGGTGTTGGGTTTTTTTTTTTAAATCACCATGAGAGCTCTTCTCTAATGATAACAAATGACTACACTGCCCACAGCACAGAACGGTGGCAGCAGCACTGTAACGTGAGCAGTGCAGACATACCCCAAGGAGGGTTTACCTGCAGCACGGGTTAGTATTGTGGCACGGTATACAAGGGGAGGAGGACAGCGAATGCATGTGTTGAATGGACATTGCTACTGAAGTTCTCCAATCAGCAGCGCAGGGACACCGATACACTCCAGTGGAACACCTACAGGGACACTATTGAAGGTCATCTTAAGCACCCCTGCCCTACCCAAGCTTCTGGGAGATATAAGGAGGGAAAGGAGCAGCCCCAAATGAAGCCCACCTTTAAAGCAGCTCTTCCCTAAAGCTTATGCTATTGTCCTGTTCCTTCCCTATACAGTGTATGTGGACATCTTCAATTAATGTATTATCTTTCCAGACTCCTCCAAAATACACACAACACCAGTACCCACAACTCCACACAATTAAAGACTCCCAGTCCCTGCCTACCTAGAACTGAGGCGTGAACGCCCATGAACTCTGAGCTGCAGATGTGGTTCCTTTGCTCTTCTTCTACCTCTTGCCCTCGCCTCCTCCTCCCCGCATCCTTCCAAGTAGCCTTAGAGGTAAGGTAAGGAGCTACAAAGGAAACAAACCATTCATTTCACAAGGGGACAGGTGATGAGGAAGCAGTTCTGCTGACCTGACACTTTTCATAGAACAAGTAGTGAGTTAACCTATTAGCAAACGGAGCCCAGCTCTGCTCCTTCCTTCCCCACCCATCTTATGAAATTATGATTGGTCCAGCAGACCTGCTCTTCCCTTGCTCCTCCCCTATCTAAAAATATACTAGAAGATCTAAAATAGCTGTTTAGACCCTTCTCTGCTCCAGGGAAGGGAAGTAGCAGGAGAAAGAAGGACAAGAGCTGCAAGAGGAGGCTATCCTCCCTTTTCATGCCAGTCAGCCTCACCTAGCTCTATGCAGAATATGATAGAATGTAAATCAATCCCGTTATAGTAAGTCTCAGAGTATTAGGCCTGTAATTCCTGGACCATCTCATAGAAGTAATGCATTTTGGGAGTTTCAAGAAGCCACCAGCATACTGTGACACAATAGTAAAATGATTAGATGAATTGTTCAACTAATTTGCATCCACACTGCTACTAAAAGAGTTCAGAATAAAATGATCCTTAGATCAGCTGAAAACAAGTCTAAGTCAAATATTCTTGGAATATATTAATTAGTTGGATTAAAATGCTTTTCAATGTGCATATGAAATGCTTAAAAAGCATTCTGGGAGAATGGCTCTTCAAACAGTCACTTTCTACTAAAGAAAAGACCAAAGAGTAGAGAGGTTTCCAAAAATTATCTCAAAGATGTCAGAACATATAACAGAAATATGTCTCAAAATATTGCTGGGATGTAGACAAGTATAATCTTTTTGAAGATGGGGAAACTGAGGCACAAGTTACACAAAAGTCTATATCAAATATGAAAATAAAATCTAGATCTCCTCATTCCTATCCTTGTGCGATTTTTTCCATTCAGCACCTGAGACCCAGACAGATTTTGTTTTGCATCTCATGAAGATAATGTTCCATGAAAATGTATCTGTCTGGCACTTCGAGTGTAGAAGGTGACGGCCTGCAAGAGACCTTAAATACCTTGCCTCCATAGGCTCTGCTTATAAAAACTCCCCAGGGTCACACATTTTCTGACTTTACGCAGTAGCTGCCACCAGCAAGTGAAACAAAAGACACCTCTTTCTTCTTGTACCCAAGAAGGAAACACTTACACTTCTTCCAGAGAGGCATCCCAAGTGCTTTTACCACAAAGACATTGAAAAAAAAAAAAAAGAGAGAGAGAGAGAGAAACCAAACGGCAGTCTCTGGTAGCTGAGCTCTCAGTCTTAGGCAAGCATACACAGACACAGACTTCCTGTTTCCTTCCAGGACACAAGAATCAGATCATTGACTTAAAATAAGGTGATTTTATTAATAAAACAAAAAGATATACTTGATAAAGCATACTTGGTTGCTAGGTGTCACAGAGCAACTAAGAACAGAACAGATTAAAACACCGAGAAAAAATGATATCTCTGGGCATGGCTTAAATAGTGAATGGGGGAAGCACATGGATTTTACACAGAGAAGGTATACCAAACAGCAAAGTTAAGAAAAATAACCTGATTGTGACTAAATATATGTTTTCCCGCTACTCACGATCCATGCTGATCCATACTTTAAGGCTCAATTCACTCCCATGCCCAATATTCCTTGTAGGCATATAGCACCTTAAAGATTAACAAAACATCTAGGCTGTGTCTAGACTGGCCAGTTTTTCCGGAAAATCAGCCGCTTTTCCGGAAAAACTTCCCAGCTGTCTACACTGGCCGCTTGAATTTCCGCAAGAACACTGACTTCCTACTGTCTGAAATCAGTGCATCTTGCGGAAATACTATGCTGCTCCCGTTCGGGCAAAAGTCCTTTTGCGCAAAGCTTTTGCGCAAAAGGGCCAGTGTAGACAGCTCAGATTTGTTTTGTGCAAAAAAGCCCCGATTGCGAAAATG
The DNA here is from genome assembly GCF_049634645.1 of Pelodiscus sinensis. Classification (NCBI taxonomy): domain Eukaryota; kingdom Metazoa; phylum Chordata; order Testudines; family Trionychidae; genus Pelodiscus; species Pelodiscus sinensis. Next base: position 55,584,787 of record NC_134711.1, read on the forward strand.
GCGATCGGGGCTTTTTTGCGGAAAAGCGCGTCTAGATTGGCACGAATGCTTTTCCGCAAAAAGTGCTTTTGCAGAAAAGCTTCCATGCTAATCTAAACGCTCTTTTCCGCAAATGCTTTTAACGGAAAACTTTTCTGTTAAAAGCATTTGCGGAAAATCATGCCAGTCTAGACGTAGCCGTAGATGGTATCATGAGCTTTCGTGGGCACAACCCACTTCTTCAGATGAGTCATCTGCAGAAGTGGGTTGTGTCCACGAAAGCTCACGATACCATCTACAAGTTTTGTTAATCTTTAAGGTGCTATTAGACTATTTGTTGTTGTTTAAGTTTTTCCTGTTACAGACTAACTCGGCTACCCCTCTGAAGCTTATAGGCATGGTCATTCTGATTACTGCACGTTGCTTCCTCCAGCCCTTAACTTAAAACTCACACAAAGAGAAAAGGAAGCAGGTATCTATATACAATTTCAACAGCCTTTTCTATTGGTTTTCCCGGCTTTCTGACAATACTCCTGCTAGCTATCTGAGTTTTACTCTTTAGTCACTGGGTGCTGGCCAACACACCTCCTATCCATTACAGCAGTGTTTCCCAATTTTATTTGGCCACGGAACCCTTTTAAACTCAAAAGAATTTTGTGGAACCCCTAATAGCAGTCTTATATATGGAGCTGAAAAAGTAGACCACAAATAAGTAAGGATAATAATAAACAAATGCTAAACAAGGTTATGAGATCAACACAAATGAAAACTGGTTTCAATAAAATTCATAAATGCTTAATATTTATTATTATTTTAATAACAAGATGTTATTGTAATGGAATTTTTTCATTGAACCCTTATTTTCACTTCACGGAACCCCAGTGTTCCCCAGAACACCATTTGGGAAACACTGCATTACAGTATCTCACTCACAAGAGTTGATGGTACTGCACAGTATTTGCTGAGTCCTCCAGCCCAGTTTCAAGCTGATGAGCAGCAATTTCTAAAGGATGGAGCTGTCTCAATTCAGTAAAGGTTTCTACAGATTACAGTCGTGTCGACTACTTCTATTTTCTCAAGAACACAGATTCAGTAAGCTTGATACAAGGTTTGTGGAAGGAGCAAGATATCATCATTGCAAAATAACCTTTAAGTCCATAAATACAAGTTTAAATGTATAACATCCATTAGATTATCTTGCTGCACTCTTACATTATTCCTGATTTTTGAATGCTCTAATCATGAATTAACTGCAGCATTCCATTAACCTGCAATTTATTGGTCCTATTTATGTAAATGTTCTATACTTTGCATATAAATAATAGTCTGCACCTCTCACAGCATTCTCCATGATCATAGGTAGTATTTTAAATAGCCATGGTACTGCAAGGATATTTTCAGGTACTGAAACATTGTAAAGGTTCCTTGCTGGTTTGTTTTTAAGTTATATCACAAACTTCAAACTACTTCTTAAGGAGTATATTAGTGACTATCATTTTCAAAGTTCTTAGAAACAAAGAATGTTTTCTTGAACAAAGGGTGAAAAAGAAGACTAATTAGCTAGGGCCGATTTCCTGACTATATGTTCTTATAACGAAAATGTTTGAGTGAGACTTAGTGTATTATTAAATGCTCTACAAATTTATGCATTTTGGATCAATGGCAACTCTTTTAAAAGAAAACTAAAAACTAATGTTATCCCTCCCATGAATTTTTTTTCCCCACTTGGAAAACCTTGTCTGCCTGTGTTTCTAACAGAGTATGAGTCAACATGTACTTGTCAGTTAATTGCTATTACAATAATTAGGGAAGGAGCAGAGGGTTCTTGGTTTAACTACTTTGCCACATAAAAGGAGGATATTATTTCTCAAACTAAAGATGGAATGCTAGAATTAAAAAAACCTGAACTCCACTTTACAGAAGTTATGATATGCTTAATAATTTCATTCAACATAATGTCACTGGTTCTTCACTGTCTTATATATTGCATAATCTCTTACACCTGTGGAAAATTGGGCTCTGTATTTCTTTAAAATAAACATAAGAATGTGCCATGTGTGTTATCAGAGGGACATAGAGCAGACACGTACTCTGTACTTATAAAAATATTTACTCTTTATAGTTACTACTTTCTTACATTGAGCTTGATCAGAATCATGGGTACGTATAGACTACAGACTTTTTTCTACAGAAGCTTTGTCGACAGATACTGTCGACAAAGCTTCTGTCAACAAAGAGCATCTAGACTACATCCAGTTCTGTCGACAAAGCAAGCCGTTCTGTTGACATGACAGTGTAGACGTAAAGGACAGTGTAGATGCAATAACACCTTCTGTCTACAGAACTCTGTCGACAAAAGGCATTATTCCTCATAGAATGAGGTTTAAAGCCGTCGACAAAACTGCTGAGTTCTGTCGATGTTATGTCGACATAACTCAGTGGCAGTGTAGACGCAGGTATAGTTTTGTTGACAAAAGTCCACTTTTGTCGACAAAACCCTGTAGTCTAGACATGCCCCATATGAGGATAATAGGCATCTGTTATCACACATCTTGCAAGAGAAGATACTATTTTAATTCAGCCTTTTCATATTAAGAAATTCTCCTTGAAATGCTTAATTGCAAATATAGTCCTTTAAGGATATTAAATTACTCAAAAGAGTGATTCCAATGACAGCATTTTCATTAAGTAATTTCATAAACACAAACACTGAAGTTAAACAGGATGTTAGTGAAAGTAGAATATAGTATTTAAAGTATACCATAACTACTAAGCAAGTCCCCAGGCAATCAACAGTGTGCTTCATTAAACTCCACAATGATTTCATTATCCTCCCACCCAAACATGTCTTATTGTCACATGATTTTACTATGTCAAGCCACTTTCTCCTCTCAAAGTCTCTCTCAAAGTCCATGAGTAGGTAAACATCCTTCAAATTGATCCCAATTAATAATACTCTCAGATCTCTCACTTCCTCAATGGAGAGCACTGAACTTTCAGGATAAGTAGACAACTTTTACCTAATCCTCAGCCCTTCAAAAATATACATGTATACGTTGTTTCTCCCTCAGACTGTCACTCCTATTATTTATTTTGAAGCTGGATTGCCTTTTAGGTACAGAATGTAGTCCAAGTCTCTTTCAATTATAAATACTATACTGTCAATGTTTAAAAGTTCCATACGTAGGCTATGTAGCAAAAAGCAGAAATATAGTCAAAGGGTTAACACTGTCACTTGACAGAAGGGAAGTTTTAAAATGCTGTTTTTCTCGTGTTCTTCCAACCACACTACCGCCCAGCTGTGGTTCCGCTTACACTTTATTTTGTCAAGTAACTTAACTGGGAATGCTGAATTGTATTGGGATAACAATTAGACACTCCTGACTCAAAAGTGCTTGCATTCTTAGGCTCTCATCCTTCAAACACATACATTCTTGACTTTTGCATGAATAGACCATGACATCAGTGACACCACTTGTTTGTACAGTTAAAGAGCATTTTTTTAATATCTGCAAGTTCAAGGCCTAATCATGCGAGAAGAGTAACAGGTGAAAAAAAGGTAAGTGTGAGGACAGGACCTGGTATAAGTTAAGAAATTATATACACTAGCTATTTGAGTGCTTTTTAGGCATTAAAACAGATATATGTTTAAGGAGGTATTTGCAGGAAGAGAGTTGCTTTATGAGTTTCTCAGCATTTTAAAATAAAAAAAAATGTTAAAAGAAGTTATCTGCTTCTGAAGCACTGCTGACTGGGTTTGACATCAAACTGCTGTATTTCCCTTCCAGCTTAGTGACAGCAGTTCAGAAGCACCTGGCTCTTTTGATTTTACTTGCAGTGCTGAATGGAGAACTGTTTCAGGTTCTTATGAAAGGGAAATGCAGTTATAACATTTGCCTCTTTATAGAGTGTTTTTCAGTTTCTTGGAAGGCACAATAGCTGAGTGGAGGACATCAGCTTGGTTTTTGGAACTAAAGTCTGTAATATTTACTTTTAAAACAGGGATAGGTAACTTAATTTTGTTCCTTCATTTTTATTTCCATCTCCCCTTATCCTCCACTCCATTTCACATAACGAACATGAATTTTTTTTGTGGCAAGATAGGTCCTATATTGGAAAGTATAAAAATTATTAATTTTGACTGCCTTAGGCCTACCTTCAAACCTGTCCTGCTGTCCATCTCTTCCAACCCTGCATACTACAATTGGATAAGCAGGTTTTATAGTCTATGCTCAATTCAAATATGCATAGACCTCAAAATGCACAAGATTTACAATGTACAGAAATTCTATTGCTACTGCTGGGTCCTTTCATGTTAATCATAAGCTACAGGAAGCATTAAGGTTTATCTTCCAATCCACAAAGACCTTTAATGTGTCATTGGAAGACTCCCAGCAAGTATGGCAACTTGTCCCTGAGCTCTACCCCTGCTAGGTCTACAGCTTTCTAATTTTAGGCATTGCGTAATACTACCACATTCGGGGGTATTCAGCCAGAGAGCATGCACAGTCTGCTCTTAGAAAAATACAGTACAGTAGTGATGATCACTGTAGCCAAAATATTTCATCTAATTACCGTATATTCTGTTCATCCCACAAGAATCTTGCACTTAAAATGAAATATAACTTTCAATTTCAGCCTCCTTGTAAATACCACAGAATGACAGTTGTATTCCATATTGCACAGAAGGAATGCATGAAGCACAGTTAGCTAGCCAGCCAGGTGCACCTCTTCTAAAGTGTAGTGTGGGTTGTGACTGGCCAAGTGGAGCTAGAGGAAGACTTTGGCAGAGGAGTAGGTGAATGAACTCATTTCACCACCCTTTTTGGTGATGTTTACAAGGAAATTGTTGCTGGTGAGGAGGGCAACTTTGTTTTCTGCTTCAGGTCTCTTGGATTGATCAGAGTGCAATAAGACACATAACGAGTGATTCTTTGTTCCTATTTCTGTTTGCGCAATAAGCAAATGGGTTAGAATGTTAGAATTAGAAAGTTCCATGACCGTTGGAATTGATTGTTGAGAAGAAAAACAAGCGAAATGACAGTTTTGTCAGTGCCTTTCACTGGCAGGAATTGGAAGTGAAGGAAAATGAATAGGCAGTAGGATAGAATGTAAGAGATTAGTGTCATAGAAGAATTAGCTGAATAAAGAAAGACGCAAAAGAAGCCAACGGCACAGGGAGAACAAAATATCCAGGACAAGATGTGACAAGATGTGAGTACTGTTGGCTAATATTTCACTGTATCAAGAATGTAACGAGTTAACTGTGGCCTAGCTATTTTTAAACTTAAAAATTCAGTCTTAAGGCCCAGCATTTCAGTGATCCTCTACAGCATCCTTAGACTTGTGACCTGTGATCCTGCTCTTTTCAGGGGCCACACAGCAAGTAGTTGCCCCAGCTGTCATTTTCCATCCAACTGCTTTCACTTTAGTGACAGTGGCAGAGCTCCAATGTCCAAAGCACCTGCCCCTTCTCTCTCTGCTCCGAAAGTTGTCTTTTGACTCTATCTCCATGCAGTTAGCTCACTGAGGGTGTGTCTACATAGCAAAGTTATTTCAGAATTATGGCCATTATTCTGAAATAACTATGCGAGCATCTACACAGCAATTTTGTTATTTCGAAATAATTTCAAGATAACGGACGGCTTATTCCGACTTCCGTAAACTTCATTTTACTGAGAATAATGCCTATTCCGAAATACCTTTTTTAAAATAAGGATGTGTGTAGACACTCCCCTTCTGCTATTTCAAAATAGCCCCTCACCAGGGCCATTCTAAGTTATTTCTCCTAAGGCTCTAAATCGAGATAGCATGTCTATATTAAGGAAGCCTGCCTCCGACTAATTTTGAGGCTTCCCTGCAGTTTAGACATGCTATTTTGAAATAAACTATTCTGGAATAACTATTCCAGAATATCTTATTCCGAAATAACTATGCAGTGTAGACATAGCCTAAGTCTGTAGATAAAGAGTGGGAGCCACCACAGCCTGAAGGGCAGGAGCTTCATTTACATAGGAGACTTGATGATTCATCCTTGATTACTATGAAGAGGCAGGGGGAGAGGAAGGACCCAGAAGGAGATTTTCCATTACTCAATCTAGAACCAACTGTGTAACTATTACATATTCAAGAGCCTGATTTTTTAAAGTGAACCTCCCACAAATTGAAAAAACAAACCTTCAGTTTCTTAGCCCCACATTAAAGATTTTGCACCAAATTGTCAGTTTGTGCATCTCCACTGAAGTCTGTAGCACAATGCAAACTTATAGTAGATGAGAATCTTGTCCTTATCTCAAAGACTTGTTAGCTAGGATGAGTGAATAAATGGATTCAGAGATGCATAGATTTGGGGAGGAATTTCTGTATGTAGTGTGCTAGCACTGAGGGCTGTGACTTTGTCTCCCAGAATAGACACATCTGGGTCATCCATAATCTTTTAAGTGCATGCAGAAACTTGTCTGCAGATCAATAATTCACAAGTTTCACATTATTCACATAGAGATCTTGGTTGTCCCAGGCTCTTGGACAATGTATTTCCTAGCTAGTTGCTATAAAAATGTTTAGAATTGGGTTCAAAAGCTTGGAAGAGAAAGAGGGAGAGGAGTGTGTGTTATTCAAATAGAATTCAAGTGGCTCCTGTGGTAGGATCAAGTAAATCTATTTAAAAGTTGTGAGACCTAAATTACACAGCTCATTTTTAATTTCCATTTTATTAGCTCATATGAAAGACCATTAAGGCAACAGAATTTTATATACTAATGTAGTCTTTGTTTTAAAATGAAAAAAGTCACTAGCTTCTTCAATCCATATTACATTACCTATGTATGTATCTTTTTGGATTCATAAAACAGATGTGTTTGCAAAAATGTGCTGTTACTGAGTATTATAGGCACTGCCACCATCTTTGCCTAGAGTTCAAATTGCTTGACATTTTCATTTTAAGAACCGTGCTTCTTTGCTTATAAACTTTGCCAAACTAACCATTTTGGCTGATATTTTCCAGTGTCTGCCACAGACTAAATTGTTCTGGAATGTTTCATAAAAAGAGGTTTAGTCATTACTAAAAATGAGACCCCGTCTATACTGAGAGTATAGGTCAAACTTAGCTGTATTAGGTTGATTTTCTAAATAATGAGTCCACAATACCAAGCCTGTTCCATCGACTTAATGGGCTGTTAACGTCAATTTCTGTACGCTTGGTTTCACGAGACATAACTGCTGAATTCAATCTTGCATGATCAACTTTCTGGTAGTTCAGATGCAGTGCTGTGAAAGTCACTCCGAGAGGTGTCCCCCAAGGCCCTGCAATGACTGGTCTGGCTATGACTTTCAATTCTACTGCTCTCTAGGTGAACAGAAAAAGCCCTGGGAAAATATGAATTTTGTTTCCCATGTAGCCAGCATGGCAAGCATACCTCAATCAGGCAGCACACCTGAGCAGCATACCTGACCATGAGTTCAAGTTCCATGAGTACCATGAGTTCCCAGGGTCATGGATGACACCAGCATGGAGCATGCAGGAGATCCTGGACCTCATTGCTGTGTGGGGAGAGGAATCTGTTCAAGCAGAACTATGAACCAGCAAAAGAAACACAGATACATATGACAAGATTGCAAGGGGCATTGAGGAGAAAGGATACACCAGGGATGCCAAGCAGTGCTGCATAAAAATAAAGGAGCAGTCATATCAAAAGACAAAGGAGTCAAATGGATGGACTGGAGCATTGCTGCAAACATGCCACTCCTATGAGAAGCTGATTGAGATCTTTGGGGGAGTGGAGGACCTGACCAGCTTTCCTAGTCAATCCATGGATTCCTCCCAAGACACTCAGGCAGCCTCGGGAAGTGGCATGGAGGACAGCATGGAGAAGAACCGTCAGCAAGAGAGCAGGGCAACCGATGTCACTGAGAGCCAAGAACTTTTTATAACTTTGGAGACAATCCCCTCCGCCCAGGATGTCTCTCAGTCAGCACAGATTCCAGGAAGGGCACTGTGGTGAGTTTACATTTTTTATCTTGCTAACAGTGAATTAAGGCAAGTGGATGTGATCTGTAGATGCTACTATGCCCATACAGCATGGGGTCCCTGGAACAGCTTGTTAACATGTCTGTAGTTGGAGTAGAAATCCTTCATGCACATCTCCATAAAGCTCTCATAAAGGAACTCTTTAATCCTCCTTACAAGGTTGCTGGAGAAGTCTGCCTTATTCTGTCCTTCGTGGTAGGACATCTTACCACACCAAGATAAGGCAGTAAATGGTCTGGCATCATTGCAGCACAAAGCATTGCAGAGTAAGGGCCAAGTTTCTGGCCACATTCAGTCAGCACTAGGGATGTCAAAATGTGGTTAAAAATGTAACCATGTAACCGCTAAAAATCATAGCAGTTTCACACACTGCAGGCTCTGCAGTACAAAGCAGGGAAGCACACTGAATACAGGGGCACCTTGCTGAAAGCAACATGCATGATTGCAGAGCCTGCAGTGAAGCTTTATACAGTAGAATCCACAGTGTGTTTAACCATGTAACTGTTATGACTGCTATGAAAGAAAACATGCATGACTACAGAGCCCACAGCAGAACGTCCACAGGAGCGGGCCCAGCAGCCCCTGTCCACACCTGCTCCCAGTGAGGAGTCTTTGCTGTGTCAGTAAAGCCAGCTCCCAGGGAGCCAGCCTGGGATGGGGAAAGAGAAGGGTGACCAGGCCTGCCACAGACAGGGGATGCTCCAGCAGGCCCCATGGGGCAGGAGTAACTCCCTGCCCATAAAGTCTTAATGTTTACATGACTATTTGATAGTCCTTGGAGGCAAAGCCAGCAGCCAGTGTGCTCCCAGCCCCACTTCTGGGCAGCCTCTATCAGAGGCAGCAGCATGGAGGGAGGGCAGGTGGATTCAGTGCTCACAGGGAGCCTGCTTAAAGCCAGCTCCTCACCAGCTCCCACTTCCCCCTTGCTGTCTCTGATACAGAGGCAACAAGGAGTATGTGTGTGTAGTCGATAAGATTAAACGATAAATCAAGGCTTATCAGTTAATCGTGTAGTGGACCACATGTTGACATCCCTATAAGTGAGTGCAGGAATACGCTGCTGGACGACATGTGTGCAGAGTATGAGGAAAGGAAAGCATGCAGGGAATGAGAAGTGAAGCACCAGGAGAGAGTGTTGCACCAGGAGAAGAGGTGCCTGTCCAGGAAGGAGTCTTGGAGTGCGGCATGCAGTCCATTACATCCATGACTCCACAATGGGAATGTTGCATCTGCTAAGGTCTAACCTAGTTAGCAGACTGTGGAACCTTCCCTTTAAGTGCCTAAGCAAAACATTCCCTTAAAGTGCCTAAAAGCACATTCTGCCACAGGGCTCAGGCCTGTACACAGGGGATGTAGGGTGCAAATGCACATCCCCCTATTGCCCCTCAAGGTGTCCCTCCCCTGTGCTCCAGCTGGCCAGAGGAAGGCTGGGGCTGATTTTTCCTCCCTCTCTGTCGGGTCTTGGCCTTGCTCCTGGGGGCAGGGGAAATCAGTTCCAGCCTTTCCTTTGCTGGCCAGAGCAGGGGGGAGGGAGGCTTGGGCAGAGCACCTCTCCTGCCTTTCCCTGGCTGGCCAGAGCACACTTACTTGGGGAAGCATCACCCCCCCTGAAATTCTTGCATACAGGGCTGTGGCTGGGCAAGATGTGGCCCATGCCACCGAATTTCCAGGTGGTGGCTCAGGCAGTAGGATCTTATTTAAATGGAAAATAGCTCCCAATTGCAGCATTACTTCAGCAGGGGCTGAAACTACAAGTCCTTTCCTGGGTTTTTAATTCAAAGTCTCTAGCCGCAGACAATTCTGGAGTGAGGCTAGTCACCAACCTTGCCTCTTCCACCCCCAGCTCCGCCCCTTCCAGGGGTGGACCTGACCGATGACCACATACCAAAATTCATTAAGTGGCCCCCCGTAAGTATTATTGCCCACTCCTGTTCTACTACCATTCTGTACTTGCTTAGCGTGTAGTTGAACTTTTCTTTGCTGCAGTCCAGGCTGCCTGTGTATGGCTTCATGAACTATGTGAGAAAGAGATAGACTGGGTCTCCCAGGGTCACTATTAGCATTTCAATGTCTCTGATTATAACTTTCCGGTCAGGAAAAAAGTTCCAGATTGTAGCTTGCTGAACAGGCAGGAGTTCCCAAAGAGGCGCGTGTCATGTACCCTTCCAAACCATTCCATTTTGATGTTCGTGAAAGAGCCCGTGATCCACCAGCTCCTTTGAGGTGCCATTGAGAAGTACCCCTTGCGGAACTCCTTGGCAAGCTGGTCGGGTGCCAAGATGTGGATGTGTGTTCTATCGCCCCACCACAGTTAGGGAACCCCAGCGTGTCAAAAATCCTCCACTATGGCTTCTGTTTCCCAGAGTCACTAGCCTCTGTAGCAGAAGTGTGTTAATTGCCTTGGCTACTTGGGTCACCAAAGTGTCCACTATAGATTTTCCCACTTTGAACTGGTTCCCAACTGATCAACAGTTGTCTAGCATTGCAAGCTTCCACAAGGCTATTGCCACTCGCCTCTCCACTGTCAGAACGAGTCTCATTCTGGTATTCCTGCACTTCAGGGTAGAGGAAAGCAACTCACAAAGTTCCATGAAAGTGGCCTTAACGATGCAAAATGTTGCAGCCACTGCTGATCGTCCCATATCCAACATCACAATGTAGTCCCACCAGTTTGTGCTTGTCTCACAGCATCAGAATCAGTGTTCCACTGTGTCCAGAGGATCAAATTCCAGCAGTATTTGCTCAATGCAAGTGCTTTGCAGAACAGTATGTTCATGGCCTCCTGAGTTTCTTTCTCAATTTGGTGGATCCTGGATATGCTCTGGACATACTCCAGCATTATGTGCAAAAAGGTTAATGTAGGCATCATAAAGCTTTGATGATGAACAAGATCCATGACGGGGTACATGCTCACAGTGCTGCAGTGTCTGCACAGATAACCAGCAAGAGCAAAAAGGGGAGAAATGGACTGTTTGTCATTGCAGGAGGGGAAGAGAGGAAATGAGTTCATTATGGGCCACTGATGACATGCAGCCAGAACCACCCACTGCACAATTTTGGTGTCAGCATGCTCTGGGAGCATAACTCAGAATGCAAAGGGGCCCAGAAAAATTAAAGTCAAAAGTGCCCACTAATAGTCAATAAGGATGTGGGGATAGCTACCTACAGTGCATCATTCTCAAAGTCAACGGCAACCACCATACTGAGGATGTATTATACTTCAAACTGTGTTGAATTTGTGTGTTCAGTGCGGATATGCACTTTCAACTTCAAATTTATTAAGGTCAGTTTTTTAGCGCCCCGTTTTGTGGCCTTATCTCATAGTGTACACATGGTCTTAGGTAAGAAAAAAATATGATTTACTCATGAAAATCATGATCATAACCTTTTCATTGAGAAGCTCTAGCACCGTCATGAAATTAACAGTGGGTTTGCCTTTGTGTTAGAGATGGACCTTCTGGGCAGTTTTTCCACAGAAACAGAAAATTAGGCCAAATTATGAGCCTTTGAAAAAGTTTCAGTTTGCACACCATCAGCAGAGTTTTGTTAAAAGTCAGCAGATAAATTATCTGAAAAATCTTGTCTTCACTGAGCATGCTGCAGCTTGTAGCTATAAGTTTAGAGCAGGACTGTCTCTGTAATTGTCCATCCTGGCTGCTTGACATTGGGCATCACAAAAAGGAACAGGGTGATAGTGAATGAAGTAAAAAAGAGCTGTGCTTTGAAAATAAAGTGCCAGAATACTAAATAATCTAGCTCCCTGCTTACTGACTATTAGTGGGTGCTTTTGACTTTAATTTTTTTGGACCAACTTCAGAAAAAGGGTGCTTGGACTAGGGATGTAAAAGATTAACTGGTAGGGACTGGAACAGCTCCCTGGCTGCCCTGAGCAAGCTCCAGTCCTACAGAGCTCACCAGAGCAGCTCCTGTCCTTGGTGCGCCCACTGCAGGTTACACGCAGGCTCCCCCAAAACAGGCAGCCCGCTGCAGAGCAGACAGCAAAAGCTCCCTGGTCCTGGACAGGCTTTGTTGAGGGCTCTGCAATATAAAACTTATTAAACTTTATACTGCAGAGTTTGCAGGGCCTGTTACCACTCTGATTTTTTTAGTTACATTTTTAACCACATTTTTACATCTTCGACATTGTAACACCAACTCCTATGCATCCTGTCACCATAGGGTTTTCACAGCCCCAAGTTAGGAAACCAAGATCCTGGGAATTATATAGGGAAAGCTAGGTGCCTAGGAAAATGATTCACAGAAGCCACCATATTGAGCAGGAAGCCACTTAAAATAGCCAAAAGTGAAACGTACAGGAAGGGGCAGGATTATTTAGGGCCATAGGAACTTAATTGATACGCTGGAAGGAGATGTCTCCTCCTGACAGGATTCTCTGATGTGAACCCTTTCCTGTAGTTAGGTGCCTAAATCAGATCAGGACTCTCTCGTGACAAACCCAGGAGAGACCCCCCCAACCTTTTGTCTCAATTACCCTATGGTTATGGCACTCTTGGGAGAGGTGGAATATCTGGGTTTAGATCATGCACAGCAGGAATTAAAGCCTAGGTGTCCTGCATCCCAAGTGAGTACCCTAACCACTAGGCTATGGGTATAATGGAAAACAGAAGGAAGGACACCTCTCCCCCAGCTTTCTCTGGGAATGGGGGGGGGGGGGGAGGAGAGGGGAGGATTAGGAGTGCTTTGAGCACACTTACCAAACAGACATTGCAGGAAAGGGAATACCCATCTTGAGAATCCCATTGAGATTTAATCCGGAGACAGAATGTTAAGCAATTTAGCAGCATCAGGACTTCAGTGGTTTTACATGTGTTTGCTGACAAACAGGCACATCCAAGATTAGGCAGCAGTGATTTTGTGAATCAGTGGAAAGTCCCTTTGGGAATCTAATCCTCTGGGCCTCAGTGCTCTATGAAATTATTTTAATGGGGTTCTCAGTAGGCAAGGTGTCTAGCAATTGGCATCTACTTGGTTGTAGGCAGTGCTTTTTTTTTTTTTTGTTAAAAAAAAAAGTGCCGGTACTCTTTAAGACCCAGCCAACTGTCAGCCATTTTCATTACAGAAGTGCTGGTACTCTGATCTTTGCAGGTAAGCCTACTGTCAGTACCATCACAAAAAAGCACTGGTTGTAGGGGAATCTAGGTCTGCCCACTCCACTAGGCGCCTATAGCCCTAGGAAGGTCATCTACGTTTGGCCTCTGGGAGGGACCCTCTAAGGCACCTTCCGTGGATTGCTTCCTACCACCACTTCCTACCCTCAGTTTCTGAACCCTCCCAAGAAAGAAAAAAAAAAAAAACCAAATTATTGGCCCCAGCAGTTAGTATCCACTTTAGGGATACATATTTACACAAATAATAATACCTGCTAGAATTTACAGTAGTTACATGTTTACACATGGGGGATGGGGGGGGGGGGGGAAGGGCAGGCAGGAGCCAGTTTTTAAAGCCAGCTTCCCTCCCCTCTCCCTCACCTGCTGCCTCTGTTAAAGAGGCAGCACCAGAGGAGCTGATAAAGGAAGCTGCTTTCAAGCCAGCTCCCTGAGTGTGCTTGAAAAAACCTTGTCCCCCCCCCCCCCAACCTCTGCCCTCCATTAGAGGCTGCAGCATGGGAGGGGCAGGTGGTTCTGCAAGAGCCAGTACTTGTGGGGAGCCAGATTTAAGATGGCTTCTCCCAGCACCAGCTCCCATCTGCCTGCCCCCATGCTGCTGCCTCTGTAGGAGGCAGGAGAGGGGGCTCCACAGAGCCACCACATGTGGAGAGCTAGTTTTTAAGCTGGCTCCCTAAGTGTGCCAGCTTCCCCAGAGCTGCCTACTCCCCTCTTACTGCCTCCCACAGAGGAAGCAGTGCTGGGGGATGGTAGGCAGGAGTCGACATGCATGGGGAGCTGGCTTAAAAGCAGGCTCTCTTCAAGTGCTGGCTCTGCAAAGCCACCTCCCCCTTCCCCTGCCTTTTTGCAACAGCAGAGGAAAAACAAAGTCATTGTGATTATAATAGCTTTTATATTATGCTTTTTATCAGTAGATCTAAAAATACTTCAATTATGGTCAGTATCATCATCATCTCCTCCCATTTTACAGCTGGGAAACTGAGACACATAGCGAGATGCCTGCTGTCACCCAGCAGCACGTATGAAACCGAGGTCCCCTAAGTACCAGTCCAGGACTCTGTGCACTATGACATATCATGTGTTTTTCAGAATTCTTCAAAACAAAGAACTTTATTTCTGTGATAACAAATTTAGAAAAAGTGCTTTTGAAAAAAAAGTTTTTCAGCCTAAAGACAGACAATACTCCAGAATTCCTGAAGTGTGCTTAGTAATGGATGTTTCCCTAAATTACTGTATATTATTGCAATATTGATTTTAAAATATTGTACATATTTGAATAAGTACATTGGATTATGGCCACAGGGCCTGATTTGCTGAAGTGCTAAATACCAATAACTCCAAGTAAGGCAATATGAGCTATAAGAATTCAGCAGTCTCTGGTGGTATGGAGGGGAAGTCTGGTCCACAATTTCTAAAACTTAATAGGGAGAGAGAGAACAATGAACCCAGACTGTTTGAAATGTGTGTATTACAACAAATAACCTTGAGTGAGGTTCATCAAGTATATTTCACTTTTATTACTTTAATACACAAGCAAAATTTGTAGCGTTAAAGAATTCCCATTTGTAAACTAATTAATAAATTAGAGTAATTTGATCAAAGATGAAGCGACATTACAAGTAGTTTCATCTAAAGACTGTAGTTATCAATTCAAGTCCCCCTTGCCTTCCCCTCTCCCCACCAAAAAACCCCCACCCTACCTCACAATTCAGTTTTCATCAAGGTATATACTATGGCTGTGTCTAGACTGGCAAGTTTTTCCGCAAAAGCAATCTTGCCAGCTGTCTACACTGGCCGCTTGAATTTCTGCAAGAACACTGACTTCCTACTGTCTGATATCAGTGCTTCTTGCAGAAATACTATGCTGCTCCCGTTCGGGCAAAAGTCCCTTCTGTGCAAAGCTTTTGTGCAAGATGGCAAGTGTAGACAGCTCAGATTTGTTTTGCGCAAAAAAGCCCCGATTGCGAAAATGGTGATTGGGGCTTTTTTGCGGAAAAGCGCGTCTAGATTGGCACGGATGCTTTTCCGCAGAAAGTGCTTTTGCGGAAAAGCGTCCGTGCCAATCTAGACGCTCTTTTCCACAAATGCTTTTAACGTAAAACTTTTCCGTTAAAAGCATTTGCAGAAAATCATGCCAGTCTAGATGCAGCCTATAGGTAAAATCCTCAAGTAGTCTGATTTGGGGGGCAGACAATTTGTTGCCAGAAAGCTGTGGTCCATAATCAAAGTTTCAACATTTATACCTGTAAAGGCTTAAGAATATGACAAGCATGAAAACATACAGTGCTATCTTCCTGAGTCCATGGAAAACCTGAGATACTAAGAGCACCACCAAATATAGATGAGCCTACCCTTTCTTCTAATCCCTTCACCAACATGCCTCTTCAGTGGAAGTGAAACACAGTATACCAACTCCTTAACTTCACCACTAAATCTGCCAGGGAATCTCTGGAAGTGAACTAGGACCTACCTGCTTCCCATTACTCCTTAGCTCTATGTACAAGGCTGGGTGGCTAACCTGTTCCTGAGCTTCAGTTGTGTCCTGGACCTGGTTTGGTGGCAAGGGAGCATAGGGGGTTTTGTTCCCACCATTCTCAAGCTAGCATCTGAAACTTGACAACTTGTTGGCTCAAAACTCAGAAGTAGCAACAATTCTTTTTCTATGGGTCTGAAACTAATTCAATATCTGGACAAGATCAGTCCATGTGCTCTTTCCAGAGAAGTTCAAGAACCATGCCATCATGCTAGTGCATGAAAGAGGAACTGAAACAGACTACATGAAGTGCTTCTAAATGTTAAAAGTGAACCTCAGATAAAGAAAAAAAAATGTTTTCCACTGGCTTCTTTCAATTTTGATAATCTTAAGTGTAACTTGTAAGTACAATGTGATATTCAACTTGTCCCTTCAATATCTGCTAAGCATCTTCAGTGCAGCTTTGCTCACCTGCTAATAGTTAATATTACCTAATCTATATCTATATTATATATCTTAATAGTAGCTTTAAAAGTCATTATTTTAAAAAATTAAATGTCCTTAAGTAACCAGTGACACTATTTAAAGCATTTCAATCAGCTTGAATAATGGGACTAGACTAGTTATTTCAATTTTCTTAAGTTGACTTGTCAGGCTTGCTTTCATGTTTCCATTAACTAGAAGAGTTTCCTCAATTGTTTTCATACTATGGATTAGGCTTGAAATTCATCAACTGTCTCATTGACCACCTGGCCTTATATTGGTGATTGTAGGAATCACTTCCCCTTTTTCATTTACAACTGCATAAAATATCTCTGCTAATCAAAGCAATTGCTTAGTCAGAAACCATTTTGTGTATTTTAGCTATCTATTGTTTTATAGGTGGAAAAGAAATACAAGCCATCATTACATGACCAACAAATATTTCAAGGACTATTTGTTTATTGTCCAGTTTTCCAATATATTGAGACCTTTTATTCTAGCACAATGTTGGAACATCTGGACTTGAAACACTATGGTGAAATGTTTTTTTGTTAATTCCAGTGCATTTTCCCCCAAATGTTTTCCAAACATTTTATTGGTCTTTAGTTTTGTGAAAATGTTCAAATTAAAAATAAAAACAAAAAAGAATCATGATTAAGTATGACTCTAAACTTAGAATAATAATTTTCTTTTAATATTCTGCAAAAACACATAAGAACGGCCATACTGGGTCAGACCAAAGGTCCATTCAGCCCAGTACCCTGTCTGCTGACAGTGGCCAATGCCAGGTGCCCCAGAGGGAGTGAACTGAACAGGTAATGATCAAGTGATCTCTCTCCTGCCATCCATCTCCACCCTCTGACAAACAGAGGCTGGGGACACCATTCCTTACCGATACTGGCTAACAGCCATTTATGGACTTAACCTCCATGAATTTATCTAGTTCTCTTTTAAACCCAGTTATAGTCCTAGCCTTCACAGCCTCCTCAGGCAAGGAGTTCCACAGATTCAGCAATATGGAATGTAGCCCAGTTTCATATTTCAATTCAATGTTCATATCTCCCCTCCCCCCCATACAACACTAGCATTAAAGTACAGCTGTCGTGGCTGCAGAAAGATTACTACCAACCAATTCATACCAAACAGGCATAATAAAAAACCAATGCTTTCACAGTGGCTAGTCATGTTTAGAGAGTCAATTCATTTGCTTAAAGCAACTCACTAATTCTTTTAAGAATTATACTAGTTTGCCAGTCTATATGAAAATACCTGAATTCTAGTGTTCCCCAGATATATTCACTAGGATATCAATTTCACAACATTCAGAGGCCCATATTTAATATCTCTGCATTATAGAAATGATAGTCTTGAACTTACTGCAAGTAATTTTGTTTTCACTGTGTTGTACGTAAAAGATTTGGGTTTTTAAAGTGTGAAAATTTTATGCTTATACTGTATTGTCAACCCCAAGTATTCCAAATCATGACTTTGACACCAGATGACAAATGTGTGGGGTTCTTTATATTTGACTTATTGTTTCTATGTTAGGGTTGTCTTGCTTTATGTTTTCAAGCTTTCCTATGAGGGCTATACACATTTTTTTGAAAGAAAACTAATTGGGATGTTGGGGGAAAAAAACATCCATCAACTACTGTAAGAATCGCAATAAAATTGAGAGGAGTTAGCAACACTGCGATTGTCACATAACATATAAGCATCTTTTTAAAAAATTTACATGCATACAACAATGCTTTGTATATAGTCACTTTTCTCTTTCATGTGTGTCTGTTGTATACAGTAGCATCATAATTAAAAGGAAAAAAAACAAACAATAGAAAAATTACAAAGTTTTAAGGAAGTATGTTTTATGAATTTACTTAAGACAAGTTTTCAAAATGAATAATTTTATGATGATGTTATTTGTTATCAACACTGTTTTGAAGAGTCAGCCTGCAAGCCCATACTTACATGATGAGCCCACCACCTGCAGTGGAACTACTCTTGAGTAAGAATCTGCAGACCTGCTATAATATTGCAGTTTATTTTCCACTTTAAATATAACAAAGCAATCATGGTACACTAAAATTTAGCATATGCTAAAAGGCACCCTTAATAGGATGAATTCTGTACAGTTCATTAAAGCTATTTATCAACAATTTGCATGTCTTTAGTAACATCTTCTTTCCAAACAATAAAAGGTCTGGTAGCGCTTTATAGACTAACAAAACATATAGGTGTTATCATGAGCTTTCGGGGGCACAGCCCACTTCTTCAGATGACCAGAGTTATGGGTTTAGGATGCGCAGACACAAAATAAATAGAGTAGAAGGGAGAGGGGAGGAAAAAAGAGAAGAGGGTGGGAAACAAGGATCAGAGGGAATGAAAATATCAAAGGGAAAAACAAGTAGGCAGAGCTAGTGCCTATAAGCTTCTTTCCAAACAGCCAGTACACTAAAGTGTAATAAGAATTTAGAGTGTTAAATAGTAACGTGGGAGAAAGAATAGAATACCTGTTTTCCTTTTTGCTGAGTACCCCTTGTTAGAGAGTGCACTTTTTTATAGTTGTGCAAACACAGAAGTCCTGAAGTTAAGGCCAGGACTACATTGGTGTTGTTACTAAAAATGCTGGAAATATAAATGACTGTCATGTCAAGTGTCTGACTATTTCTTCTCTAGCCAAATGTCAACCCACATTTATGGTTCCAGTACTCGTTTTCAGGATTTTATCGTACATTGCACACAGTAGTGTTCACAATTTAAGAAATAAACTATGTAACTGTCCTCTCTAGCCCATGTAATAGACTGCAATTAGCAAAAAAAATACCAAGAGAGAAAATACACTATCTTCAATTTCAATAATTTACAAGTTACTGTTAAGAGATAATAGTTCCAATCAACATTTGATTAGCAAAATTACAATTCTGATGAGCAGTAACATTTCCAGGCAGCAAGAATAAAAAAAAAAAAAAAAAACACCACACACCGAAAAGGCCCCTTGGGAAGAAGTGACCCACATTTCATCCTCTGGAAAGGAGAAAACACAGTAGTGGCATGCTGTGGCCTGGCCTGTAGAGAGCAGCAGATGGACAAATAGGTTGAATTTCCACTACTGTTTTATGCTTGCAAACTGACTGGAACTATGATATAGAGCAGTGGTGAGGATTTTGTTTCACAATTAGATCTGTCTCACCCTCACCCGTTTTTTAAAAACTTTTACAATGTAAATAATCCTACATCAATCACAAAACTTGCATGATCCATAAGAACATTGATTCCACAAATACAAACATAAAAATAAAGTAAGCCAGCTGCCTTGTACATATTGGTTTTACATATAATCTAAACACTTTCGGTGTAAAATAAAACTAAGTTATGATTATAAGAACCATACAATAGTGAGATGTTACAGTAAGACAATGGTGTTTTGATCTACCATATTTGATCTATGACTTCTTAATAGGCAGCACAAGAGAAGTCTTAAGCTTTCAACACCACATATGGCAAGTGTTTGCTGTATATTTAGACTTCCAGATTTAAAAAAAACCAAAACCTTTCTACCACCAGTAGACTGCCTATCATAACTATGACCAATTCACCTAGACAAAAAAACAGCTTTAGAGAAATTGGATAAAAATCTTCATTTTTTTATTTAAATACTCTTCCAACCCCACCCCCAACGGACAACGCTTACCTCGAAGGGACATTTCTACTACTATAAAATAAATAGCATTGCAATACTGCAAACAGTTACAAAACCATATCAAATGTAACCTATTCAAAATTAAAATATGAAGCCCAAAGTATTGTTTAAATTTAAAAATACATAATAAGATGGCAGAGTCACGGGGGTTAGACACTAGACATTTTGTACCTTGCTGTTAGCTAATGTAAACTGAAGCATTAGCGTAATAGACGGCTGATTCCACAGGCACGCAGTAAAAGGAAGTAAACAGTAATTAAGTGCGGAAAGTAGCCTAAATAACTATCTACTCTAAGAATCTAGGTGTTCCAACAGCTCCTTGCAAGCTTGCTAGAGTCTTATAACAATAAAGTTTCATAAAACCGAGCTGCCAAGCACAAGCCCAAGAAGGGAGAGAGGTTGAAGAGTAGGAGCAAGCCCAGAACAAGGTCTCCGGGAGACAGCAAATCTCTCCCATCCCCACTCGCAGTGCACAGCCTGTGTCTGAGACCTAATCCCCCACCCGGAGCCTCCCCGCCGGCGAGATGGGGCCAACGCCTTGCTGCCCAGCGCCCCGGATCGCACGGGGCAGAGCTATCAGCGCCCCGACCACTGAGCCACCGCTCCGGAAGGTCTCGACGGAGCCCTCGCTGCCGACTGATCCCAGCGCTCAAATCGCCGCTTCTCCAGCCGCTCGCTTCCCCCGCGCACGCTTTATAGAAAGTCTCTCCTCGGGGGCGGGGGACCGGTGAAGTCCCTCACTCCCCGAAACACCCTTTAGCTGCCGCCTTCCGCCTCTCTGCCCCGGCCAAGTCCGTGTTTTGTTGACAGCTCTGTGGGCACAAAATGGGGCTGCTGCCGCTTCCATGGGCGCCGCCATTTTGTGAGGAGCCGCGGTTCTAGCTGTAGCCGCAGCCTCAGTGGCGGCGGCGGCAACGGCAGCCCAGGCGTGTAGGAACGGCGGTAGGGGTCTGTGTAATGGTTGAATACAGTGACCCCCCTCTAGGGAATCCCCAGCTGACAGTTACGTAAGGGACCGTGCGCAACTGCTGTGCTTAGCACGGAAACCCACCTAACCCTGGTACGCAATTCTACTGTCCTTCCCTCTGCCCGCGCCCTGACTGCATACAGGCTAGGAGAATGACTCACCTCTACCAAGTCTCCCCCACTTAGAGGAGACCTGACCACCTCCTGAGTTCAGAGGCATGTTTAAAACTGTCTCCCTGTTGTGACAAAGGCTGTTGCTGTGTATATTTCAATGAGACATTTAGACCGCAGTTCCCTATTTTGTTTTAAAGCTCTCATTCGTTTTGTCCCAGTTTTAGCAGCTTTGCATATAGTACTGAAATGGCAAAACTCAAAATATCATGAGTGCTAATCTGAAGCTTCTTCTGGTACAAATTGAATAAGGGACTTAAACAAAATAAGGCTGAGTGATATTCTTCACACAGAAATACACAGCAAAATCCTCCACCCAGAGAGAGAGAGAGAGAGAGGCTTGAAATACTGCCTGAGAACTAATTCCAAACTGAGGGATTCCTGTCTCCCCTCTCCACACTGAGTGTCACATAGAGGACAGTTCCTTCTAAACATCTTACTAGATCTCTGGTGGTTATATTCAAGCTGAAAGAGCAGTCAAGTTAAAAGAAAAACATATGAAAAAATGTTTTGTTCTCTTTAGTACAGAGTAGAAAGTCGTTATTGCTTTCCTTGAAATGCTCACTTGAAGCCATAATGTACCATTGATTTAAAAACAGAACTTCTTACTGAATTTAATGAGGAATTCTGCTTAAAAACTGCTGCTTAGAACCTTAGATTTCAATTTTTTGTATGTGAAGGATAAAGCTCCTCTAGAGTCTCACAAAGTAGAATAAGTGCTCACCTGGAGCCCTATTTACTCTATGAGATAGACAAGTGCCCACCGGGATTGCCACTTACTGGTCTGTAAATAAGGGAGGAGTTTGAAATCCTGGGAGGACTCACCTGGGATCCCATTTAATGTGTGACTCCATCCCTCCCCCTTTATTTTAATGGGAGCAAGATGGTGGCCTGACTGAAAAACTGTAAAAGCATTCATTTGGGTTCCTACATTCTGTAGCAGGGATAAGAGTTTACCTGGAGTCTCATTTATTGTATGCCCAGGCCAAGGCTGCCAGCTGGTGGCTTGGACTCAGATAAAAGAGGTCTTAGTCAATGTATATGAGGGACAATCCCTCCTCCCCCCCCCCCCAGTGGTATGAGGTCAAATATATTAGAAGCATACAGGTGGAAATCTCATTAACTGCTCCTAAGCATATACTGTATGTGAGTTTAAGGGAGGGTGGGTAATTTTAGTAAGTGTGTTCCAGTACAAAGACTATCACTTCTGGACCAGAAAAAAAATTAAGTTACCGAGCAAGACAATTAATTCCCCTAGTGGCATACCTGCCTAAGGTATCATCATTTAAGAAAGTGGTCAGAGTTCCTCATTGGGAAAATTTTATATTGTCTAACCTCTTAAACCAGTTTGGGAGCCTTTCAATATAGTATACCAAATGTCCCTTAATCATTCAAAATGCCTTAGAGTCAGACACCCAAAAGTTTTTTTAACATGAAAATTCTCCCATGATCCCTTCAGCTTATTTAAATCACTAAATTTGATTTAGGTCAATTTAATACAGTTATTTCAGATCAAACTTCCTGTCTCCTTGTTTCTCCCTCGAATAAGTCACCCTTTACAGTCCGGGAAGAAGGGCACATTTCCCCTGCCCCTAACTCTGGAACAACCGGTAGTAGCCGTTTTTTCCCTTCCCTCTACTCCTTCTCTCTTTCCGCCTGGCTTTGTGTGAAGTTTGCGGCACATTGCAGATGAGCCCTTAGCGGCGAGAGGAGCCTATTGTTCCCCGCCAGGAACTGCTTGCTGGGGCTGTGCTGGCTTTTGCCTTTCGAGCTGCCTTTTGTAGTACCCAGGCCGGCCTCTGGGGTTCGCTGTGTTGCGCTCTCGCCCAGGCAGCCGCACGGCGGCCTCAGATCTTTTTGTCTGAGAGAGAAGAGAAGTGAATCCCGCTGCCGCCGCCGCCGCCGCCGCTGCTGTAGCTGTACAGTGTGTGTGTGTGTGTGAGCGAGGGAGAGGGGGATTGCATGGAGCCGCGTCTGTAACACACACACACTGTCAATACCTCACTCCAGCTCCCCCCGCCCCACCACAACACTAACCCAATTCATTGTGTGATCCAGCAGCACCATGTTGAGTCTCATGTGCAGGCTGGATCGGTTGGGTTTGTGGTGCTGAGAGAGGCAGCGGCAGGAATTACTGAGAGGTGCCCCCTCTCCCTCCCTGTGTGTGTCTCTCTGCCCGTGTGTTGTGTGGAGACGGGACTCGCTATTACCACGTTCTCGGGGGCTCCCTTATTCCTTTTAAACTTTTTTTTTTAAACAAGCCCCTCTCCATGGCTGATCCCCGGCCGAGCACGGGCACCTGGGTCTCGTAAAGACAAGGAGGAGCCGGGGATTGTTGTTGTTTTTTTTATTGGATTTTTTTTTAAAGAAAATCTTTTTAATACAAAAAATGGCAAATTCGACGGGTAAAACCCAACCAGACCAGCGGAGAAAGGGACTCGCTTTCCTGGACGAGCTGCGGCAGTTTCACCACAGCAGAGGGTGAGGAAAATGGGGAGATGGAAGGGGAGGGGGGAGGCTTTTAAACCGGCCAGATCCAACTTCCAGCCCCTTCCCTGAAGGACACGGCAGTCCCCGTGAGGGAAGAAAGGGGGGCAGAGTTGACAAGTTGTGTTGTTTTGTGTGTATCGCCTTTGGCAGGTCTCCTTTTAAGAAGATCCCTGTGGTGGGTGGGAAGGAGCTGGATCTTCACGCTCTCTACACCAGAGTCACCACTTTAGGCGGATTTGGGAAGGTGAGTGGAAGTTTTAATTTGGGTTTCCCTCCCAGTAACCTCTTCACAAAAGTCTCCTCTGACCCTCAGGGGCAGAGAGGGGAGGTGGGGTGGTCGGGAAGCGTCCCATTGAAAGCCGGTAAGGGAAGGTGGGGGGTGGAAGAAGGAAGGAAGCAGGCAGGCAGGTTGGTGGCTTGGCCTTGTTGGTGGAGAGATGAAGGGGGATCGTTGGGGGAGCAGTGTACACACCGCTTGTGCCTCCCTTTCCTCCTCCACAGCCCCCTTTCCCCTTCCCCTCTTTCCTGGGATAAGGAGAGAGAGCAGAGTGTGTAGGTTTGCGTGTGAGTCAGTTTCTCTTGCTTGCGATTGCTGCTTTCTGTGTGTGTTTCACACAGGCAGAGACGGAGAGGAGCGTCTGAGTGCAGTTTTAGTGCAACTCAAAATTAGCGGGCATGTTTAACATCGATAATCGGCACGGAGCATGGGCTAGGAAATGATCCTCGCAGCCGGGGGGGACCAGGCGCTGCCCTCGGAGCCCTTCCCGGAGAGAAATAACAAAAGGGGCACCCAAGACGGTGTGTAATCAAATAGCCATCTTTAGGCTTCAAGGCTAGGGACAGAAATGTAGGCCTCAAAAGAAAGGCCTGTCTGTGTCTATGGATCTGTCTTGGGGAGACTTACCGGGACTGCTCCCCTGAACCCTGGAGACCAATGGGCGCCCCCTCCAAGACTTTCGTGAATCATTTTAAACTTCTTTGGGTTTTTAACGGACCGCGTAAGGATTTAAAAGGGGGCGACAGAGGGACTCCCGATTGGTTATTGTCCAGGCAGTAAAAACAAAACAAACAACCCCCAAATAATATAATCTCCCTGTTTTCACCAGAATAACCAAATATATTAAACAAAATGTAAAATACGATGGAAAGCAGGATTATATGTTAGGCGAGACCACCATGGACAGGCTAAGAAATATAGCCATATATCCTATATACAGAGAGAGATCTATGTATATATGTGTATATATATATAAATATTTATCATATATTTATTTGTTTCATGACAGCCCATATTCCTTGTGATGTTCACTGTCAACGATGTGTATGTGTCTGTGTTGTGTATCTCTGTATGCTTTTGACAGGTATCTGAGAAGAATCAGTGGGGAGAAATTGTAGAGGAGTTTAACTTTCCCAGAAGTTGTTCTAACGCTGCCTTCGCTTTAAAACAGTATTACTTGCGGTAAGTGCTGATAAGGGCTCTTTCAGTAGTATTGAGCATGGGATAACATTTAATTTTCAACGTGTGTAATAATAAAAACATCCCCCCCTTCAAAAATACTCTAAAGCACTTCCTAACTGATTAGCGAGCTAGTTCAGTGGTCAATTGAAAGTAACTCTGTTTTGTTATTGTTTATATTTGTATTTTACATCTGCCAGCCTTAAACCTGTCAGGTAAACCCAAGTATGTAAACAATAGTCAGAGGCATTTTTAACTGATTATTTTAAATTGGCAATACAGTAAAATTGATACTACCAGCCAAATTAATATAGTCATTGAAACTTTGTTTCATTTCAGAGCAATAAAATGTCTTTATTGGTAAACTTGGTTACCTGTTTATGAAGGTAGATTCTGGTTTAAAAATACATCCTGTTGTGGAAAGATGGTTTGCTTCTCAACAGTATATAAATGTACAGTTATCAGCTGTTCTTAGTATACAATATTTTCAATAGATTTTTATCATCTTGAATTGTCAGATAGGATATTTTAATTTTTTTCAGTTTATCAGTTTCCTGATACTTTTTTCAGTGATCTTATTAAGTTCTTTAATGTAGTGCTAAAGATTATTGTTCTGACCTTTTGTGAAGCTTAGCATCGTTTAGTTTGGTGTGAGAGCTATTCTTCGGTTACTAAATAGTCTTTTATTAATGCTAATTAAAACTTTTATCAACTATAATCTGTATGAATATATTTTTATATATGTTTAGAAATAATCATGGCCTCTTGATTTAAAATGATGTTTGCCATATGTTTAAAGAGTTAACATTTAAGTTTCTAAATATATGCCTAATACTTATATTTTTATAATAATTTTCCAATTTTTAATGACAAAATAGATGCAGGCTGAGCTTTCTGTATGTCATATATCCTCTCTGTGTTGTTTTAATTGTTGATTTTTGTTTTCTCACAATGCACACAAGCAATATCTGTTTCAGGTTTAGCATTCTGAATTAGAAAATGCAGTAATTGCACAGGTGCACTTTCTATTGGCTGTCCTAGATTGACTTCCAGCTTGAAGCTGTAGAGTTCATAGCACTGTGTGGAGCAGTTATTGAGTTACAATGAAGTCTGGAAAACCTTAGTCAGATATCTGTAGCTATTGGATTTGTTTTGTGATGGCATGTTATTTCTTTAAAATCCATACCAGTTAAAGAAATAAACTTTTTGAAAACTAGTTACTATATTAATGGCTACTAGTGGCCTCAAAATATGGTAGGATCTCATTTTTGAGCATCTTCCATCTATTTTTGTTTGTTTTGTTAATATGCAGCATGAGGAGAATATTGCTAAAGATGTGCTGGATGACAGGAATTGTTTGTTTGTTTTTTAAGTTCTCCTAATGGACCATGAGTTCTCAAACTCATGCGAAAATGAACTAAAGTTGTACTATGCTGATTGTTGCCTTACCCCTCCCCTCCTTCATGTCCATAGTTTCACTAAATGTGAGAACACTGAAGTTTGTTGCAGTAATAGATTGTATATTCTTTGGGATAGTTACGGTGGCTTTTTCTGTGTTTTGAAAGTGTTTTGTGCAATGTGGTTATTAGTAAAATCAAATAATAAGTAGTTTAAGTATATAATCAGAAGATGGTTAATATGTTATTTCTTATTTACAAATAAATCAAATTTTTAGTAGACCAAATTGTATGTTGTTACCATAGTAGTACTGACAGGGTATTAAAAATACCAAATTTTTCTAAAAGATGTACATAAATGTTCATAACTTTAAAAGAACTGTACTTTTATTTTAGTGGAAAGAAAATTTTAAAATTTGTTAAAATGACAATCTTTTATAAACACTCCATATTTTTCATGGATTTCCATCTTTAGATGGATGTTCTAGATTTTTTTTATAATATCTGCTATTGTTTTATTTATTGGTAATAATCCCATTGGAAGATGTTCGCTGGACTGTTTTCTTAATTAACTTATTTTACCTCCACTCTGTGCATATTGATTTGTTACTGTAAGATTGTAGCTAGGGTACTGACTTCTGTGTGTGTGTGTTTTTTTATATATATTATTAAAGCTTTTTATTGGGAGTGTGAGAGACGGAAGAAAGCCACCAACACAAGTATTTTCAAAAATAACTAGTGATTTTTAGTGCCTCAGTGTTTGTATGCCTAACTTAATATTCCTCAAAAAGGTCTTATTTTCATGAATTGCTGGACATCTACCTTCTGAATCATACCCTTGTGAGGGAGTTCATGTTAGATGTACAAAATCATTAGTCACTTTTCAGAATCTTGGACCAGAAGTTTTAAGGACTTTTGCAACTTAGCTGGTCAAAATTTGGGCCTACCAACCTTATACGTTTTCCCCCAGGTGTAACATTGTGCCTGGATCCTATAGAGATATCTGCACAGACAGCAGTTTATAGGTGCCTTGTTGAACTCTATGGCACTCAGTGATGTTGGCTGTCATGCCATCTGAGACATTGCACATATACACTAAGAAGAAGATGCACAGGGATACCTTTGCAGATTTGGAGCCCTGATAGGTTGTGATGGTAGGAAGTTGTATTTTTCTGTGAAGCGTTTGGCATTATACATTGTTTGAGATAAGATATTAAAATATGTGGACCATTGACCTGTTTTGCTATACCATCTCTTTAGGTAGTGTCATTTAAAATTATTGCTTAAATAGCTAGTTAACTATTTGCATGACGTGCTGGTGATTCATTTGTCTTCATCAAGTTGAATGTCTTGTCAAAGATATACCACACCCTTTTCCAGGTAGGGTTGTTGTTTTTAAACTGTAACTATTTTTTTCATGTTGCCTGTTGTGGAATTTTGCCAGATAACTGAAAGGATGTGTTTTGAGCCTTCATTAAAACATAATTTTAAAACTGGATATGTTCTTGATTCCATGATAAACAATTCAGATAAGCTACAATTCCCTCCTCCCCCCAAAATATATGTCTGAGAGACTGCCTTGATCACAAATTTTGACTACTTAGTTGGTTTGAGCTGTCTGACAGGTACAGCAGTTTGTATGCTATGTTTCTGTAGTGAACCATCAAAAACCACAGTGCCAATAGCCATTGATAGACTTTATTTGTTAATATAGTGGTGTAAGTCTCTACAGCAGCAATTAGTGTAATTCCTTTGAATCTTACTGCAAATTAGTTGTTTCATGTCAATTGAGATGAATTAGTAAAGCATTTTCCATATACTACTTTGTTGGTATATTAAATGGGTCAGTACATGTAAATGTTGGTCATAAGCATAATTTCTACATTTCTTGTCAGCTGTTACTTGGTAAGCATGTTGTCAAAAGAGAAGTTTAATGAAAAAAAGAGAAGTTTATTTTATGTGATGGTTGAGTAGGCCCCCAGTCATACAAACAGTGTAGAGTCCTGTTAGTGAGACTTCACATGAGCATAAACCTACAGTGATGTATCTATTTGTAAGTTCTGTGCCTATAGAGGTATTTGGGGGACAGAAGGTGGGGGAAAGAGAATTTAAAACCAAAGATGCAACTGTAGTATAGGTGGTTGAATTAAAAATAATTTCTTACAGATGTGATTTTTTTCTTTTAATATATTTGTGGTGGATAGAGGAATTATTTAAAAGGAACAATATTTAGCCTATCAGGTAGAATAAGTTTAAATTGTAGTCATGGTTGTGATTTTTTTTTTTTTAAAGAAATTGTGAAGCTAGTTTGTAAGTGAACTCATGCTACGGATCAGGGCTGCAAAAACCAGAACGAGTTAATGCTAGCCAAAGGGGGTGTAGGAGAATAAGAAAGGTTTTAATAAATATCATGGGGGAGGGGGAAGGGGGAAAGTAGTAAAAGGAAAGTAGGTCAGTTAATAAATGAGGAAAGGGACAAAATTAATTATTTAAATAAGACCACCATACTGAACCCTTTAAACAAATTCTGTCTTTAATGAGGAAAAATAAACAAGCTTAGGCAATTAAGAACCAAGGTAAACTTTATAAGTATAACTATGAAGAGTAAGTAGAATTTCTTGAAAAATCTGAACAATTTTATTAACAGCTGAATTTTGAGGTAATACAGGATAAGAGAAAAGCAGACATGGTTCTGATTTTCAAATAAGGAGAATAATGCTAGACCCTTCTAAAATAATGAAACAAATATTGAGAAAATTCCCCTCTTAATATATACAGTTTTTGCCATACTAAGTTGATTTTTCCCTATTTTTTCAATAAAATGTTCAAAATTAGGCTTGAATCCTGTAACTGGACCTTCACAGACATCAGTGGGTTCTGCATGAATGCAAAGATTCCTCTCCCTGCTGATCTGATTGTAGCATCAGGGGCCGGGGCTATAGTGGATAAAGGGGAAGTTATAGCGGAATTTATTTAGATCGGAGTAAAACATTGGAAATATTGTCTCTCAAAATCTCATTCTTAAATTAGTTCAAAATATTGACAGTCTTGTGGATTAAAACTAGTTGAAGGGCCATAAACAAAAAATGATAAACAGCAAAGAATGGGAGACATGTAATATTAGGCACTGCGGAGATCTGTTGTGTCCAGTTTAAGACCTAAGTTCTGTTAAGAGATCTACTGGTGTAAATACATTTTCACATATAGTCAGTCCATTATAGCTTCAAGATCATAATTATTGTCTTTATTAATGATATTTAAGAGCAAATGAACAGCATACTAATGAAATTAGCAGATGACGCTAAACTGGAGAAAGTTGCAAATACCAGTGAGTACAGAGAAATAAAAGAAATAGACCTAGACTGTGTAGAGACATTGGCAGCAAATAAGAAAATGAGATTTAGTTTTGAAAACGCAACCTAAACATCTGGGGGGCAATAATCCAAAACAGGTATTCATTGTGAGGGAATAACCTGGAAAAGCAGTAATGCTGAAAAAGAGATGGGAATGATAGTGAATAGCAAATGAAATATCGGGCCTGATCATCCTGTCAGTTATGCATGCAGCTCTCATTGATATTAATGTGAGTTCTTCATGCCTTGCAGAATGATCAGGCCCCAGTTTGCAATATGCAATGGCAGCAGAAAAGACCAGTATAATTTTAGGCAGCATACACGGAGCATCACATCATGAAACTGTGGGGTAATAGTTTCTCTTGTCTTCTATGACACTGCTGATTGAACCTCTCTGGTCTGGCAACATCTGTGGTCTGGCATTATTTTAGTTAGTTCCACTTATCATGGAAATGACCAGGTTTCTTGCGGTTCCATAAATTTAGTTTATAGCCACCAATCCCAGCTCTCAGTGTTCTGTGCTGTTATTTTGCTCTAATTTACCCCTAAATGTTTCTAAGAGTCCAGTAAGCAGTGGAAGTGTCACTAATGCAGACTATATTGACCTCCTATGGTCTGGCAAATTCTCTAGTTCAGCACCAGTCAGATCCCCAGGTGCTGAACTAGAGAGATTCAGCCTGCAGTGTAACTACATTAGGAATATTGACTTTACTTTCAGCATCTCATTACCAGGTGGGACAAACAGGAGTTCAGAGAAGAGCAACAAAATACTTAGAAGTCTGGAGGAACTGATTTTTTTAAAGAAAAGACTGAGATAAATATGTATTGCTTGACTATAGTGACCATGATTATATCCAACCTACAAACATTTAACTTTTAACATTGGGTGGAACCCCTAATGGGTGGAATTATTTAGAATAGTGTAAAGGACTGTAATAAGGAATAATGGGATTAAATTAAGAAACAATACTTTTAAAGTGAGATCTACTCTATTGTGGTATATACCGGTAGTCTGCCAAGGAAGATGGTGGAAACACCATTGCATGGTTCATTTAAAAATAAACTGTTTGGAACAAGGGAGACGGAGTAGATGATATAGGTGTTGTCCATCCTTGAATAACACTGAAAGGGAAGTTGCCATTTTACATATCTACAGGTTTTACTAGAAAATTCTGCTTCACCTTAAAAAGTTGTATTATTTAATTTTATCACAGACCCAGAAATGATTGCGAGGGTAGAGATCATGTATGACTGTTAATTGTTAGTGTACTTTTTAAAAATCTTTCTTAAGGGAAAATAATTTATAGTTTGCGTATCCATCAAGCATTTGAGGCCTTGGTTTGAAGGCTTAAAGAAGTATTTTAAATACTTGGATGGAGAATTTTGTTTTAGTTACAGTAGCACTCTTGGTGCCTCTACAGTCAAGGATAAACTTGATTTTTTTTTTTAGATTAAATTTTTTTTTGGTCATTTCAAATCTCAGGGTATCTTTTGGTGAGTTAGTTGGGCTTTGTCTATACTATGCAGTTTTTGGCAACACAGCTTGTTACTACAGCCATGTTGCTAAAAGTTAGCCAACAAATAATGGCAATGCTGTCTATTTTGTCAACAAAATACTTCTACCCCCAATATGTGGTATTACCTCTGTTGGCAGGAGTTGCCGACAATGCGCTGTTCACACTAGCGCTTGTCGCAACAAAACTTTTGTCTTTCAGGTTTTTTTAATACTTCTGAAAGGCAAAAGTTTTGTTATTTAATTGGCAGTGTAGACAGAGCCTCATTTAGACAGATGCTGTCTCCCCACCAACTATTCTAGGAATCTGCTCAAAAGTTAATACAGCCTCATTGTCAAAAAACTTGTACGTGGGGCGAGGGATGTCAGGAAGCGGAAGCAAATGGGGGAATCAGTGGCAGTATAGTTATGTTAAAGTTGTTCTGAGAACTCAACAAAAAAGTCCTTGAAGCAAATGTGAAGAAAGTGGGCCTCTGTGCAGATGGCCTTGGCCTTCAACGGATCCCTGAGATCTTCAGTGAAAGGTGAACTTTACTTCTGAGCAAGCTGGTAAAAACTTTGTCAAGTGAACTTTGTGGGGTTTTTTCCCCCTGGGTCCTTCCTATGGGCTTTACTTCCTCTTGGAGATAATGATCTGGATTCTCTGCCTCTAAATTTACAAATACCCATTTATTTATATATATATATATATATATATATATATATATATATATATATATATATATATATATATATATATATATATTTATTTGTGGCAAGACACAATCCTTGAGTGTTTACACACAGTTCTGATTTTCTTTGTAAGTACTTAAATATATCTGTAAACTGACAGTTACATGCAGTGACTTGTAATTTACAAAAATATAACCTTTTTGTAACAGCTTTACTTATTGTGATTACACTAAGACCTGTTTAGTCTTCTGCTATCTGGTGAAAAGTGATGGAGGCTGTTTTATGATGTCAAATTGAATCAGTGTTAAATTGAGTTTGTATTTTCAGATACAAAAATAGCTATGGTAACCATTTAGGTTTCAAATGTAGGGTAAACTCAGGAAAACAAGACCAACAGAATGCATGATAGTGCAAGACCATGCTTCTCTCTGAGTGAAGTGGAGTAAGGCGGTGGTCAGGGAGATTAGGGATATAATAGTGTATGATAAGCAGATCCTTATCAGTTAACATTATTGAATACCTGCAAACCCCCCCCCCCCCCCCCCCCCCCCCGCAAGTAAATTTTTAGTTGGCTTGAGGGCAGGCTGGCTCAGTCCCGGTTTGTGCTGGGACCTGGCATCAACGCCTGTGCGAGCTCTTAGTGCTTATACTGCAGAGCTGCAGCGGAGGTTAATGCTGGTCCTGGCACTAAGAGCCAGCATTAGGGCAGGCTGGCTCAATCCTGGCTCATGCTGGGACCAAATGCTGCTGTGGCTCTGCACTTCAAGTGTTTGTAGTGCAGAGCCACAGCGGGGGTAGTTGCCAGAGCCAGGATTGAATGGTTGCAGTGCTACCTCTTATCGACTAATCATGTAGTCAACGAAATTTTTGTCAACTACACGATTAACTAATTACTTGTTTCTTAACATCCCTAAGGGAGACAAGAAGTTCAGAGTTCTTTTCCCTTCATCACCTGACAGGTTTTAATTCTTTGCATTTAACACACTTTAATGCATGGGTGGGGGAACTTTTTTGGGTCAGTGGCCGCATGCAAGTGAGAAGCCAAACAAAAATAAAAAACCACACAACCCCAGCAACCCTCACTGATGTGGCCCCTGAATGAGAGACACACACTCCACACTCCCCTCACATATCAGAACCTAGGGGGGCCCAGGTTGGTAGATTTTTGGATGCACCAGCCCTGGGAGGCTCAAGTTCCATTGTGGGCTTTCCAATGCTTGGGGGCCCGGATCCAAGCAAGTTGGGGGCCACATCCGGCCCCTGGGCCTTAGGTTCCCCACCTCTGCTTTAATGAGTAATATAATTTGCCCTCATTTGCAGGTGAGGTGCCTGAAGGCAGGTCACATTGCAAAATTAAGTTGACCTCCATTATATTGACTTACAGCCACTGCAGTAATTAAATCACTTTTGCATGTCCACACTAGGCTCCTTGTATCAGCAATGCGTACCCTCAGTAGAAGTGCTTGTACCAGGAGTGCTGTCAGTCATATGGCTTCAGAAAAGTATACACAGCCTATGTAAACAACACAGTGTGTACAGTGACACTGTTTCAACCTAACTACGTTGACCTAAGCACTATGCCTGTCATGGTAGTGGGTGTTGCGAGTGGGTTACATTAGAGGGAACTACATTTTAGTGTGGATTCTTACAGTTGGATCAGCATAAGCTGCTTTACAGAAATCTAACTGTAGTGTAGACCAGGCCTGAAATATCAAGAAGATAAGCCAGTTACACTGCGGACCTATATCAGAGTTGAGAATGGAACTCAGGTACCTGATGTGTAAGATCTTTATCGAATTAACTAAGGTTCAGAGTCTGGAAGAAGTTTAGCTACGTATAAAATTGGGCTGTTAATGCTTGCCGCCTTTTAAATCTTAGTAGAGAAAGCACCATATTAGTTCAAAGTAGTAGTATTCGCCATGTTTTGCAGATGGAGAATTGAGACACAGAAAAGTTAAAACAGTAACTTAGATTGTAAGCTCTTTGGGGCAGGGATTATCTTTTTTCTATGTGTCTGAATAGTGCAGCTCTGGTCCTTGATTGTCCCTTGAAATTACTGAAGTACGAATTATTTTGGAAGACACACTAGAGTACAGTGAATTAGACATGGTCCCGGAAGCCAGCAAAAGACCTGGCTTTTAGTTTTGGGTCTGGCATTATTTGGTATACAACCCTAAGCAAGTTCCTTGAAGTTAACGTTTACTCATCCATAATTGGGACTGGGAACTCTTTGGGGGGCAGAGACTGTCTCTCTTCTTATTTCTGTGACATGCCTACCATGCTTTTGAGTATTTGAAAATAAATACTAATAAATAAAAACTATTTCCAAAGTGTTAACTTGTGCCCCATCGTGTGGAAGAGCAAAGAGCATGGCATACCTGAGAGGGAGAACAATCTTCCCTCCTTAGGGAATATGTAATTTGGAATGCACTCCTAGAGAAGGAATAGAAGAGATTAGATGATATTAGGTACAAATCTTTCTGAAAGAGAGAAGCTGACTTTTTAAGAAAGTTTTTCATTATTTAATTTTCTATCTACAGTAGTGATGGATCATTGGACTCTGCTTGAGGGCTTAGTGGCTAAACATCCAGTTTCAAATAAATATAGTCACTCTGGAGCAAAAAGTTCAAGTCTAAACAGAGTTGGATTAAATGTTCAGCCTCAAAATAGTTAAATTGAGGTTGCTACTATTCCTTATGGCTTTGTGTATACAGGCAGTCCCCGGGTTACGTACAAGATAGGGACTGTAGGTTTGTTCTTAAGTTGAATCTGTATGTAAGTCGGAACTGGCGTCCAGATTCAGCCGCTGCTGAAACTGACCGCCAGTTCTGACTTACATACAGATTCAACTTAAGAACCCCAAGTCAGCTGCTGCTGAAACTGATCAGCCGCTGATTCCAGGTAGCCCGGGGCAGAGCAACTGTGCCTCCGGCTTCCTGTAGTCAGCGCTGGTCAGTTTTAGCAACGGCTGACTTGGGGACGCCTGGGGCAGAGCAGCTGGGATGCTGCTGGGTTGCTCCAGTAGCGCGGCTCCTTGGCGCTACTGGACCAACCCAGCAGCACTCCAGCTGCTCTGCCCCAGGCGTCCTGATTCAGCCGCTGCTGAAACTGACCAGCAGCGGCTGAATCAGGACGCCTGGGGCAGAGGGCTGGGGTGCTGCCCGGTTGGTCCAGTAGTGCCCAGAGCGGCGCTGCGGGACCAACCGGCAGCGCCCCAGCCGCTCTGCCCCGCCCCAGGGTCCACAACAAAAGCCTGGTCTGCTGGGGGGAGGCACACTAGCTGCGCCCCCCCCCCCCAGCAGACCAGGGACACGGGGAGCAAAGCCGCAGCAGCGGGGTGCCTCGCCTCTGAGGCTTTGCTCTGGCACGGGACCCGCTTTGCTCGCGGTGCCCCTGGTCTGCTGGAGACGGTCTCCAGCAGACCAGGGACACCGCGAGCAAACCAGCAACAGCGGCGTGTTCCCCCGCTTCTGAGGCTTTGCTCTGGCAAAGCCTCAGAAGCGCGGGACCTGCCACGGCTGCGGGTTTGCTTGCGGTGCCCCTGGTCTGCTGGAGACCGTCTCCAGCAGACCAGGGGCACCGCGAGCAAACCCGCCGGGGCTGCTGCTTTGCTCCCGATGCCCCTGGTCTGCTGGAGACAGTCCCTAGCAGACCAGGGGCACCGGGAGCAGCTTTTCTTGCCCCGGAGGTCAAGGTGGCTGACCGCTGCCTGTGAGCTCCGGGGCGAGAAAGCCCCGTTCGTAAGTGCGGATCCGACATAAGTCGGATCCGCGTAAGTCGGGGACTGCCTGTATAGGCCCCAATTCTGCAATGTATTCATGCCTGTGCCTAACTTTAAGAATGTGGGTACTGCTGTTGAACCTAATGTGTAAAGTGTCTTGGTGTATGTAGAAGTTGCAGTATATACAGAGCTTTACAGGGATATGTTATATTAGGGTATTTGTTTTATTTGATCATTTTCCAGGAAATTGAGTTAGCTGAATGATAATTACCTTAATTCAGGTATAAATTGAGTAAATGCCAAGTAATGTAATGGTGATTAAGATGTTAAGAAGGTATAAGTTTATAAGGTCTGACATATATTCATATCACATAGCCAAATACTTTTGTCAGTGCACAGTTGACTTTGATCAACTGGTGGCCCTAGTCAAGTACTGCAGAGGCCAGATAGTGCAATTCACATGTACAGTTTGTAAATTTTGACAAGGTAGCGGGACGTGAAGCACTGAAGTTTAAAGTGCTTTCTTCTGTATTTTTCTTTTTCCTACTAAATTTTTTTTACTTCTGAGAGACCTAAGAAATGTAAATTTAAAATAGCCTGTATTCATATAAAACTACGTTTGCACAGTAAAGACATGACAAGTCAGGAATGACCTAATTTAAGGTTGAATGTGCAACCTTATCTCTGCCCCTAGAGCATATGTTTTATGATCAGGACCTTGCATACTTCATAGCACAAAAGGGCTAAATTCCACAGCAACATTAATCTCTTGTATCTCTATAAGATATTCTTATTTTCTTATGAATTTAGAGTGGCCATACTGGGTCAGACCAAAGTAACATCTAATCCAGTATCGATTCTTCCAACAGTGACCAATGTCAGGTGCCCCAAAGGGAATGAACAGAATAGGTAATCATCAAGTGATTCATCTCTTGTCATCCATTCCCAGCTTCTGACAAACAGAGGCTAGGGGCACCATTTCTATTAACAGTTGATGGACCTATCCTCCATTAATTTATCTTGTTCTTTTTTGAACACTGTTGTGGTCTTGGTCTTCACAGCATCCTCTAACAAGGAGTTCCACAGGTTGACTCTGCATTGTTTTAAATTTGCTACCTATTTATTTCATTTGGTGACCCCCCCCCAGTTCTTGTGTTCTGGGAACAAGCAAATAGCTTTTCCTTATTTACTTTCTCCATACCTGTCATGATTTCATAGACCTCTATCATAGTCCCCCTTAGTTGTTTCTTTTCTAAAATGAGAAGTCCCAGTCTTACTAATCTCTCCTCATATGGTAGCTGTTCTATACTGCTAATAATTTTTGTTACCCTCTCCTCAACATTTTCCAGTGCCAATATATCTTTTTTGAGATGAGGTGACCACATCTGCATGCAGTATTCAAAATGCGGGCATATCATGGATTTATATAGAGACAGTGAGATATTCCGTGTCTTATTCTTCAGCCCTTCCTTAATGGTTCCTAACAAAAAATTCTGTTTGCTTTTTGACTGCTGCTGCTCATTGAGTGGATGTTTTCAGAGAACTATCCACAATGACTCCAAGATCTCTCGCTTGAGTGGAATCAGCTAATTTAGTCCCTATTATTTTATATATCTAATTGAGATTATGTTTTCCAATATGCATTACTTTGCAATTATCAACATTACAATTCATATGTCATTTTGTTTGCTCAGTAGCCTAGTCTTGTGAGATCCTTTAGAACCTCTTCACAGTGTGCTTTGGACTTAACTATGGATTGAACCTCCAGCTGCTGGGTTCCCCTACTGGCTTCTGTCCCCTGCTGCCAAACTCCCCTCCCAGCTCCTAGCCCCCTGCCGCTGTTCCACCTGGGCTCCCAGCCCCAATAGGGCTCCCAGCCACTGGACCTGCTGCTGCTGGCCCAACAGGAGTCCTGGCTGTCAGCCCTGCTGCCATTTCAGCTGGGCTTCTGGCCCCAGCAGTGTTCCTTGCCACAGACCTAGCCAGGTTCCATGCCGCAGTAGGGCTCTTGGCTGTTGACTCACCTGCCATTGGGCCAGCTGGATTGCCGGCCCTGCTGCTGTCTGTCCAACAGGGCTCCCAGCCACTGGGGCTCTCTAGTCTAGGAACATCTGTGGTTCTTTTGGGACCACAGACATTCCTAGAGCAGAGTCTCCCAGTTTAAGGAGGTTAAACCTCTATCTTGAGTGGTTTTGTGTCATCTGCAAACTTTGCCATTTCGCTGTTTACCCCTTTCTCCAGATCATTTATAAATATGTTGAATAGAATTGGTCCTAGTACAGACCCCTGGGGGACATCACTAGTTATCTCTCTCCATTCTGAAGACTGACCATTTATTCCTTTCTTTTGTTTCCTATTTTTAACCAGTTATCAGTCCACAAGAAAATCTTCCCTCTTATCCCATGACAGTTTATTTTCTTTAAGAACCTTTGGTGAAAAAC
Source organism: Pelodiscus sinensis (assembly GCF_049634645.1). Lineage (NCBI taxonomy): Eukaryota > Metazoa > Chordata > Testudines > Trionychidae > Pelodiscus > Pelodiscus sinensis. The sequence continues at coordinate 55,622,754 of NC_134711.1, forward strand.
CTTGTCAGAGGTTTTCTGGCAATCTAAGTACACTATACCCGCTACCTCCCCTGTTTGTGGTCCTTCCATAGAATTCTAGTAGATTGGTGAAGCATGATTTCCCTTTACAGAAACCATGTTGACTTTTCTCCAATAAATTTTGTTCATATATGTGTCTGACAATTCTATTCTTAACTATGGTTTCCACCAATTTGCTCAGTACTGAAGTTAGATTTATTGGCCTGTAATTGCCAGGATCACCTCCAGAGCAATTAAAAAAAATCTGGTGTCACACTAGCTATCCTCCAGTTGTTTAGTACAGAAGATGATTTAAAGGATAGGTAACAAACCACAGTTAGTAGTTTTGCAATTTCACATATGAGTTCTTTCAGAACTCTTGGGTGAATGCCATCTGGTCCTGGTGACTTGTTTCTGTTTATTTTATCAATTTGTTTCAAAAACTCCTCTAATGACACCTCAATTTCATAGAATCATAGAATACTAGGACTGGAAGGAACCTCGAGAGGTCATCGAGTCCAGTCCCCTGCCCTCATGGCAGGACCAAATAATGTCTAGACTATCCCTGATAGAGTAGGTTAGATAAATGTCTTAAATATCTCCGGAGATGGGGATTCCACAACCTCCCTGGGCAATTTATTCCAGTGTTTAACTACCCTGACAGTTAGGAACTTTTTCCTAATGTCCAACCTAAACCTCCCTTGCTGCAATTTAAGCCCATTGGTTCTTGTTCTATCCTCAGAGGCCAAGATGAACAAGTTTTCTCCCTCCTCCTTATGACACCCTTTTAGATACCTGAAAATGGCTATCATGTACCCCCTCAGTCTTCTCTTTTCTAAACTAAACAAACCCAATTCTTTCAGCCTTCCTTCATAGGTCATAGTCTCTAGACCTTTAATCATTCTTGTTGCTCTTCTCTGGACCTCTCCAATTTCTCCACATCTTTCTTGAAATGCGGTGCCCAGAACTGGACACAATACTCCAATTGAGGCCTAACCAGCGCAAAGTAGAACGGAAGAATGGCTTCTCGTGTCTTGCTCACAACACACCTGTTAATGCCTCCCAGAATCATGTTTGCTTTTTGTGCAACAGCATCACACTGCTGACTCATATTCAGCTTGTGGTCCACTATAACCCCTAGATCCCTTTCTGCCATACTTCCTAGACAGTCGCTTCCCATTCTGTATGTGTGAAACTGATTGTTCCTTCCTAAGTGGAGCACTTTACATTTGTCTTTATTAAACTTCATCCTGTTTACCTCAGACCATTTCTCCAATTTGTCCAGATCATTTTGAATTATGACCCTATCCTCCAGAGCAGTTGCAACCCCTCCCAGCTTGGTATCATCTGCAAACTTAATAAGCGCACTTTCTATGCCAATATCTAAATTGTTGATGAAGATATTGAACAGAGCCGGTCCCAAAACAGACCCCTGCGGAACCCCACTTGTTATACCTTTCCAACAGGATTGTGAACCATTAATAACTACTCTCTGAGTACGGTTATCCAGCCAGTTATGCATCCACCTTATAGTAGCCCCATCTAAATTGTATTTGCCTAGTTTATTGATAAGAATATCATGTTCGGTCTCGAGAATTTAGAACAGTTCTTCAGGTTTGTCACCTAAAAAGAATGGCCAAGGTTTTGGAATCCTTCTAACATCCTCAGCCATAAAGACAGATGCAAATAATTCATGTATTTTCTCTGCATTGACCTTATCATTTTTGATTCTCCTTTAGCATTTTGATCAGTCAGTGGCCCCATTGATTATTTAGCAAGCTTCCTGCTTCTGATGTACAGACCATCCTTGCTATAAGTCCAAGGTATGTTCCAAAAAACTTGGACATAAAGTGAAACAACTTAAAGCATGGAATTTTTTTCCTGTGGCTGACTTCCTTTTGTGCAAATTGCAGGGGGGTTTTGTGCGACTTAAAAGCAGGGAATGGGAGGACTTATAACTCATCAGTTCCTACAAGTATCAGTGACTTGAGTGTGGAACAGTGGTATACCAGGGCAACTTATAGTGGGGATACCCTGTATTAATTTAAAAACATTTTTTGCTCTTTTTGAGTTTCTGGCTAACTGTTCTTCATAAGAATGGCCATACTTGGTCAGACAAAGGGTCCATCTAGCCCAGTATGCTGTCTTCCAACTGTAGCCAATGCCAGATGCCCAAGAGGGAATGAACAGAACAGGTAATAATGAAGTGATCTCTCTCGAGTCACCATTTCCAGCCTCTGACAAACTAAGACTAAGGACATCATTCCTGCCCCTCCTGGCTAATAAGTATTGATGGATCTATCCTCTGTGAATTTATCTAGTTCTTTTTTTAACCCTGTTAAGTCCTGGTCTTTACAACATCCTCTGGCAAGTAGTTCCACAGGTTGACTGTAGGCTGCGTGAAGAAATACTTCCTTTTGTTTGTTTTAAACCTGATACCTATTCATTTCAGTTGGTGATCCCCTCTCTCCTAATTCTTATGGGAAAAAGTAAGTAACTTTTCCTCACTCACTTTCACTTTATCACTGTCATGATTGTATAGACCTCTATCATGTCCCCTCTTAAATTCTTCTTTTCTAAACTGAAAAGTCCAAGTCTTTTTAATTCAAATTTCTTTTTGGCTTTTCTAATTATATTTTTACACTTCATTTGGCAGAGTTTATTCTCCTTTCTATTTTCCTCACTAGGATTTAACTTCCACTTTTTAAATGATGCCTTTTTATCTCTCACTGCTTCTTTTACTTGGTTGTTCTTTTACTGTGTTTTTTAATTTGTGGTATAGATTTAAGTTGCTCCTCTATTATGGTGTCTTTGAAAAGTTTCCATGCAGATTGCAGGGATTTTACTTTGGCATTGTACCTTTTAATGTCTATTTAACTAACCTCATTTTTGTGTAATTCCCCCTTCTGAAATTAAATGCCACAGTATTGGGCTGCTGTGCTGTTTTTCCTACCAGAGGGATGTTGCATTTAATTATATTATGGTCACTATTTCCAAGCAGTTCAGCTATAGTCACTTCTTGGATCAGATCCTATGCTCCACTTGGGACTAAATTAAGAATTTCTTCTCCTTTGTGGGTTCCAGAATCAGCTCCTCCAAAAACAGACACTTAAGGTCTCAAGAAAGTTTTATCTCTGCATCCCATCCTAAGGTAACGTGTACCCAGTCAATATGGGGATCGTTAAAATCACCCATTATTACTAAGTTTTTTATTTTTATGGCCTCTCTCATCTTCCTTAGCATTTCACTATTACCATCCTGGTCAGATGGTTGGTAATATATCACTGCTATATTTATATTATTAAAAGATTTACCTGGCGTTGCTCAGGTCTATAACTCAAATAAGTTTTTTTGTTTTTGTTTTTGTTTTGTAAATCATTGTTCTGGGGTGGAACTGGGGATGAGTGGTTCGCTATGCAGGTTGCTGCCCTGGGGAGAGAGGACTGCCCCAGCTCTTTCTCATTGCAGCAGCTTGGGGCCAGGTGAGAAGTGCCTGTCCCCTGGCCACGGCAGATGGAACAGCCGGGGAGGAGTGCATTTCCCCCAGCTGGGGGATGGACAGACGCACAGACAATCAGACACACAAATTCTCTGAAATATAGAGTAGATAGCTCTCTCTTTCTCCACCCATGCCAGCCCAATGGTGTTATAGCTGTCTGATCCCATCTCCAGCTCTTGCTGCTCCCTGTGGTCATTCTGCAGTGTTACTCCTTCCTACCAGACTCCTGCCTTTCCATTTTATGAGAAACAGTTGAATTCCATGCACATCCCATTATCCTGGCATTATCAAACCCTGGCTTTGTTTTAAGTTTTGATAAGAGGAAGCTGCATACCGAATTTGATGGTTCTAGCTCTTACCATTGAGTTCTTTCATAGAAGGACAGACAGACACACATTTCTAAAATATATAGTAAGAAGAGTATTATTCATAGAGATTCTATGGAACAGTTTAGTTCAGTTAAGATTTTTTTATGTCCTTTTATTTTCGCTTCCTTTCAGATACAGTGCTACTCCCTCACCAGCACAACTTGTTCTGTCCTTCTGATATATTTAGTACCCTGGTATTACTGCATCTCATTAATTATCGTCATTCTACCTGGTTTCTGTGATACCTATCATATCAATATCCTCATTCAATATGAAGCACTCAAGTTCACCCATCATATTATTTAATTTTTTTAGTGTTTGTATATAATCATTTTCAAAATTGTCACTAGCTGTCTGCCATTACATGATGTGATTGAATGGGACTCTTTTTCATTTGACAGTTTCTCATCAGATCTTAACTATATTTTGTCATCTTCCAGTCTCTCTTCTTTACTAGGACATAGAGAATCACTATTAAAAGACCATCTGTAAGGGACCTCTCTGTCTGATCCATGTGTTTCTCAACATCTGTTGGCTTTCTCCCAGCCCTTAGTTTCAAAACTGCTCTACAACCTTTTTAATTTTAAGTGCCAGTAATCCGATTCCATTTTGTTTGAGGTGGAGCCCATCCTTCTTGTATAGGCTCCCCCTTTCCTAAAAGCTTCTCCAGGTCCTAATAAGTCTGAACCTCACCTCCCTACAGCATCATCTCATCCATGCATTGAGACCCTGTAGTTCTGCTTGTCTACCTGGTCCTGCATGTGGAACTGCAAGCATTTCAGAGAACACTACCTTTTTTAGTGTTGGATTTCAATCTCTTTCCTAACAGTCTAAATTTGGCCTCAAGGACCTCTCTCCTGTCTTTCCCTGTGTCATGGTACTTGCATGTACCATGATCACTGGCTTTTCCCCAGCACTACACATAAGTGTGTCTAGATGTGGCAAGAGATCTGCAACTTTTGTGCCAGGCAGGCACGTCATCATGTGATGCTCCAGGTCATCACAAACCCAGCTGTATATGTTTCTAATGATCAAGTCCCCCGTTACTAACACCTGTCTTTTCCTAATAACTGGAGTTCTCTTTCCTCAGTGTGAGAGGATACCACAACATCATCTGGAAGGAGAATCCCAACTGTGGGATTATTTCCTTCTGCTACAGTTGAATGTTCCCCTTCTCTGAGCCTTTCACCCTCCTCAACCACACAGAGATGAGAGAGTTGTACTGTGTTCCAGAAAGTCTTATCTGTGTACTTCTCTGCCTCCCTTAGCTGCTCCAGTTCAGCCACCTTGGTCTCCAAAGCCAGACTCCGTCTCTGAGGGGTGGAAACTCTTTGCCCCAAATGAACACACCTGTCCCCTATCCATGCTGCTTTGGGTGCAATAAACTGGATAGCCACCACTCTGCTGGGCTTCTGAGTCCATTCTCTTTTTACTCCTACTTTATAGTGTTTTTTTTTTAAATCAGGTGGTTTTGGTTTAAAGACATTTAAAGAATGTTTAGTTTATGTAACCCCTTTCAAACTCTCCCTCTAAATTCCTGTGCAGAACTCCCCTGTTAGCTGCTGCTGTTCACTAGCTCCTCTGGTCGCTCCTCTGGGCTTTTTAAAGCTCTGGCCTTTCTGAGAAGCCCTACCCCCCTGGTTAAGTCTTCATGGGTGTTAAAGGGATTAGGTATCAAAGCCTCCTTAAGTCTCAGCCTTGCCTAGCAGGTTGCTAGTCTCAGCACACGGTCCTCCAAACAAACAAGCCCAGCACACAGTATTTTTTGGACAAGCAGCAAGCACACCCCAAATACACACACTACAGACAACTACTTGTCCTAGGATTATGTATTCACACTTTCCTTCACCTGGAAACTCCCTCACAAAACTCCCCTGTTAGCTGTACCTGTTCCCACCCTTACATAAATGTGCAAGTATGGCTCATAGCTGAAAATCTAATTGACATGAGATTCATTTACTGTTTTCAACAGTGATTATTTTTGAGTATGGATCTTTTTTATGCTCTCTAGGTATCCTAACTCCACTTCTTAGACTTTTATCACATTGCCCAGTTGGTCTGACTCAGAAACATTTTTCCTCAGCATTTGTACCAGGAAAGGGGGGAACTCCTAGCTAGAGCCCTGTGTAGATACACAATTTTGTATCCACATCTGCAAAAAAACAAACAAACAAAAAAAAGAGCAATGGATATCTGCATGCATATCCGTGGATATAGATACCCACGGATATAAAGTGCATATTCCTGGATTTGCTGGGCTCTACTCATAGCCAGCTTCAGCAGCTCCTCAAACTGGCTCCATAGGTCTCTGCTTCTGTACTGTTTTTCCGAGTTGACAAGCTTAGCTCACCAATCAGTGCTTCTGATTTTCCTCTCACCTTCTGGCTCCCTGGCTGGCAGTTCGATTCCAGCTCTAGTTCAATGACATCCCCCCTCTTGCTGGCTTCCCCTCTTCCACTGTCTGTCTCTATGGAACAGTTCATGGAGTATTAATTCCCACTTGTGGGAAAGACTAGAAGTAAAGGAAAGCTGCAAGCAGATCCAACCGGGACAGGGAGACAGAATTAAATGTCAAGTGCCTGGATGCAACAAAATAGAAGATTCTGCAACAAAAACGTTGAATTCTGTAATGTCTGCGAAAAATTCTGTAGCTGTGGACTTGCAGAATCCATAGGAACAAACTGAGATGAATGGTACAGTTCACGTGTCTCAGAGCTGTTATTTCAGGGTCTTTGCAGACCTAGGCAGACACTGCAGCATTGGTTTACACTTGGGTCATGTTTCCAAGGTTATCTCTGCAGCCACAAGGGTTAGAAATGTAATATTTAAAAACTGAAAACAGGGCTTCTGAAGCAGAATTCTCGATGAAAGATGAACAAATTCTGAATGTGGATTTGTGGAATAAATGGTACAGATCATGATTTTGAAGACAGTTTCTTAAATATTAAAATGTAAAATCATAAAATGTTCTTTAACCTTAACAACGTAAACTGGTTGTATATTTTGTACTATGTACTATTCTATGAAAGTCATTTAGTTGAATAGCATGCAATAAATTGTAGTTAAATACACTGTGGATAAATACAGTACCATAGAGCAGGGGTTCTCAAACTTTGTGATACCATGACCCTCTAAAATGCTAGATGAATTTGTGTGACCCCCCCCCCCACTGCCCTGGGCCGTTTTCTCCCCCCTTCTCACCAGACTCCTTGCCCTCCCTGGGGTTCCTCCAAGGCGTTTGCGGTCCTCAACACCCTTCCTCCCTGCAGGCTCCTTCCCTCCGTCTCTTTCTCCTCTGTGCCTCTTTTCTGCTCCTCATCCCTTTGGTTCCGTCTCTCTCTTCTCTCTTCCGTCCTCCACTTGTCTCCCATGTCTCCTATGCCTCCTTCTCTGGCCCCCATGTGCCCTTATTTACCTCTGGGTCCTCTGCCCCGACCCAATTCCCCAGCCCTCTCCCAGCTGGGGAAGTGTTCGGTCGCCTGGCAACTGTGCCCTGGACAGCCCCTTGTGCGTCTGCTCCTGTGCCGGCGCCAGTCTCGCTCTCCCGCCACTTTGCCTCCTGCAGCTGAGCAGCGCTCCTGGAGTCCCGCGGCCCCGGCCACGCTGCGCGGGTTGCCGGCAGCTGCCTTCCGCCACCCTGCCGCTCTTCGCGGCCCGGGGGAGAGGGGTCGCAAGTGAAAAACCGAATCCAGCTGTGACCCCCCCCAAGTTGTTCGCGACCCCCCTGGGGTTCGCAACCCACAGTTTGAGAAACGCTGCCATAGAGTGTAGTAGTAAAAATGTGCTGAGTTCCAAAATTAAATTGCAATACTAATTGCATAAATAACTGCATCATTATTGGTAGGGTTCCATTATTACGCCTCTTGGTCAATACACTGTTATTGCTTAATACAGTTAAATATTTAGAAATATGAATGCATTTTATGTGATTTTTATTTAAAAAAACCCTCCTTTTCTGTTTACTTGTATTCATCTAGTTGGAAATATATTGAGAATTTTCCAGTCAAAAATTAATAGTAACATATTGTATATTAGCCGACTTACCTGGTGTTGCCCATGTCCTACAGTTTAAGCTTATCAAGTAGTTGAGTGGACTACTTGCATTCTCTCTCCTTTCCCCCTCCCCTCCGCTGCCTCTAATAGAGGCAGCAAGGGAGGCAGAAGGGGGAGCCGGTCTTGGGTGGAGCTGGCTTACAAGCTGATTTCCCCCTAGCACTGTCTCTGCTCTTCCCCCACCCCACAGCCTCTATCAGAAGCAGCAGAGGGAGGCGGATAGGGGGGCTGCTCTGGTAATGTTGCAGTCAGCAGCCCCTGTCCACGGGGGTCCCAGCAGGGAACTGGGACCCTCTGGGGACAGGGGTTTCTAGCAGCAAGGCAGGGAGTACTGCTCAGTTCCGGTTTGCGCTGGACCAAACCCTACAGCGGCTCTGCAATTTAAAAGGCAGAAGGAGCCGGGCAGCCTGCTTCCGGCTCCTACTGTGTTTTTAAATTGCAGAGCCACAGCAGGCTTTAGTCCCCGACCTGGCACAAGCAGGGACTGAGCTGGACTGACCCAGCTTACTAAACTCAGAAGCCAGATGGGCAGGCAGCCCATCTCAGTCCCTTCTAGCACCGGGTAGGGGACCAAACCCCACTGCAGTTCTGAACTGTAAAACTTAGTGGGGGGGGGGGGCAGGCTGCCCAACTCCTGCTGCCTTTTAAATTACAGAGCCACAGCGGGGTTTGGTCCCAGAGTGAGCCAGGACTGAGCAGAGCTGCCTTCCCCTATCAAGTAGTCTATAAAAATTCTATCGACTACTCTATTACTAAAATAACCTCAATTTAACATCCTTAGTCTACCTGGAGCCTGTTCTTCTCCCTCCCCCTCCCTCTCTCCCGGTGCTGCAGCCAAGAGCAGGGGGAAGGGTTTTGGGACAGTGGGGATACTCACTGGTGTGCTGGCAGGCAAGATGGTGGCTACTCCCTTGGGCTGGGTCCAGACTCAGGGTTTTTTCCAAAAAAAGTAGCCTTTCTTCGAAAAAACTTCACCTGCATCTAGACTGCAGCCGCGTTCTTTCGAAATTAAATCGAAAGAACGCGGCTTTTCTTTTGACGGCGGTAAACCTCATTGCACGAGGAAAAACGCCTTTTTTCGAAAGTGCTCTTTCGAAAAAAGGCGTTCTTGAAAGCAAACAAGGCTTTTTAGAAAGAGAGCATCCAGACTCACTTGCTGCTTTCTTCCGAAAAAGCGGCTTGCTTTTTTGAAAGTTCCGCGTGCAGTCTAGACGCTCTCTTTTGAAAGAGGCTTGCAGTCTAGACCTAGCCTTGGTGGTATGGCTACCCCAATGATCACACTGCATATAGCTCTCCCCTAAGGGCTCACTGCCCCTAGTGGCAACTCTCATATTGCATCCCTACAAAAGTGGCACCTCCCTTTGCATATTATGAAAAACTGTCCCTTTCCTGGGGCTTCCAGTTCTCCCGGCACAAGCAAACTCTGACTTTGCTTTAGGTTAGGAGAAGAGGAGGCTGCAAACTAAAAACCTAGTTCTTACTATGTAGGAGGAGTCCTTAAAAAAATGGACTTGCAGACAGACACACAGACTGACACACTCTTAATATATCTCTCTATGAAACAGCATTGATCTATGTATCTATTTTAATAAATAATTGAACCATATTTTAAAGTAAGTTCATCTGGCAATAGGAAAAGTAAACATTTGAACTTTATTAAGATGATTTGAGGAGAGTACATCAGCTATAGTTCTACATAAGACACAGTAAAACAAAAAAACTCAGTTCACAGAATTGTCATTAGTGTATTTCTTTGTGCCTTTGTGTGAGATAAATCAGCGGTTCTCAAACTTTTTGGGCTCCGGGGCCCTTTACATGTGTAAAAATTTATGCGGAACCCCAGCGGTCCACTGATTGTATGTGTTGTACCTATCGATGTTTCCAGTTTGTCAGCCTCGCGGAGTCCCTGGAGATGTCTTGCGACCTCTGGGACTCCACGGAGCACAGTTTGAGAAACACTGAGATACATGATTGTTCGGACATGTACTGGTCTCCAATGGGAAGCAAAAATATCCTTTTGGTTGTACAGTACATTAATACTTGTGTAGGTATTACTATTGTAGTAGGGTATATATAGGCGGAATTGTATGTGGCTCTGTACAGGCAGCCTGTATTTGGACCTATACAGGCAGCTGTACCTACTTGGAATTCCATTGAAATCAATAGGACTCCCCTTGGAAAAACAGTTTGTACTGAACAGATTGTAGGATCTGGGCCATAATTATTAAAATATATCTTTAGAGAAAATATAGTCTATAAAGTTGAAATCAGAAAAGATCTACTGAACACATATGACAATAAAATTAATATAAAGTGGCCATCTACAACTTCTGTTGCCTCCAATGGAACTTGGTAGATAAGTAAGGGCTTTAGGTTCTAAACACATGAGAAGTAATTTTCTCAAAGAAAGGACTTAAATTGATGTCACTGCGCCAAATACAAGATGGTTTAGAGTCTGGGTTCTATTCGCAGAACATTTATAGCACACACAGAGATGCAAGAAAACTCTGGGACGTCTCACACAAGCTTGTAAACTTGGTTGAGTTTCATCTTATCATTCCTACAGTACAGTTGTTCCAGAACAGAAGAGACTTCCCAGAGTTTTCTTACATTTCTGCTTGTGCTATAAATGTTCTGTAGATAGAGGAATACATTTCCAATTTCTTCAATCTGCACTTTTGAGAACATTTTTCATAAATAAATTTGTAATTTTTATTCACATTTTAAAAGTGAAGATGTCATCTGTATAATTATTGTTATTTTATGATTATATCTACAATATTATATATCATGATTTATAGGCAAATAAATAATCTCCCTGCCCTGAAGAACATACAGTTGTAGAGTCTAATCTGCCAAACTCTTTTTCATGGGATTCATTGTCCCAGTGAGGAAGACAATGGGACTATTCACCCACGTACGGGAGAACTAAACCAGTGCTTCTCAACTTTTTTTTTTTACCCCTTTAAAAAAAGAAAGTACGGTTTTCAGAAACACAATTTTTTTCTATTGTTGCAACACATTTGTTTAAACAATTTAATCGTAGCTGGGCGGGCAATGAAATTCTTTGGTGTAAAAAGTGCAAAAATAATAAAATGCTTTAAAACGTAAAACAAAAAATCAGTTTTCTCCAGATTTCAGTTGTGTTGATGTACTCCCTAGAATTCTCTCGAGTACCCTTAGGGGTACTCATACCAGTGGTTGAGAAACACTGTACTAGACTGAACTCTAAAATAGGACATAATAGGATGAGTATGAAAACAAATATAGGGAAGTAGAAGGCTAAAGAAAGACACAGTTATCACAATAAGATTTTACATTTGCTTTGGTTAGTAATGTCATATTGAGCGGTTTGGTTTTTTTGAAGTTTTTCTTTTCCCCCCAATGATACTGTTAGTGAGAGAAAACTTAGTAAATTTATTTCATGCACATCTAGCTGTCATAAAATCTACATACATGTTTTGTATGTAAATTATATATGTAGAGAGTACATAGTGGGATGATATGGCATTAAAGTTTTGTCACTATTTCTTGTATTTCTCCTACTTCTGAAGGAAATAGATACTTCATTATTATAAAAAACTTAAACAGCAAATAGACTAGTAGCACCTTAAAGACTATTGTTTTTTAAATTTCTCCTGTTACAGTACAGACTAACTCTGTTACCCCTCTGAAATACATTATTATCATGAGTCCAGCTGTACAGAGCACAAAGACAGAGAAATTAAAACATCTATGAAAAGGATCCACTAGCTTTCTATACATAAAAGTATGCTATCTTGGGACCTTCTACAGTTGGAACAAAATGCTGTGTTACAGTACTTCTGTTTCTAGCTCATATGGTTCATGAGGTATCTGATGATAATCCTGTTCCTAGTGTAGGACTGTTTATTGCTTGTCCCTGTCCTCAGAGCAGTGTAATTTTGGGACTGGAATTTTCACATATTGGAGAAAGTAGGAAATCTTCATGTAACAAATTGATTTGAAAAAGTGGCTGTATAGAGGTTTGGAATATAAGTACTCCTGACAAAGATGGATAATAGCAGTGAGCAGGTGAGGCTGTCAAAGGTGTATGAAAAATGCAATTTATCACTTAACTCTGCAATTTCTACTGTATCATATTGATATAATATCATTAGAAGAACATTGTTTTTATTTCTGCAATAATTTGAATTACTGTTTACAGTGACGATTTAATGGCTTCCAGGTGTTGTGGGCAAAATCTGATGTAATATTATGCTAACTGGGGCTGTTATGCTTGTCACCACTGTGCCTTCTCTTTTGTCAACAGCACTCAGCTCCAGAGTGGAGAAGCAACAAATGTTAGAAAGGGTACTTCCCTTCTTTCTCTTACCCACCAAGAAAGAAAGAAAAGTTGGGGAAAGAAAGTTGTGCTTTCACCCCTGTATGTGTACAAATAGTTGCTATTATCTGACACAGTAGCTTTCTGTTTCTTTTTCATGTAGCCATGCTATCCTCCCTTGAGTGGCTGCTGTGCTGCTGGCTTCGCCTCATGATGATGATGACATAGACTCTGATTTTGCATTGCATCAAGAACGGCTAACGTGAAATCCTGTACTTATGCAGAGTTTCTTTGATTTCACTGGGTAGATGGTGCTGAATTACTAGATACCTATGCAGAATTGAAACCATTATTAACAGAGATGGGGCTTCTAGATCAGGTGAAAAAGGGGATCTGTAACCTTGGAATCAGAAAATCTGTCTAAATACTAAAAATGATAAATTATTATCTTTTAAAGCATGAGATTGGTAACATATTCATGCATTTTGACACTCACTTTTTTAAAAAGTGAGATATTTGTTCCAATTTCCTCCAGTTCTGTGGAGGGCATCATGGACACTTGGTGGAATCTCACAGATAAATAAAGGACTGCAGCCAAGGACATGCCCCACCTATATTTGGGCAGGTATATATTCTTCACTTTTGCATTTAGGATAGTAGCCAAAGACTTCTCCTTCATGTAGCTTTCATAGCTAAAACGGTGAAAAGTAAAATTAAAAGGCTTATTCAGAAAGGAAGAACACTTGTTTTAGTTGAGATTTGAAATTATTTGGGCAATTGGTGAGGCAGCAGTATAAAAGGATGGTTGTTCAGATTGCAGAGACTGAAAGCAGAAGATTTTCAGACTAGTCAGTGAAATGTGCAGGTACATAAAGGTATGGAGGAAGTTAAAAATGCTATGGAAAGTTTTAAAGTGGATCCTGAAATTAAAGAATGTCACGGTATGAGAGTGATATGGCTGTACCATTTTTTGTATGCAAGATAGCAGGCCTGAACTTAAAAGGCTATAGGAAAAGGAGCTATACTAGTAAAAGCAAAATCAGGTGGTGTCTGTGTGTGTAATTTAAACAGTTCAATTAAGAGGGTAGTGTATATAGTACGGATGTTAGTGTGTACCCGTTTGTTCGATTAACTGATAAGCCTGGGCTCACTGATTAATCCTAATGGTTACACACACACCCCTTGCTGCTTCTATATCAGAGTCAGCAAGGGAGTGGGGGAGAAGGCGGGAGGCGGTGCCCGTGGGGAGCTGGCTTTTAAGCCGGCTCCCTGTGCTTACTGCACTCCTGCAAAGCCGACTGCCCCATCAGCAGGCAGCAGCAGGGGGAAGGCAGGGAGGAGCTGATCTGCACAGGGAGACAGCTTAGAAGCTGGCTCCTCTTGAGCACCGGCTCCCGCTTGCCTGCCCTGCATGTAAACATGTAACCACTAAAAAATTCAGCAGTTAACATGTACACAAATAAATGTTAGGGATGTAATAGTGTAGTCGGTTAACCGATTAACTGATAAGCAAAAGTTTATAGGTTAATGCTACAGACTACACGCATGATCTGGACAAACTAGAGAAACGGTCTGAGATAAACAGGATGAAGTTTAATAAGGACAAATGCAAAGTACTCCTCTTAGGAAGGAACAATCAGTTACACACATATAAATATTTAATCTGGTATGCAAAAGGAGAATCATCTAAAGATGATCCCTGTACTCCCAAAAGTGGTTAAGAATAGTTGAAGAATGATCAGCATATTAAGACAGAGGGCTCATTTGGAATAGGTTAATACTCAACCTCTGGCGAGTACTAGTGTGGTGCTTCAGAATTTTTAAACGGGTTCTTTGCCATCCAACCTTCTCCCTTCCCCCCCTTTTTGGAAACCTTTGCAAACCTCCTCTTGTCTTTATGGATAAGCAAATCCAGCCTCTGTACTGAATCCCAATATGTTTCCACTGCTACTCCTATTCAGTTGTGAGTGCTTATAACTCATACAGAAGTTTGGCCATAAGGAAGAAAATAGGGTTGTGAAGGACTAGTTGCTTCCCCCCCTTTGCTGCCTCTATCAGAGAGAGGCAGCAAAGGGGGTGGAAGAAGAGGGGGTACTTCAAAGCGGCAACACTGCTTGAAGTCTGGGGCCAGACTACATGCAGTCCAGGGCCAAATGGGGTATTGCCCAGCTGCATATGACATTTCCAATCAGCAGCACTGTGTGGAGCTTGGGATCAGCTGTGGACTCTCCTCTGTGGGCTCCGTGCTGTGCTGCTGCTTTAAAATGCTCCGGGGAGTGTGGCATCAGGTTCCTTACGGCATTTCAAAGCAGCAGCACTGTGTGGAGCCCAGGATCAGCTGAGAACTCCCCAGCTGATCCCAGGCTCCGAGCAGTGCTCCCACTTTGAAATACCCAGGGAGCTTGGTGTCAGGCTCCTCATACCATTTCAAAGTAGCAGTGCCATGTGGAGCCCGAGATCAGCAGGGAGCTCTCCAGCTGATCCCGGGCTTCATGTGGCACTGCTGCTTCAAAACACCATCGCAGCATTTCAAAGCAGCAGCGCTTGCATAGAGTCTGGGGTCAATGGGGGAAGCCCCAGCTGACCCTGGGCTCTATGCGGCGCTCTCACCTTTGAAGTGTAGCAACAGCCCTAGGGAGGCACCCTATCGACTAATCAAATAGTTGATGAAAAATGCATCAACTATTCAATTAGTCAATTACTTGATACTTAACATACTTAGAAGAGAAATAGGCAGGATTTTGTTGATTGGGGAAGTAGTCTGTCTGGCGAACTGGTGCAGTTCAGAGAAGTATAGGAATTGCTACTTGAAAACTGTTCCCCATTTGTATGATAAACTGAGTTGATTAACTGAGGGTGCATCTACACTGCACAGTTATTTGAAGATAACTAGCGTTATTTCGAAATACCAATTTGAGTGTCTACATAGCCATTCTGTTGTTTTGAAATAATTTCAAAATAACGAATGGCTTATTCCAAAATCTGTAATTCTCATTCTACGAGGAATAATGCCTATTCTGAAATATCGATTTTGAAATAAGACGTATGTAGATGCTTCACTGCTGCTATTTCAAAATAGCCCCTCAGCAAGGCCATTCTAAGTTATTCTTCCCCACTGCCTCTTGGAGGCTCTGATTCAAGATTGCATGCCAACATTAGGGAAGTCTGCCTTGGACTAATTTTGAGGCTTCCCTGCAGTGTAGTTGTGCTATTTGGAAATAAGCTATTTTGGAATAACTATTCCAGAATAGCTTATTTTGAAATAGCCGTGCAGTTTAGACATATCATTATAGAAAATGTACCAGTATTAATATACTTTATAGTAAGTATAAGTCACATCCCCTCCCCATCAAACTCCCTAGTAGTAGACTCATTCCATCACAGAGCCGAATACCACCAATTCAGGTCCACCCCTCAGAAAAAGGACCATAAGTGGCTCGACTATACTGGGCAGAAAAGTCTACTCCACCATCACCCTACAACTACGGGTAGCCAACGATTCAACATTCCTTGCCAACTACGATTATACTGACTATTCAAAATTGCAAGAACTCTTACAGTTCCTCCCAGAACAGAAGCAGCTTCAACTTCAGGGCATAATTCAAGAGGGCCTCACCATTGCCCATATGGCACTCCAAGTGGCTCTAGACATTGCAGTCACTACTGCAACCAGCACTGCCACAGCAATTGTCATGCACAGACCTTCATGGCTCTAAGCCTTGGTGGTACCAAGGGCATTGCAACTCAAAATGGAGGACTTCATTGTCAATAAAACCAATATATTTGTCAGCAAAACTGACGAAGTGCTGCACTGCATGAGTGTCGCACAACTCTAAGAACTATGGGTATGTACATACCGCCCAACAAACGCCAGAGATATAACACCTATCCAAGGCCTATGGAGTCACACAGGCAACCTAAAAGACAATATGACTTCAGACAACAGAAGCACAGACCACACCAGCAGCAGCAATTCAACCCGAACCAACCATCCACATCAAAACAGCAAATTTGAAGTTTTGGTCCAGGGCTCGAGCAACATCCCTGCCATACCATTGCTGGAACCGTCCAATCTCCACTTCACCCACTGACTACAGTCTTTTTTCCAACAATAGACCAAAATAATATCCAACTGGTGAGGTCTAGAGATCATCAGTTTGGCCTACTCCATACTCTTCACATCCATTCTCCCTCACGCTTCCCCCTCCCGCCATACCTCTTCAGGGACCCTCTTACAAAAATCTCCTACATCTGTGTCCCTACAAATTAGGGCCATAGAACTAGTTCCACCAGCCTATCAAGGGAGAGGATTTTACTCAAAATACTTCCTCTCACAGTAGAAGATGGGGAGTGGACCCATACTAGATCTCAGAAAACTCAACAAGTATGTAACATACTGACGATTCAAGATGGTCATGCTAGCAACCATCATACTGGCACTAGACCGCAGAAATTGGTTCTCAGCCCTCGACCTCCTAGATGCCTATTTCCATATTACAATCCATCCAGCACGCAGACATTTCCTACGTTTCACAGTCAGAAGTGACCATTACCAATACTGAGTTCTCTCATTCGGCCTATCTACAGCATCAAGAGTCTTTTAAAAAACTCTGGCTATAGTAGCCTTCGTCATATAGGAGTGATAGCCTTTCCCTATTTTGGACGATTGCCTCATCAAAGGCACATTGTATCAAGACAGACGGAACATGATCAACAAAACTATCAGAGTGCTACTCATTCTTGGATTCCATATCAACTACCCGAAGTCCATGCTACAGCCCTCACAGACTTTCGAGTTTATAGGTGCTTGACTAGATTCAGTAACAGCCAAGGCAACACTACCCTAATACAGGTTCAACTCCCTCACTACCCTCATAGACTCAGTACAGGCTTCACCAATCAAAATAGTATGCAACTGTCTTCAAAACCTTGGTCACATGATGGCACAGCATTTGTGGTGAGACTGACCAGACGCCATATGAGATGCCTTCAAGCATGGCTGGCCACTGTTTATGTCCCTTCCAGGGACACAAGACTCAGGTATATCTTCATTCTTCCTCATTGCAGTGTTGACATAGCTACACTGGCCTCCTTTATGACCAGGTTTTTGGATCTGGTATTAGCTGCCCATCCCCGTTCAGTGGCATAATAGCCTTTTCTAGCTGCCAGCTAGTCCTATAGCTCAAATGGTAGAAGTCTGTGTTGCAGTGCTTAATATGTGTGTCAGTTTTTCCTCTTACAATTTCTTTGTTAGATTCATTTTATATGAAAAAAAAACCAAAAGAAGTTGCAAAGTCAAACACTCCGAAGTTAGGAAAATTAAGAACAACTGTTGCTACAAGTGAGAAGTTTGAAAGAAATAATTTAATATGTCTTTTTTCCCCCCTCCACTAATTATATACTTGCTAGAACTCATATATTCTAATGCTTCTTATCTGAAATTATAACCCTTTAGTGATTGTCACGCCTGGCTTTTGTGTAAAATGTTATCATGTGACAATAAGGATTATTAATTAAGACATAAACAGTAGAAGGCACAGACAAACTCACAAGAGATAAAAATAATGTTTTAATTACAGGGGACATTTTTATAGAAAACAAACAAAATACTTCAGGTGAAAAACTTTTATTATTGCTTATGTTTCCTGAGTGTTCCATTAGTGATTTTTAAAACACTGGACCAAATTAATATTTGGTGTTCATTGGTACCACTGCATTGTTTGGGTTTGGGGGTATCATTTGTAGCACAATGAGATCTTAGTCAGTGACTGAGGCTTCTAGATGCTATGATAATACATTGATTTCCATGGAGTTCCATGTCAGTTATGACACTGTTAAATTTGATCCTTTGTTTCAAAGATTTGGGGTATAATTATTATAATTGTAAATATTTTCCTTAACATGGATTCTCATTGAATTTTTGTTCATTTCAGTATTTCAAAAACTTGAATTTTGAGATGAAGTAAAGTAGCATTTCATTCAGTAGTTGGTCTTCATAAAATAGTTCAGAAGTATTTGAAGTTCTTACTAGGTTTGCTGTTATATATGAAAATGAACAGGGCTCGACAAATAATACAATCTACTTGCCCGTGGCGAGTAGATTGCAACCCGGAAGAGCCAGGTTCGGGCGATCTGCGCAGGCACAGAACGATATGCACATGCGCAGATCGCTGGACAGCGTGGCTGGCGAGCCCTGAAAATGAATATTACCTAATAAAGTTGCATTATTTTCTATGTTTAGCTCAAATGACAAGAATTAGCTGAACTAAGGTTCCATGATGGTACTTATGTGCAAAAAGTGTTCATAAAGAAATCAACTAACATAATTAGGTGGGTAGATGTTGATTTGAACTGTCCATTTTGCTTGTAATTGTTCATGATGGAGTGTGCAAGTTAATTAATTCTCCTGTACAGTGCCCTCACACACAGGCACGCTTCCATCATTTTCAAAGGGAATTGCATCCTTGTGTCTGAAGATAGAATTGGGCCTTCTTATGGACAAATCCAGAGATCTGCTCCAAACAGTGAAAGAAACTGTGTTGTCACATCATTCATGTTTGTGTACGATGGGATGATTACTCTGATCTGACTGAATTGTTCTTGGTATAGGACTCAGAAGCAGGATGGCAAGACACTAGAAGTCATTCTTCTGCTCTACTCTGCACTGATTAGGCCTCAATTAGAGTATTGTGTCCAGTTCAGGGCACCTCATTTCACGATGTGCAGAAATCGGAGAAGGTCCAGAGAATAGCAAAAAAAAAAAAAAAAAAAAAGATTAAAGGTTTAGCAAACATAAGCAATGAGAAAAGGCTGAAGAAATTGGACTTGTTTAGTTTGGAAAAGAGAAGACTGAGAGGGGACATTATAATGTTTTTCAGGTATCTCAAAGTGTGTCACAGGGAGAAGGGGAGAAATTGTTCTTCTTGGCCTCTGATGATAGGACAAGAAGCAATGGGCTTAAATTGTAGCAAGGGAGGTTTAGGTTGGATATTAGGAAAAACTCTGATACGTTAGTACTATTTCTTTTTTATCAGGCATGTCTTTTCATATGGTATTTCATCCAGATTTATGTATGATATTACATGATCACAGAAAGTGTGTTTTGCGGTGCATAGAGTACTGGACTGGCATACAGTTACCCGTAACTCTATTACTGACCTGTAGGAGTAAGGCACATAGTAAGTAAGTACACTGTGGGCTACAATCAAGTTGAGAGATGCAACTTCAGCTACATTAATTGTGTTGCTGACATCGAAATAGCTTAACTTGGTTTTTGATGCTGTCTACACAGCAGGAAGTGGAAGGAAAAACACTCTTCCTTCAATTTCCCTTACTCCTTGTGAAATGAGAGTTACAGAAGTTGGAATAAGAAACCCATTATTTCAAAGTTATTTCAAAATAACGGGCTTACTGTGTAGACATTCACTCTATTTCGAAATAACATGAGTTATTTCGAAATAAACGTGCAGTAAACATAGCCTTAATGTCTGAGGCTTAGATACATTACTTACCTTTTGGGGTTGTTGCTTTTTTGGTAAAGTATTTGAAATCTATGGTTGAAAAGCACTGCATGTGAATGAAGTATTATTCATCAGTTATGTTGTTTCAATGTTAGAAGTGCCTACACATGATCAAAGAGTCTGCACCATCCATCTTAATCTTTAAACAATCCTAAATAGTCTTTGTTTTGCTAATCCTGATTACAACTCCCTTACCTTTTGGGCTCAGGAGATAGAATGTTACCAAATCTGTTGTACTGAAGTACTGAGGAGTTCTGAAGTCTATTTTTGTTTTGAGCTTTTAGAGTTTGTTGAATGTGATTGTAGAGGGGAACAATTAGGTTTCTGCACCACTACTGTTACAGATGGTGATTGAGAAGGGTACAATTATACTATTGTGTAGGAACGGTAGTAATTGGTGGTGGAACCTTAGAGAACATTTCATAGAGTCCTGCAAATCCTTCAGGTTTTTGCAGATGCAAGTGCAGATAACAATTTTGTATCTAGGGCTCTGTTCATAGACAGGTGAAACAGCACATTAGAGATTGACTATATTAAGAAAAATGTCTTGTAGCAAGACCGATTTAGAGCTTTCATTACCTGTCAGTTCTGGTCAAGCAAAGGGAGTTATTGTGAAGGAATCTGAGATTTTGTCCTTCTCCTAAGTAGAAAACAGGGGATTATAATTGTTTTTTCCTTGTGTGATTCATTTAAGAAATTAAGTCAATGGGAAACAAGCACTGTTTGTGTTATATACAAACAGGAAATTTTTTATAACTTTCAATTTTTTTCTTAGAGAGAAAGTAAGGGTTTAGAATTTTTTCTTCATGCCCTCCAATTTTTTTCCCCAGGATATGTTTTGCAATAAAACATGTGGTCACTGTTCTGAGCCAGTATTGAATTATTGCATTAGCATGTTAGGAGGCACTGGCCTGTTTGGACATACTTCCTTTCAGATTGGACATTAAATCAAGGTTCTTATCACTTATCATGATATCATCATGTTGTTTTGTGGGCCAGATTCTGTGACCATTCCATTCATTTCCATTGATTTTTTTTTCTGTAAGTTGGATTAGGATTCATAAGAATAAATCTTATAAACCTGGTTTGCAGGCCAAATTCCAACTCCAGTTTTTCCTACTTAACTATCTCTTGTTTCAGTTGGTTAAGTTATTCATGTTCTGTTCCAAAACTAGTGGGTGTATTTTAATACAAGCATTCTGGAATCTTTCTGGAAGTTAAGTACTAGACAACTGTTATTTTGTTATTACTGTACAGTACATATTGTCATTTTTATTTATTGTTTTGTGGTGGTACCTAGAGATCCCAAATGAAATCAGGGTCCTCGAATGCTAGCTGCTGCATAAACATATAATCCTGCCCTCAGGAGTTCCCATTCTAAATAAATAAGATGGACAGAGGGTGAAAAGAGAAACAGATTATGTGTTCTATACATAGTCATGCTGTAAATCAGTAGCAGAGCCAGGAATACAATAGTTATTTCCAAAGTTTTAGTTCAGTATCCTATGTGTTGGAATAAGATTCTTTCCAGTCTCATGGACCCTTATGTAGATTTGTAATACATGATGTTAATTCAAGATACTAAACTGATTTCAATTCATATAAATTGTTATAACAGTTGAATATAAATATAACCCTTCAGACAAATATCTGTACATTAATAAGTTCAAAAAGTCTTCAGAATTTTAAAAATATTAACAGTATAATTAAATAATTTTATTTACCAAATGAAGTACATACAAAGTGCAATTATCCAGTTATGAGTTGAGTGTGTACGTGCAAGGCTCGATAAAAGTAACACATTGATCCATCTGTAGTGAAGCATTTTCATTTATGTCATAGCTTGTGTTTTCTCAGTCTAGTTTTTATTTAGTGTGTATCAAATGAATAATATTTTATTGAAGACTTGCAAATGGGCTAAGTTTGAACTAGTAAATATAAACACATTTTGAATTAGCAAAGAGCAAAAAAGAATATGAACAACTGTAAAGTCCATTTAAAAATTGTTCTGATAAACAGCTTACTGTACTTCGCTGATACTCCTCTCTTCTGTCTCCCCAGCAATTAATTTTTGCAAGGGATGAGACCCAGTACTTTCAGGGTTGTGCAGTTGGTAGCCCCAGAATTTCTGGGATTGCTGCATCCATGAGTGTAAAAAATATTGCTTGATCCTCCACCACTCCTTTCATTAAAAATTAACAACTGTATCCCTCCCAAGAATCCCATAACTAACAAACAGACAGTATTTCCAAAATGGGAAAAAATATGAACAAATGCAGCATAGTGTCATTTTAGTTATAACTATCAGTTCTTGCAAATGATATCTCCTCTTATTTTTCTCATTAACTTCTGTTTGTTTAATTTACTCCTTGGTATCTTCACTGATTTCTAGAGCATAACTGCTCAGTTATGGTATTATGCCCTTCTTAACACCAGCCTATTTACTGGCTGTTCATACACCTATTGGTGTGCAAACAAAAGAAAAAAAAAGCAGTAAAGTTCTGCAACCTGTCTGTCTTGCTTTCAGTCAAAATTCAACAAAAAGGCAAAAGAAAATTTAGGATGGGAAAAAATCTTACATACCAATAAGTGGGTCACTTACATTTTATCTTAAATATTTTAGGTTACCAGATAGAGTTTTACCTGCATAATTTGTATTTGGTTCATTTGAGATCATGAAATAGTTGTGAATTGTGAACACAATAATTTCTTTTGGGACCAAGAAGGCCTTTCAAGAAAAACCTTATAACAAAGAGTCAAATAGTTGGGGAGCACTGAATTTATGGCTTTCATGAACACCTGTGCATTGGTTTTTGTTTTCCTTTTAATTTGTATGTATCTGAAAAGTGCTGTAAGCAGCATCTGGTTATCCTTACTCAGTATGCCTATGCTGCCAAAAAAATCAACAGATTCCAACTGTACTGTATTTCAGAACTAATGAAGACATAATTATATCCCTGAGCAGGAAAGAGGGAATTATGCTTTGTTGGGGAATAGACTAGAAGAGAGTGAGTGTGTGTATTTTGAAATAAGTAAGAAAACTGATACTTTCTGTCAAAACTCTGGCATTTTATATTGGTTGAAAACTGACTGAGAAAACACTTCTCTTACAGCAATGGGTAAAATACAATAGTTAATAATGAGCACCAGGAATTTGCATTTCATTTGAAGTTTATTGAGTGCGAAATCCATAAATTTCTTAACGTTTTTTCTCCCTTTCATTATATATATCTGTTTTCCTTTTTTTTCACCTTCTTCTTGAATATGTTGATTTGGAATCTCCATGAAGATTATAAGAACTCTGAAGTTGATAATTAAGAGCAGGATTATAAGACTCTATATGTGAAGATAATAATAAATGTAGGAACATATTCTGATATTGTTTTTAACTCTCTGTTTTTTTACATTTATATTTGAAAATGTGCATTACACTTATGAGAGACACAAGATGATTGAGTTATATCTTTTGATCCAATAAAAATATTACCTCACCCACCTTTAGTGTATCTCATTCTGGGACCAACAATGAAATTATTGCAATTATTTTTTTAAATGGTTAAAAAGTAATTTAACTCTCATTCTAACTTAAAATAATCACCACTTAGTTATTTTTTTCCTTTACAAATATCCACATTCATGGGGAAATGAACTAAAGAAACAAAAAAAGATTTGAGTGATTGTGTACAGACTGATAGTTAACAAACTTAAAACTATACTGGGCTATACATTACAACTATTCAATTTTATGTTCTCTCTTAGAGAGAATTCCCATACACACCTGTAGTGAGTCACATAACTTCTAATCATTGCCTATCACTTTGTCCTCTGGATCATATTATAATGTGACCTCGAGAGTGTTGTTGGGAGCATCATAAACACAATGTTCATCTCATCCTTAGAATCAGCCATCCGCCATCACATGTGCATTCCATCATTGGCTGTTCACTGAGGATGGCGTTAACCCTTGCAGTGACGTCACAATCACTTTGTAATCATTTAAATGATCAAAATAACTTAAGTATGAGCGAATTGCACCTTTGGAGGACTCTTGGGTTGGAGTCCCCTATGACCATGACGTCCAGATCCTGAAGATTTTGTCTTAACCATTCTTTGCTAATGAAAACTGAAAGAAGAAATGGCAACTTTTCCAGAAGCTTCAGTAACTTTTAAATCAGACAGTTCTTTGAGTGCTTGTTCATGTGCATTCTAATCAGGTGGGTGTGTGCTCATGTGCACAGTAGCTGGAATATTTTTGCCTGATAGCTAGTGATAGAGTCAGCTTGGGTGTGCCCTGAAGTGGAACTGAAATGGTGCCCAATAAAGGGCAGATGAACCAACGCTCGAAATAGGAAAAAAACGGTTACATACCATCTTGTAACTGTTTTTCTTCAAGATGTGTTATTCAATCCAAAATCTACCACTCTTAACCTCTGTTAGAGTGGCTGGTAAGAAGGAACTGAGAAGGGGCTGGGTTGGCACAGCTCTTTATTGGGGACCATTTCAGTGCTACTCCAGGAGGCACCTAGGTTGACCCTATGGCTACGTGCTCTGGAAAACATATTCCAGCTCTTGTGCATGCGTGCGCACACACACCTGACTGGAATGGACATGAACAACACATCTCAAAGAACAACAGTTATGAGAAGGTACAAAAGCTTTTTTCCCCCAAGTAGACAATTTTCAGTTTAGCGTGCACATTTTTTAAAATGTTGGCTGAGATATCATATTTATAGCTATAATTTTTTTATACAATGAACTAACATTGAGATATAAAGCAAAAAGAACAAAATCCTCTGTTGTTACCTTGTATGGTAAATTACAACATAAGGCAGAAAGCAAAAGTTGTGTGGTGCTGCTTCTCTCTTGGAGCCTTGGGCTTATGCTGTGGAGCCAATGGGTTTTTAAAAATTAGTACAACTTCTTAAAAACACACATGAGCACACACTCATAGAGAGCTAATAAGGAACTGAGTCCTACTGACCTCATTTGTGCAAATGTCCTATTTGAAACAATGCTTTGTACTATCAGGTCAATAAGTGTTTTATATATTTGTCCAATTATAGTTTCTGTAAACTTATATTCACCTTTTTCCCCATTGCTGTTACTCAATTGTATGTTTTGGACACAATTTTCTGCAATATAATTTTTTTAAAGAAACATTAGGGTGATGTGAACCAGTATACTATATACATACATTCTAGTAAAACAGACCGTTTGTGCGTGCATGTGTCTCATACAGTCACACACAAATATGTCCCACTGGAGAACGAGGAATAAAAGAAAACATTGGCTCCTACCAGTTCATGAGCTATCATACCTTATCGTTATTACATTAGGATGTATTGAAAAAAAAAAAAGTTTTACAAAATATTTTTTGAAAGCCTATTACTATGTTCTCCTCTTGCAGGGAGGCCTATGTTATATCCTGTCCTAAGGAAGTGAAGGAATATGAAAAACTATACCAAGTTTTAAAATGTTTTATGGTGTTATCAATTAAAAAATTAATAAAACACTGAAGTTTTCTGAAATCTCTTTTGTCTAAAATATATGGGAAAAATATATGATATGATAACCTAGAGTAGAGAAGCGCAATCTGTGGTCAGTAGGCTGCATGCAGTTCATTAGGGTAATCTGCTGGCAGGCCATGAGACGTTTTGCTGACATTTCCTGGCCAATGGGAGCTGCGGTATGGACAGTCCACATCAGCAAAATGTCTCATGGTCTGCCAGGGGATTACTCTGATGGGCTGCAGGTTGCCTATCAGTGCTCTAGGCTGTCTGAATGTCCTGGGGCACACTGATTAAAATCAAATAATTAAGGGAATCTTAAATGTGATTAAGATGTTATGGGACAGAGCCCTGTTTTAGATCATGGGGAGTTTGGGATAATCAGATAAGGAATAAACAAGATACTACAATGCTGGTACTGTTTATGTAACCCCTTCTTGCTCATGAATAATGTAGTTATCAAAAATACACTTACATAAAACACTATATATTCTACACTAAATTCTATCATGATTTAATTAAATTGTGAACTCTTGTGGGGGGATGGGAGGAAGTATGCTCTTTTATTGTCTGTAAAGTGCCATGTACATCTATGGCTCTGTGCAATTTAATATTTCTAATAATAATTTATAACGGTGTACTGGATCTCCATATGTAAAGAGTGTGTGTGTGTGTATATGTAAGTAAGTAAAGTGAGTAATATGATATGACCTACTGTAGACTTAATGTTGAGGTCATCATTACTGTTGGCTTGAGAGAAATGGGAGGAGCTGCAGAGCAGGCAGTGAATCTAGAGAAGCTTCTAGGCATCCAGCATGTTTTTAGCATCTGCTTCTGTGCCAGTCAGTGCCCAAGAAAACTGGCAACTGAACTGTGCCTGGCAGGCATGCAGCTGGGGGAAGCAGCATGCTGTGGGTGGGTAAGGAGGGGATTGTAAGAGGTAACGTTGGAAGGGGACAGATGTGGGAGAGGGGGAAGGTAAGGCTATGGTATCAAAAAGTTTCCCTCCTTCATTTTCAGATGCACAACTGGAGTGATATATCAGTTGCCTATTCTTCCTGTAATATTTGGCATTCTTTTTTTTCAATTGTGGCATAATGCCGGATGTAATATACACAATATTATGCTACAGTATTTTCTGTTAAAAATGCTTGACAGTTAATGTGTTTTACATAAATTGGTTTGCTTCTTGAAATAATGCAACATGGCAACACAGACTTTTTGCTTTTATATTGTGACTTGTAGTTGGACCACAGCTCTCTTGTTGTGGGTTACTGTCCCAAAAGTAATTATGCCAAAATGTGTAATGGCACCACCAGTCACAGCTTAATAATTCAGGCTGAGTTGGGTTTTGCAGTTAAAGGAGGGATTCAATTTCTTTATGTCTGAAGTACTAGCAGACTTACTCAGCATTGCCCAGGTCATTCAGTTCAGGGGGCTGGCAGTGTGTGGGATGCAGGACTCAAGGCAGGGCTTTGGGGATGGAAAGGGGTGCAGGAGTCTGGGGGCAGGGAGGTTGGGGGGTGAGGAGGGGCACGGGCCTTTTCTCTCCCCCAGACCTCAGCCTGGCCATCAGGGGCCTTTTTTCTACCCTCAGCCCCCTACCCCTCCTGGCATTGTGGTCAAGAGTCGGGAGAGGAGAGAGGATTTGGGGCAGGGAGGCTACTTACTCCTTGTGCTACTTACTAGGCAAGATGGAGCCCCAGTCCTGCTGGCCACTTTTTTGGTGGTATGGCGGCCCCCAGTGGACACAACTGCAGGACAGCTCTCCCCTGCAGGTTTGCTGTCCCCAGTGGACACACTCATATTCCATCCCTCTAAAAAGGAGCCCCTCCCTTTGCATGTTATGAAAAGTAATCCTTTTCCTAGGGCTTCCAGTTCTCCTGGCATAACCAAACTCTGACCTTGGTTTTAGTTAGGAGAAGAGAAAGCTGCATACCCAATTTGGTGGCCATAGCTCTTACCATTTAGGAGGAGTTCTTGAACATTACAGATAACTTAGTTCATTTTAACTTAAATTCGTTATGGAAGAATTGGGTCTTTGTAAAATTTGCACTCTGACAGTGGGTTTTTTTGGAGGTGGAAGGAGTTATGAATTAACTTAATGGAATAACATAGATTCTTCAAACTTTCCAAGTGATTAAAACTCATTTAAATAATAAATTACATGTGACGAAATTAAGATGTAACTAAACTAAGCTATTAACAATAATCTATCACATGACATGGTTATATTGATAGTTAGATCAACAGCTGAAGTCGTGTTAACAGAGGCAAATGTGGCACAGAAGTACCTCAGCCAATAATTACCCTTACTCTATAGCTAATTAGCATCCTGTAATTCTATGGGTTGTATTGAGTCAGCAATATGAAAGCTGCTATACTCATTTATCAACAGCTCTCAGTGATAGATTATTTGGCCCAGCTGTCTCTGTTTTTAAAGATTCAAGTGACTGAATCCTAGCTCAGGCATAAGTAGTTGAAACAAGGAGTGGCAAGCTGGTCAGTTAACCAGTCAAACAACTTCGGCTGACCAGTCAGTTGATTCCTTATTTTTGAACCACAGGAAATAGTCTACATGTTTGATTCCATCACTCATTTTTTAAAGAATTTCATTTAATTGGATTTTTCGTATTTTTGTTTTTTGTATTTTTCTGAGTTAAAATAACTAAGTAATTTGTTTTGTTCTTTTTCTCATTAGGTATAAGTGTCTATGGCCAAGAGACCATATAGTCTTATTCCTTTTTGTTATAATTGTCACTGTTCTAATAAATAAGTGGTTTTAAATATTTGAAAGCATTTGACTGGTCAGTTGACCAATTATTTTATATGCTGGTCAAATGGCCAACCTTAAAGACTCCCTGTTCCACTTCTATATTAACTGCTGTGCATAATGGGTTTTAACCTGGGACCTTAAGATCTAAAATACATTAATTGTAATAGCATTTACATCGACTGGTATCACTCCAGGGATGAGAGACAGTTGTGTGGATAACTGAATAACTTATCTTAGCATTTTCACACCTTAATATACATGAATTTCCTTACATTTAATCTTAATTCTAAATTTCCTTCTTTAATTGTGCTTGTTTTTTGGGCTAATTACAGCATTTCAACAACATTTTTACCTTTAAATTACAGATACTTCAAACTTAACTTCATTTTTACTTAGCTTTATAGAATATTATACACTCACTCACTCACTCACTCACTCAAACACACACCTAAAATGTATTGCTCTTTTTATTTTCAAATTACTTTAATATGTTAACCTTGCACCATATAATTAATTAGGCAAATATTATTTCCCCTGTTTTGTGCATGAGGAAAAAGAAGCAATCTGGTTGATTCTATTTCCCCTTCCTGATAGTGAGGAATGGGACTGCCTGCAATGTAAAGATATTACTCAATACAGGATTTTGGTCCAGAGCGATTACGTAATTTACCCAAAGCTGCAGAGGGAATCTGTGTCAGATCTTGGATTAGAGCTGAGAAATGTATTGCTTCTAGTTTTATGTTTGATTTTTGCTCATTTACAAATTTCTGTTGTTAGTATTGACTTCCTTGTAAAGGAAGGTCTTTGGAAGTTGATGGATAATGATCAGGAGGAGGTAGGAGCATTTCCAGTATTGCCAACATCAGCTCTTCCAGAATCAGAAGTCAGAGCCCCAAAATGCTCAATATTGTTTTAAAAATCATGAAATGTTTAAAAAAAATTGGTGTTTTTATTTGCCTTGTAGTTTTTGAAATTTTGGGTCACCATACTCAAATCACATTTTCAAGCTTTTCTCCAGAACTGCGATGGGTAGTTTGCTTTTGGTAATAAAAAAGTGAGATCCTCATATAATCACATATCTCTAAGAGTATGTCTACACTGCATTCCTCTTTCGAGAGAGGAATGCAAATGCAGACAAACAAAATTGCAAATGAAGCACAGATTTGAATTTCCTGTGCTTCACTTGCATAATTGTGGCCGTCCGCTTTTTCGAAATACCCTATTTCGAGATAAAAACCCTTATAAAATAAGGTTTAAGGGTTATTTTGAAAGAAGTGTTTTTTCTCGAAATAACCACGTCTAAACAGCATTTTTTATCTTGAAATAGGATATTTCTGTGCTTCATTTGCAATTTCATTTTTCTGCATTTGCATTCCTCTCTCGAAAGAGGAATGCGGTGTAAACATACTCTATGAGCTCAGGCTTTGAGAGAGAGTCTTTAGAAACAGTGGAGCTACCGTTTGACTAGAAAACACATCTTAGTCCTTTGATGTAAAGCCATTTTAAATGTTTATTGCCATGTCTTCTACGCAGGGAAGGACCATTATTGATTACAGTACATTTAAATACTTATATGTGCTTATCTTATTTCTTTTTAATTAATAAGAAATAGATCCATCTGAATCTAATATTTTTAGAGTGAATTTTTGGAGTTGTACTTGTAGACAAATATTTTTAGCTTAAGCAACTTAGAGTACAAAAAAGTTCATATTTTAACTTCTCTAACATGTTTGTAGGTATCAGTGCTTAATTAAATCAATTTGCATTTATTGGGAACTGATTATTTTAGGGGAAAATGCTCAAGACCTGTTTTTCTTTTTGAAAGTGTTTTATATTCCTCAGAATCAAGAGTATGGTATTGAAGTCTATATCTGTACAGTCCATGTGTGGGTTTTTAGTTGGAAATAATTTTGTCTTATCAAAATGTTCAAAAATACTTTTATATGCTCTACTAATTGTAAAAACCATGCATGTGATGAAAATATTACTGACTGATGGTAATAGCTCATTAAATAATTCTTTGTTTAAAAAACCCTGTTAAATACAACAGTATCAGCTGATGCACACCATGCTATTTTCCACAACTGATTGTATAGTCATTGTAATTACATATCTTCAGGATTTTAAGAAAAAAAATTTATTTACACTGTAGTCAAACCAGTGCTGTGGTATCTCTAGATACTAACACTTGTGACTCACGATGTCTGGATTGAACTTCCAATCCTAATTTTAAACAGGAGGCTGGATACATGGGAGAAATGTTACATTGATAGGAAGGAGAGTGGTGACTATAACTAGTTTTCCATTGTTTTTGGATAGCATGCACTAATATAAGGGCTTGTCTAACTCTGTATGTTAGTATATTCCTACCTCTGGGTATGTCTACACAGCATTATTATTTCATTATAACTGATATTATTCCAAAATAACAAGAGCCTTTATTTTGAAATAATGTCGATTGAGTTGGAGGACTTCTTACTTCGACTCCTGTAACCCTCATTTTACGAGGAATAGAGGAAGTTGAAGGAAGAGTGTTCTTCCTTCAACTTCCTGCTGTGTAGACTGTGCCTAAAGCTGAGTTAAGTTATGTCGACTTAAGCTACGCAATTTTAAGTAGCTGTAATTGTATAGCTTAATTCAACTTAGCCCTAGAGAAGGGGGCTGGACTTGATGACCTTCTGAGGTCTCTTCCAGTTCTATGGTTCTATGATTCTATGTACCCTCTGTGATTTCCACTCCATGCATCTGAGGAAGTAGTATTTAGCCACAAATTCTGTTAGTCTTTAAGGTGCCACAGGACTCCTCATTGTGTTTTTATAATTAATAAACATGAAGATAAGAATTCCAGGTTTGCCCCTAAGGCAAAAAATAGGGACATACTTCAGAAAATTAGGGATAGATTTTTTTTTGGGGGGGGGGGGGGGGGTTACTAATGCAGTCTGCAAACAAATACAGAGAATCACTAAACTTAAAATTTGTGGATTTGTGCACTGACACAATACAGAACTGCACAAAGTGTGGCCTGCAAAACACTTTTGGTGCACCAGGGCCCACTAGATTACCTATGGAACTTTGGCATGTAAGACCATAACTTCCTCTTTGCATACTGTATTAGGGATGGGGGTGTCTGTGTGGGGTGATGGTGGTGTTTTCCCCTAGAGGTAGATTCTGCTTTTTCCCCCTTCTTCCTCCTATATATTAGAGATCGGCCACAACTGGACATGAAACCCCTGATATGGTGAAGAAGTGCTCTCAGATGGTTCAGAGAATCCTTTCTAGATGCTTGGTTGATATGTCTTTGCTCACGTACTCAGGGTCCTACTAGGTGCCAGATTTGTGATCAAGAAGGAATTTTTCCCAAGTTAGACTAGCAGGAAACTTTGGATTTTTCTCTTCCTGTGTAATACTGTACATGGTTCGCCTTCTTGGATTATTGGGGTGTGTTTCACTTGCCACATTCCTGCCATTCTACAATGTGGCCTTAGACATTGATGGTACCTTAGCTTCTGCTGGTGTATGTGTGTGGCACATCAGAGTATATTTTCTGGAGGACAGAAATGCCTGTGTTAATTGAAGCATTTGAATTTAAGATAGGGGTATTTGGGAATTTAATGGCCTACAACGAACAGGAAGTTTGATTTTTACTTTCCAGCTTAAAATTCTTTAAAATAATATGTTCAATTCATTCATTAGCTACTGGCAGCAAATGTAACATGCCAAGTTCATATGTCTTCAGTTATTCCTTGCTTTGAGTTAAATTTAGGCTGAGTTTAAATCTGTAATAGCTTCCTACTCCACTATCATAGTCTACTTCTGCTTATTTTAATTGAGAGCTCATGAATGCAGTGACCCCGAATACTACCTCAGTCATCTGGCCATCTGCTCTAATAAAAACTACTATTTCTTGTATCAAAAGACTGGATGAATATGAAGTTAAGCCAATTTATTATGTATGTTATTTAGTAAATACAATTATTTCAATGTGCAGATAATATGCTGTATTTTCAGTCAAAATGTATGCCAATTTATCTGAAAATGTTTTTAATTGTAATGCTTATGTTTTATTACAGTAAAAATTATATGATGTCTCATTGTTTGACTAATGCTCTGATTTTTCTCTTAATCTTTCTATATATGCTATAATCAAAGAATGTATTTTTAAAATACTTCTGGAAAACTATTCATGGTACTTTGACATCATAGGATGTAAATGGTTGTGCTATGTGGTTATGTAATATTATTTGGAAACATTCAACTTTGTCTTTGATATGCCTTGTATGACTGACACTTCAAACCAAAGAATCATAATGTAAAATGGTCCATACAGTAAATGCTTATTTCATTTTGCAGAGCTAATATTTTGGGAGAGCTGTGCATATACATATGTATTTGTAAATTTTGGTTTATCAACTAAATGTGTCAGCAGATTAACAAATCTTCCAGCAGGGTGCAGTCTCTTCTTAGCATTCATAATAATTTCAACTAAATATTTTAGATGTTATAGTCGCACATTTGCATTTTGGATAGCAACTAGTTGAGGTTTACTTTTGTTATTGCACATCTTATGGGGAAATTATTACATTTTTAAAATATATATTCAACTGTCTTCTTGTCTTCCAGTGCTATTTAAAATATAAAATGGAGCTAGTTTCAACAAGTTTGGTGATAAGGCAGCATAAAATTAATAGATGCCAAAGATCAGAAATGTGGGTCTTATTCACATTGCTAGAACAATATGTTTATATATATATATATATGTGTGTGTGTGTGTGTGGAGATATACCATCTCATAGAGCTGGAAGGGACCTTGAAAGGTCATTGAGTCCAGTCCCCTGCCCTCACAGCAGGACCAAGTACCATCCCTGACAGATTTCCCCCAGATCTCTAAATGGCCCACTTGAGGATTGAACTCCCAACCATGGGTTTAGCAGGCCAATGCTCAAACCACT
The DNA here is from genome assembly GCF_049634645.1 of Pelodiscus sinensis. NCBI lineage: Eukaryota > Metazoa > Chordata > Testudines > Trionychidae > Pelodiscus > Pelodiscus sinensis. The sequence continues at coordinate 55,655,726 of NC_134711.1, forward strand.
GAGCTAGCCCTCTCCTCTTTTTGTTGTGAAGATAGCATTCATTAAATTACTTCACTGTTTTCTTGTGTCTGCAGACACACTTAAACAATAGAACCAACAGAGGGGGAATATTCTTCATTCACATTAATGGGGTCATCAGAGATTAGTTGTGACAAATTAAATTCTTATCAGTGCCAAAGACTAGTCAGAACACAGCTTGTATAATTGAAATTTAATTATAAGGCTCTGGATTTTGGCTGTGGGTGGGGGCAAACATACCATACAATGAAATCTGCCCATTTCTCTTATGTTAGGTCAGTGGAGAAAATGATAGTTTTTTTTAATTATTTTTGAAAATTTCTTCATTGATATAACAAGTTTTATCACTTCGGTAAATGTATAATTTAGTCAGCTCAATTCCATCTTTCAACTGTAGAAAATAGTGTTTGTTTCCCCACAGTAAACAGATGCCTTTGTAGTTTTGGGTGCCCAAGGGATAGGCTGTTCACAAAGCTATTTGTTCAACAGGTTAAACACTCCTGTTTCCTTTTGATGTAGTTTTTCTACTCTAACCTATTATTTCTTGACAGTAATCTTTTGTACCAGCTTTCAGTCCAACCCATTTTCTTATAGGACAATATCATGTTTCATCCAGGGCATTCCCATGTCTCCAGTTCTCATCTAGAATTTCAGAAATGCATTTCTTTTGGCTGGTAGGTATTAGCATCCATTTAAAGAAATGTAATGTTATTTTTATTGGCTAGGCTGAAAGTGTGCTGACAATTGCACTTTTAGTGTGCATTTATTTACATTAGGAACTATTAAAGGTGTTTTTTAGCTTTAGTCAGATACACTATTAGTATCACAGATACAGGATCTACTGAGCTAGGTATTTTCACCACCCAAAACAATGATATAGTGATATACTATATTAGGTGATATACTATTAAAAATATCTGCACCCAGCCTTTACTAAGGTACATAACAGTATGGAACCTGTGCAACTGTGTGAGTGTTGAAAAACAGCTTGCAGTTTTTCCTAGTATTGACAAGGTCCTAAAGTGGCGAGGTATGTTCTAATAATGGATGAGAAGAATTACACAGACAATACAAGGGATTTTTTTATCTTCTCAGCTGTCTAACAAAGATCCTTCTGATGATGATTGATCAAACTCATTGGTTCCAGAATCTGAGTAATTAAAGAATAGAAAGGAAGCTTTTTTTCCCCTTAGTGAATGAATTCCATACATATATTTCAAACAGAATTTGGGATTTATTACAAAACATGTATTCTTTCTCGTGGCTGCAGTTGTAAGATTAAATATTCAAGAAAAATCAGCATGATTCTTAATTTTAAAGATATTAGAATTTTGCAATTCTGTTTGCATGTCCACCCTTCTTTAACTGGTATGCTCAATTCCACATATTTAATTTCTTGATTTTTTTAAAAGCAAGGCCTTATTTAATGAAAATGACTTTTTATCGATGGTTATATTCTCTTTGAAATTATGGTTTTCAAAGCCTCTGATATATAGCAAGCATAATTCTTTGCAAACAATTAATGGTGTATTTTCATTAGAAAAAGGGGGTGTTTTTACCATGTGTTAGTTAACATCTGGTAGCTAACATGAAGTAAAATCCTATTGAAGACAAGCAAATTAAAGTGTACCTCAAGGCATATCTGGGTCTTCTAACTGTGTTAAAACTACAAACTGCCTTGTCTTCTCCAGAGTTTTACACTTGTTAGTTATTTATTTGTATATACTCTGTTGTTTCACACGCTACTTGTTTCTTGTCATAAACAGATTAAAATTGATGGGATCTTGCTGGCTAGGGGCTGAGTCAGGAAAGTTTAAATATTTTATTCAGCTGAAGGTCGATACGATAAAGTAAGTGTCAGTTATCTGAGTTTATTTGGAGGGATCTCCACTAGAATTAGAATATCAGAGGGTAGCCGAGTTAGTCTGAATCTTCAAAAGCAGCGAGGAGTCCTGTGGCACCTTATAAACTAACTGAAGTGTAGGAGCATAAGCTTTCGTGGGCAAAAACCCACTTCGTCAGATGCATGTAGTGGAAATTTCCAGAGACAGGTATAAATATTCAGGCCAGAATCAGGCTAGAGATGACAAGGTGGATCCAATCAAGGAGGATGAGGCCCACTTCTAGTAGCTAATCTGGAGGTGTGAATTCCAAGAGAGGAGAAGCTGCTTTTGTAGTTAGCAAGCCATTCACAGTCTTTGTTTAATCCAGAGTTGATTGTGTCAAACTTGAAGATGAACTGTAGCTCAGCAGTTTCTCTTTGAAGTCTAGGCCTGAAGTTTTTTTGCTGCAGGATGGCTACCTTTAGATCTGCAATTGTGTGTCCAGGAAGATTGAAGTGTTCCCCCACAGGTTTTTGTATGTTGCCATTCCTAATATCTGATTTGTGTCCACTGATTCTTTTACGTAGGGACTGTCCAGTTTGGCCGATGTATATAGCAGTGGGGCATTGTTGGGACATGATGGCATATAGTATGTTAGTAGAAGTGCAGAATTAGAGTTACATAATGTAGCCACTTAGGTTTTCATGCAACACTTTTGTATGTTCATCGGCTGTAATTTTCATCCTCTGGTGCTGCATTTAGGAAACTGGTGATGCTGGCTGCTGTATGTATGGGATACATAGGTAGATGTTAGAACTGTCCATTATTGACTATTGCTGTTAAAATTTAATTCCTTGGACTAACTTAAGAGAAAATAGAAAAAAGGGAATTTCCTTTCTGTACATACGATTTCACTACATCCATCTATACTTACCCACATGTTGTTGTCCCTAATTTATATGACATCTTCTATATGGATGAGGGCTTTTTAATAGGTAGAATATATTGTTAATAGAGTTGCTGCTGCTAAATGAAAGCTCACAGCCAGCTAGTCCCTAGTAGGAATACTACAATTATAATTTATTCCTGTTTGCTTCTACTAGCAAGGAGGCTAAATACATGTCTAGCCCTTTGCTCTCTCCATTTGTAAACAGACCAGAACCTCAGCTGGCATCTATAGGCATAGTATTTATGAAGGGATATGCTGATTTACCCTAGCTGAGGATTTGGCCAACACCTTTGCTTTTTCCTAAAGGTGTTTTTATTGTGGCCATTATTGCCTAAATGTGTATATATATTGTTTTTCTTTTCTGTGGTGTAGGGGACAAAATCTTTCAGATACTTACTAAAGGATTTTATTATGCTATGTTTTAAAATATGTGGTGGCATTTTTGTACAAGGCCTAATTTAACTACATTTTTAAACTAAGGATGTAAGAGTATAGCCAGGATCCTGCCTATTAGTACCCTGAGACAAAGTCTACTTTTCTGAAGTCCAGGGTCCATATTCTTCTGTTCTTCTTCGAGTGGTTGCTCATGTCCATTCGAAGTAGGTCCACAAGGGACAGAACTGACCCACTCAACACTGACTACACTTGGACCCTGCTTATAGCACCACACTTGCCTCATCACTCACTACTGACTCCAGGGACTCAACTTGCTCATCTTGCTGCTGGCCAGCCAGGAAGCTTAGTGCCACGCTGGCCCTAATTCCACCAGAGGGAGGGTTTCATCTCAACCAAGCTGGGATTTGTGTATGGATGATGGGGTAGCTCAAATTTATGTGTAGGGGGAGGAGGGGCAGGAAAGGCTGAGCTAGCTATCTGCTGCCTATGTTCCTCTGTCATCTTTCATCCACAACAGCTCCTAGCAACTGAGCAATGGACACTTTGAGGAGGAGCATGAACTTCAGAACTAATATGAAAGGAGTGCGAGGAGGGAGAAATTCCAAAGTGCCAGAGTATCTCTCCATTCTGGATTTCAGGTTCCAGGGCCACTCTCCATGACAGCATTATGTCCCTGGCGTTCAGATAGTACTAGAGATTGTTTCCTAGTGGAGGCTGTGGGAGGAAACATATAGAGAGATGACTCAAAATTGATGAGACTATAGGAGAGGGGATCAGGAAGACAAGAAGCGTGAGTCTGTTCAGGAAAGGGATTTATAAGTGTAATTTGTAGGTGTACAATTAAAAACTATGAAAAATGGAATCCTTGAGGAGAGCCTTGGTATATTGCCCTGGAAGAAATCTCAGTACCCTCCCACCTGTTCTTTGTAGCTTCTTTGGGTATCATTACTATAGTAAAAGGGTGGGGAACCTTTTTTGAGTCAGGGGCTGCTGACCCACAGAAAAATCAGCAGGAGGGCACACACAAGTGAGAAGCCCATGACTGAGAAGGAAAAATGCACTCCTCGCATTCCCCTCGCACACCAGAGCCTAGGGGGACACAGGCTAGTAGATTTTGTATGCTCTAGCCCTGTGGGTGGGTTGCAGGGGGCTAGAGTGCCAGCATGGGTTTCCCAGTGTGGGGAGGATCCCTGAGCTTGGGGGGGGGGCTGGATCCAGGCAAACCAGGGGCCTCATCTGGTGCCCGGGCCTGAGGTTCCCCACCCTTGCTGTAGTATCTAAGCATCTTCCAATAACGCATAAATGGACTTCATAAGCAAGGGAGTCTAGTAGCAGAGGTTTGCAACTGCTCTGATAAACTCCCCAGGAAGGATTTAAAACATTTTAGATCATTTCCCTGAATCATTTTCATGTCTCTTTGGTAGAACAGCAATATCTCAAATTTGGCAAAGCTGAATACTATAGAGATCCAGGAGGAGAAGAATTGATGCCTGCCCTCCATCCATCAACAGCAGTTTAAACCATCAGTGTTACTAATGTTGTTTCACACTGGCCTCACTGAATCTAGATTATATATGGGCTTTAAAATATTTGCCTTGGTTTGATGTTTGTAGTAAGGCTTTCACTAGCTTCTAGAGAAAATAAAAATCAATGATTTTTTGAAAAAAATTTAAAAAACAGATTTTTTTTACTTCAGATTTTTTTTTAAATTAACAATATAATAATTTAAAACAGGCTATTTTAAACAAATTAATTCCGAATTTAATACAAAATATGTTACGCTATACACTGTATTTAGTGTTTAACTAAATCCCAGTTACTATATCCAAATGCACTTTGACACACATCCTGAGCAAAAAGTTAGTTATCTAATAAAAAAACAGTATATCATTCAGGATTTTTTAACATATCAAAAGCATACAATTAAGAATCTAAAATTTTAAGCTATATAATTGCTTGAATAAATCCATAAAGTTTAGTGTATGATCTTGGGTAGCAAAAAGATATATAAAATCTAATGTAAAGGTTCTGTTTTAGTTATAAATCAGCATGTTTAATGGTTATATCAACCTATGAAAATCATAGAATCATAAAATACTAGAAGTGGAAGGGACCTTGAGAGAGTCCAGTCCCCTGTCCTCATAGCAGTACCAAGCACTGTCTAGATCAATGTTTCCCAAATGGTGTTCCATGGAACTCCAGGGTTCCGCAAAGTGAAAATTAGGGTTCTGTGAGTAAATTCCATTACAATAACATTTTATGATTTAAAACAATAATTAAGCATTTATGAATTTTATTAAAAAGAATTTTAATTTGTTTGCCGCAGAATATGTCCCTGTGTAATGCCAGCTTAGCCAGAAAGTGGGGACGATGATGTCACTACTCAGCACTGTGCGCGCAGTCAGTCAGTGGTGCGATCACCTGTTATATACTACTGTAAATCCCCGTACTCACTCTCAGGGAGCTTGGATTATGTAGGTGACTGAATATGAATAAACCAGCACCGTGTCGGACAAAGTCTAGCCTTTGTTTATTATTATCCTTACTTATTTGTGGTCTACTTTTTCAGCTCCATATATATGACTTTTATTGGGGGTGCTGCAAAATTCTTTTGAGTTTAAAAGGGTTTCATGGCCAAATAAAATTGGGAAACACTAGTCTAGATCATCCCTCATAGATGTCTGTCTAACCTGCTCTTAAATATCTCCAGTGTTGGAGATTCCACAACCATCCTAGGCAATATATTCCGGTGTTTAACCACCCTCACAGGAAGTTTTTCCTAATGTCCAACCTAAACCTCCTTTGCTGCAGTTTAAGACCATTGCTTCTTGTCCTATCATCAGAGGCCAAGGAGAACAGTTTCCCCCTCCACCCCCACTGGTGACATTCTTTTAGCCTGAAAACTGCTATCATGTCCCCTTTCAGTCTTCAATTTTCCAAACTTAAACAAGCTCAATTACTTCAGCCTTGCCTTATAACTATGTTTTCTAGACCTTTAATTATTTTTAAAAAACGAGAAGTCCTGTGACACCTTATAGACTAACAAATTTATTGGAGCATGAGCTTTCGTGGGCAAAACCCACTTTGTCAGATGCATCTGACGAAGTGGGTTTTGCCCACGAAAGGTCATGCTCCAATAAATCTGTTAGGGAGCAAGTGTAAATGTACCCTATCTCAAGATAGGGATGCAAATGTAGGCAACTGAAATTGCTAATGAAGCAGGGATTTAAATATCCCGCGCTTCATTAGCATAATCTCGCCCGCGCGCTATTCCAATCACCAGCTGATTCAAACCAGGAAGTGCGCTCTGGACCGTGTTAGTTCGAATCAAAATGAGGAGTAACATTAGTTCGAATCAAGGGGTTCGATTCGAACTAACACAGCCCGGAGCGCACTTCCTGGTTCGAATCAGCTGGTGATTGGAATAGCGCGCGGGCGAGATTATGCTAATGAAGCGCGGGATATTTAAATCCCTACTTCATTAGCAATTTCGGTCACCTACATTGGCATCCCTATCTTGAGATAGGGAGCAAGTGTAGACGTATCCTTAGTCTATAAGATGCCACAGGACTTCTCGTTGTTTTTGCAGATTCAGACTAACACGGCTACCCCTCTGATACTTGTTAATTATTTTTGTTACTCTTCTCTGGATCTTCCCCAATTTCTCCACATTTTTCTTGAAATGTGGTGCCCAGAATTGGACACAATACTCCAATTGACGCCTAATCAGTGTAGAGCGGAAGAATGACTTCTCGTGTCTTGCTCATAACACTCTCGTTAATGCATCCCAGAATCATGTTTTTTTTCTTTTTTGCAATAGTATCACACTGTTGACTCATATTTAGCTTGTGGTCCACTATGACCCCTGATCCCTTTCTGCAGTACTCCTTCCTATTCAGTTGCTTCCCATTCTGTATGTGTGAAATGCATTGTTCCTTCCTAAGTGGAGTACTTTGCATTTGTCCTTATTAAAGTTCATCCTATTTACCTCAGATCATTTCTCCAATTTGTCCAGATCATTTTGAATTATGACCCTATCCTCAAAAGCAGTTACAACCCCTCCCAGCTTGATATCACCTGCAGACTTAATAAGCATACTCTCTACACCATCATTTAAATTGTTAATGAAGATATTGAACAGAACTCGTCCCAAAACAGACCCTTGCGGAGCCCCTCTTGTTATGCCCTTACAGCATGACTGTGAACCATTAATAACAACTCTCTGAGAATGGTTATTCAGCCAGTTATGTACCTACCTTATAGTAGCCCCATCTAAATTGTATTTGCCCAGTTTATTGATAAGATGGTCATGAGACACTGTATCAAATGCCCTACTAAAGTCTAGGTATACTACATCCCTCCCTTATCCACAAGACTTGTTATCCTATCAAAGAAAGATATCAGATTGGTTTGACATGATATGTTCTTTACAAATCTGTGTTGGCTTTTACCTATCACCTTATCTTCCAGATGTTTGCAGATGAATTCCTTAATTAGCTGCTCCATTATCTTTCTTGGCACAGAAGTTAAACTGACAGGTCTGTAGTTTCCTGGGTTGTTCTTATTTCACTTTAGAGGTGGGCACTATATTTGCCCGTTTCCAGTCTTCTGGAAACTCTCCCGTCTTCCATAATTTTTCAAAGATGATAGCTAAAGGCTCAGATACCTCCTCTGTCAGCTCCTTGAGTTTTCTAGGATGCATTTCATCAGGGCCTGATGTTATATGAAGGAAGAAATGTATATGGTCTCAGATGCATCTCAAGCAACAATTTTTTGTGTGGGAGAGCACAAATTTGGTGCTTAGTAATCCAAGTTTTCTCCTTTCCTCTGTGGCTCTCTATCCTGCCTAGTTTTGGATAATGTGGGTTGTACCTCTGTAAACTGGGACTCTCTTGTCCAGCAATATCTGTGGTCCAGAAGGATAACGGATGTTCCAAGATCAGAGAGTTCTGGGGGACTGCATGGAAGTGTTGAGGGGAGGCGGAAGCCTGGTGCATGGCCCAGCTAGACCGGTGGGAGAGCCAGAAAGCCTGGTGAGGCAGCAGGCGGGGACTAGGTGATGGTTTCAGGGCAATGGTTGGGGAAGGTAGCGGGGGGACAGATACGAACTCTGGGACCAGTCAGGTCCCCAGAGTGCCGAACCAAGGAGGTCCAACCTATGCTGGATGGCATTGAATTGTGCGCAATTATTTTATGATGACGAATTCAAAAAACTCTTGGACACAAAAATGATATATTGGGCCCAAGAAGTTGAAACTGCAGCCCTCCCTAAACAACTTAAGTCATTCAAGCAAAATACTTCATTAATTTTAATTTGCTATTTTTGGCAAAACTTACTTCTCTCAAGAAGAAGGCTTTGCCAGCATTGTCTCTCCCAGCTACTACATCGGCCCATGTCAACATCTTGGATAAGCTGGTGACATACGGCACTGCGAGCGCCCATTCCAGGAGTGCCATGGAACCTAAGTCTTGGAATGGAACACCATTGGCACCAACTGTCGTGATGCTGGCACCGGGGTAAGCAAGACCATGCAAACCAGCGAAACCATCTTCTACTTCAGCACTATTGGTGCTGGGAAAACTCTTGGCACCACCCAAGGCTTGCACAAAAACCAATAAGGGCCCATCCAGGGTTTTCAGCCTGGAACCCACAAGTTCATTGCTGGCACTGATATCATCCTCATCGGCACCATGCTCCCCAGAACCAATGGAGTATCCTTCGAGACACGCTACACATGCTCCTAGAAGACAGCGATCTGTTTCGCTGCATGCTTTGGCACTTCAGCAAGGCGGATTTCTCCATCGCCTCTTTCTGGGCTCAGTCAGGTCCTCTAGATCTCCCATGTTATCGGTACACACTGACATCCATGATTACCATAGGAGTGTGTCTTCCCATCATGACACTCCTCACTCACAAAGTTGTACTATGACCACTATAGACACAGAGAGACCTATGACCACCCACCTCCTTGGATGGTGCAGTGGCATTATCTGCCAACTTATCTCAGACACTGGTCACTATCCTATCACCGTTCAGTCTCCAGACAGTGATCTACAATTTCCTCCACACGGGCTATGAGGCATCCTCTGCCATCACCTGTGCCCATACCTCCCTCTTCCTGAGTAACCTGAGGCAGAGGAGGGTCAAATATCAGATACTGATGACCCACAACAACCTAATACCTCTCCTACTGACCAGTCCTCCTCCTCCCCAGATGAGGCAGTTATTCCAGAAGATGTTTCATTGACAGATGACCTGGAACAGTTTCAGGAATTGTTTTAGAGGGTGGTGACTAGTCAGGAGGTTCAATTTACAGAAGTCCAGGAGAAACAACACGGTCTTCTCAGAAATCTCCAGCCTTTCCATCATGCCAGGATTGCATTGTCTATTGATGAGGCATTTCTGGACACAGCTGATGAAATTTGGCAAACTCCATCTTCTGCCCTTTCCACCAACAAACAGGCCAATAAGAAATACTTTGTCTGCCCGGGGCACGGACTTTTTATTTTCACACCCTCATCCAAACTTCTTGGTAGTGGATGTAGCATAGCATAGGTCCAAACTACCACAATATAAGAATGCTGTGCAGGATAAGGAGAGTAAATGCATGGACCTATTTAACAGGAAAATCTATTGTTCATCAGCTGTCCAACTTCATATTTCTAGCTACTCAGCCTTTCTAGCCAATCATGACTTTGATAATTATTCCAAGCTCATGAGCCTCATGGATCATCTGCAGGACAATAAAAGACCTATGCTGAAGTCCATAGAGTAGGAGGGTTACGTTACTGTCCAGAGCGCCCTGCAAATGCCCCTGGACATTTCAGATACTGCAGCTAACTCCACCACAACATCCATAGTGATGTGGAGAACATTTTGTCTCCAAGCTGCTGAACAAGGTGGAAGACCTCCCCTTTGATAAGCAAAAGTTATTTGTGCCAAAGACAGACGAGGGCCTCCATACAAGTAAGGACTCTCAAACTACACTGTGTACTTTAGGTATGTACATGTTGCCTTATTGCCGCAGACGCTACATGCCATACCAACGGCACCGTGATTTCTCCTACTCTCAATACCAACAGAGAAGATTTGATCAGTCTCACTCTAGACCATGAGCTCAGAGGAAACAACCACAAAATAATCTCCCCTCTAATCAACAGGCTAGTAAACAGCAGATTTGAGGCATTGGTCAAGGGTCTGTGCAACCTCTGCTTTATATGTATGAACATGCCCCCATTTTTCATCACCGCTTGCGCCCATTTTATCACCGATGGGCTGCAATCCCCTCAAACCGTTGGGTCCTCAAATTTGTGACATCTGGCTACACCATACCCTTTACCTCTCTTCCTCCAACCTCTCCACTTCCCCATCTCTCTTCAGGGATCCCTCTCATGAGGAGCTGCTAAGACAGGATGTTCACCAGCTTCTCACCATTGAAACAGTAGAGAAGGGTACCAGACCAGTTCAGAGGCAAAGGCTTCTACTCCAATTATTTTCTCATGGAGAAAAGAACAGGGGGCTGGAAACCCATCCTCGATCTTTGCAATCTCAACAAATACCTATTCAAGTAGTGGTTCAAAATGGTTAACCTAGCATCTATAATCCCAGCGTTGGAGGAGGATGGAGGAGACTGGTTTGCAACCCTTGACTAACGACGCCTATTTCCCTGTTACCATCCATCCAGTCCACAGGCGATTCCTTTGCTTCATGATAGCATCAGAACACTTTCAATATCGTGTTCTGCCCTTCGGCCTGTCATCTGCCCCCAGAGTGTTTTCAAAGACACTTCCCAGTGGTTGCAGCATATCTACATCGATGGGGCATTATGATTTTCCCCTATCTCAACAATTGCTTTATAAAGGGCCCATCCTACACGGAAACACATGATATGATAGACATGACCAGAAATATATTCGAGTTATTTGGACTCATTATCAACAAGCAAAAGTCCACATTTCAGCTGACACAGACTTTGCAATTTTTAGGGCCACACAGAATCATAGAATCATAGAATAATAGGACTGGAAGGGACCTCGAGAGGTCATCGAGTCCAGCCCCCCGCCCTCAAGGCAGGATCAAGCTCCGTCTACACCATCCCTGACAGATGTCTATCTAACCTGTTCTTAAATATCTCCAGAGAGGGAGATTCCACCACCTCCCTTGGCAATTTATTCCAATATTTGACCACCCTGACAGTTAGGAATTTTTTCCTAATGTCCAATCTAAACCTCCCCTGCTGCACTTTAAGCCCATTACTCCTTGTCCTGTCCTCAGAAACCAAGAGGAACACATTTTCTCCTTCCTCCTTGTGACACCCTTTTAGATATTTGAAAACCGCTATCATGTCCCCCTTAATCTTCTTTTTTCCAAACTAAACAAGCCCAGTTCATGAAGCCTGGCTTCATAGGTCATGTTCTCTAGACCTTTAATCATTCTTGTCGCTTTTCTCTGTACCCTTTCCAATTTCTCCACATCTTTCTTGAAATGTGGCGCCCAGAACTGGACACAGTACTCCAGCTGAGGCCTAACTAGTGCAGAGTAGAGCGGCAGAATGACTTCACGAGTTTTGCTTACAACACACCTGTTGATACAACCTAGAATCATATTTGCTTTTTTTGCAACAGCATCACACTGTTGACTCATATTCAACTTGTGGCCCACTATGACCTCTAGATCCCTTTCCGCCATGCTCCTTCCTAGACAGTCGCTTCCCATCTTGTATGTATGGAACTGATTGTTCCTTCTTAAGTGGAGCACTTTGCATTTCTCTTTATTAAACTTCATCCTGTTTACCTCTGACCATTTCTCTAACTTGCTAAGGTCATTTTGAATTATGTCCCTATCCTCCAAAGAAGTTGCAACCCCACCCAGTTTGGTATCATCTGCAAACTTAATAAGCGTACTCTCTATCCCAATATCTACATCATGACCTTGATCAGTCATCCATGCAAATCACTAAATATGGCTCTCTGCTTGGATCGGGTACTCACTTGGATTGTCATTTTGCTCAGGGTTGATGGTCCGATCACAAAACAGTTCTCCATATCAATCTTTTGGAATTGCGAGTGGTGGCCAATGCTTGCAAGCCCTTCCATGTACGCATTTACAATCATACAGTCAGAATACTTACCAACAACATGACAACAATGACTGTATCAGTCAGCAGGTGGGAGTCTGATCTCACTGCCTGTGCACTGAAGTGATTTGGTTATGGTATTGGTTCATCCGCAACAATGTAACCATAACTGCATCATTCCTGCCTGGCATAAACAATACTACAGCGGATGCTCTGAGCAAGCACTTCGCCATAGACCTCGAGTGGGAAATTAATCACTAAATGCTCCAGTCCATTTTTCATTGATAGGGATTTCCTCATACAGACCTGTTTGCCTCCTGTGACACCAAATGCCCGCAGTATTGTTCCAGAGTGGGTATGGGACGCCTTCCTAGTCAACTGGAGTGGCCCGCTGCTTTACGCATTTCTGCCAGTCCTCCTCATTCCAAGAGTCCTCAAGAAGGTCAACAGGAATGGGGCTTGAATAATCTTCATAGCCCCCTTCTGGTCCAGACAGATGTGGTTTCCTTATCTCTTTTGGATGTGTCTCCAATATCCCATCCCTTCCCAAATTGCCACAGTCTTGATCCAGGATGGTGGAATTTTACTGCCTCCCCAACCTCAGATCCTGCACCTGACGGCTTGGCTCCTCGCTGGTTCCAAGAATCTGAAACACTCTGGTCGGATTAGATAAAAGAAGTCCTAATGCATAGTAGATGGCAGACTACGCATAATAACTACCTCCAAAAATGGCACAAATTCGTGACCTGGTATATCCAGAGCAAATTCGATCCATATCAATGCTGCCACATGTAATTTTAGACTACATTCTCTACTTAAAGCATTCAAGGTGGCTTCCTTCAGAGTTCATCTTATTGCTATTACCACTTTCCACACTAGGATTGATGGCTATGCCATTTTTGCACATCCTACCACAAGAAGATTCATCAGGGGTCTACACAATCTTAACCCACCACATCAGCCCCCACTGTCATCATGGAACTTTGAGATGGTGCTGGACACTCTCACCCAGCCCGCATTTGAGCCATTGGCAACCTGCCCACTCTCTCTGATGACTATGAAAGTTGTCTTCTTACATGCTATAACAGCTATCTGCAGGGTGAATGAACTTGCGAACTTTATGGTGATACCACTCAACACTACCTTCACTAGAGACATTGTAATATTGTGCCCACACCTTCCTTTATACCAAAGGTGTTCTCCAACTTCCACATCAACAAACTGATAGTTCTCCCTTCTATCCCAGGACCCACTCATCTTGACATGACACTCTCCTGCATACCTTGGATGTTCACAGGGTGCTTTCCTTTTTTTATAGGTAAAACCTGGTCCTTCCACGTGTCACAACGCCTGTTTGTTTTGATGGCAGAATGCTCCAAGGGGGTTCCGATTTCATCCCAACATATATTAAGAATTATTGTATCCTGTATCACTCAGTACTACTCCATGCGAAATAAGTCTCTTCCTGTTCCCCCACGAGAGCGCTCCACAAGAGTGTTCTCAACATCCACAGCCTTCCTCTGGGGTATTCTCCTCTGGGACATTTGCTATGCTGCTACATGGTCTTCAAACCATACCTTTATGAAGCATTATGCCATCCTTCACCATCTTGACAATAATACTTCAGTAGCCACTGTGATATTATCAACCACTAATAAATGGTGACTCCAAAACCCATCTACTTTGTTTTTCGATCACTGCTATAAAGTCACCTACAGTGGGACACCCACAGGGATATCACTTGAAGAAGAAAGAGAAGTTATTCACCTTGTGCAGTAACGACAGTTCTTCAAGATGTGTGTCTCCGTGAGTTCTCCATTACTCACCATCCTCCCCCCCTTTTGGAGTTTCTGTTCCTCGCCTGTTTTTCAGACACTTGAACATACACGAGGAACTGAGGAGGACTGTGCTCATGAAGTGCAGGGCGCGAATGGCACGAGGTGCTTAGTGCCCAGTCGACTGCTGCTTAGGGAAAACTCCGATCTGCGGTGCCAGGGTGATCCAACACCTACAGTGGAGCACTTTCGGGGACACACATCTCAAAGAACTACCATTACTGCACAAGGTGAGTATCGTCACTTTGTACAGTATTGCTATTTCCATGAATTATTTCCATTGAAAATTATAGAACTGCAGTAAGTCTTATTGGGCTTACCCAGGATTCGAAAGACCTGATCAGTCTGCAGTGGAAGATCAGATTTTATCTCTACTAAATCCTGTACCACCTCTAGGCATTAAATATCGCTGGGCCTTTTTCTAATTCCTAATATCTGAATATTCTTTCTTTTTATGTCGTTTTCCATTTTCTCAGCCTTTCTATAAAATAATACTTTCTCTATTTCCATTGCATTGTGGACCACATTAATATTTTCCACTTCAGTTTTTAAAAAATCATATTTTGAGTTTGTACTTCAAATTTAAGTTTGTACTTTTACCAGATATTTCACAGCAATTTTCTAAGTTGATGATTTGGGGTAGGTGGCGGAAAAATATTTCTTTTTTTCTCTCAGATTTCTTCTTTCTGTTTGAAATAAATTTGCAGTGATTATATTTAATACTTAAGACTGATACTCCCCCAACAGGAAGTCTGATGGCTTGACCTTTCCAGTATTCAGGGTACACACCATATACTCTGTGTTGTTGTTTTTTTTTCTTTGTGTCCATTTTCTGATGGCATTACATTGTTGCTAATCAAAGAAAAAAAAAAAAAGCTGCTAATGCTTTCACAATTGGTGCTGCAGTGGTAATTCCCAGTAAGTATATCTGTCACGTTGGTCTATCTGATAGCTTATTTTGTTTAAATCAGAAACTGTATATGCAGAGTTCAGATGTAAATTTTACATTATATAATGCGTTTGCACTTCCTATGAATGTTTGAAATTGGATAACATTTATGTCCTGATGCTCTAAAGATTTACACATAACTACTCAGAGTCTCTAAAGTTAAGCATGTGCATAAATCTTCACAGGATTAGGATAATTTAATTTTAATTTCACTGCTCATTTTATGTGAAGAAAATAGCTAATTTTTTTTTTTTACATCTTAAATATATCAGCTCATAGTTGCAGAGTAAATATAAAGTTGATAAAATAATTTTAAGATTTAGCATTTATTTGAAACTATGTTTTTCTAATTGGTGTATTGAACTGTTGGAAAAATCTGAAATTGCTGATTTAAAGTTTATTTATGCTTCATGGTTATATAAATATTTAGTGCTAAAAATTCAAGTGCAAGAGAAAGTTGCAGATGCTGTCAGTCTGAAAATTAATAAAAGTAATACTGAAATCATAGGCACTGGCTTCTAATTTTCTCCACGGATACTCAACCCCTGCTCAGCTCCAGGCTTCACCCCTTCTGCCAAGGCCCCATTCCTGTCCCACCTCTTCCCACCCCTGCTCCACCTCATCTCTTCCTATCCCCTTTCCCTGTCCCTACTCTTCTCCCTCCCCACTGGGGAGTAGGAGAGAGCTTGGCTGCTAGTGGGTGCTATGCACCTGATAATTTTTCTCTGTGATTTCTCCAGCCCAAGAGCACTCATCAAACTAGTGCCTATGGTTAAAAGGACTTATTTTTACCATGAGGTAGTGTGTTCAAGCTATTTGAGTACACAACCAAGTCATAAAACTTGGCTATTGTTCCCAATTATGCAGTTGACATCCGTATGTCCTTGAACAAGTGACTTTACTCCCTGTCTCATTATCAACATTTATGAAATCATGATTAGCTACCTTTACAGAGTGTTTTGAAATCCTAAAATGAACAGCTGTGTTGAAGGCAGATATTCATTAGTGTAATATAATGGTAATTTTATACCTATATAAAAATATTTCAGTATTTTTGCTCTTATCTATGAACTTCTGTGAGTGTAAGACACAAAATGTTTATCAAGTTGCTTTTCTTTGCAGCTCAGACATACAGTTACACTTCTTCCTGTGAGGTAATTACTGTGCTGTCTTTGATAGTGTGAGGCTCCACCATCAAAGCACCTTTCCTGCTTCATCTGAAACTTTAAAACTGTAATGTTCCTATTGTGCTGAAGAATCCCAGCAGGAATCACATTAAAACAGATACTTGTTACTAATTCCACTTTTTTTTCCTGAATATTTGATCCATTTGCTAAATTTTTCAAGAATGGATTCCCATAATTTCAGTTTACATGTTAAGTAGATAGAAAGTAAAACTAACAGAATAAATTTGGTTATGTCATCAGAGTGTGAAATACAGTTTAGCAAAGAACTTAACTATATTTAATTTACATGAAAGTCTGATCCATAAGTTGAAGGCAGAAAATTACATCTAGCAACTGCGGTTGCTGAATCAGTAGTCATGGACAGGGCCCTACTAAATTCATGGTCCGTTTTGTCAATTTCAAGATCGCAGGGTTTTTAAAATGGTAAATTTCATGATTCCTGATATTTGCAGTGTCGTAATTGTAGGGATCCTGACTCAAAACGGAGTTGTATCAGAGTCAGAAGATTATTGTAGGAGGGAGGTATGGCATTGCTACTCTTATTTCTGCACTGCTGTTGACGGCAGTGCTGCCTTCAGAATTGGGCAGTTAGAGAGTGGTGGCTGCTAACTTGGAGTCCAGTTCTGAAGGCAGAGATATCACCACCACCAGCAGCATAGAAGTAAAAATGGTTTGGTATGGTATTGCCACCCCTATTTCTGCACTGCTGCCTGCACAACTGGGACCTTAATCAGCAGCTGCCTTTGTTTGGGTACCTACTTCAGAAAGATGACATGGGTATGGTATTGCCATCCTTCCTTCTGCCCTGCTGCAGGTGGAGTGCTGCCTTCAGAACTGCACATCTGACCAATGTTACAACCACTGCTCTCCATTTACCCAGCTCAGAAGGCAGTATAGAAGTAAGGATGGAAATACTGTGACCTTAAAATAACCTTGTGATCCTCTGTGCAACTCCCTTTTGGGTCAGGACTCCCCATTTGAGAAATCTGTATAGTATAGGGTAAAAGCACACAAAAGGCCAGATTTCATGGGAGGACACCAGATTTCACACTCCATGACGCATTTGCATGAATGAATTTGGTAGGGCCCTAGTCGTGGAACTTTGAGTAGTACAATAATGTGAAAATGTACTGTAGCAGTGAGGTAATTTAGATGAATAGATTCAATACAATTAGAAAACAGCCCACAAGTATTAGGAATGTGCAAGCACTGTTTTGCTTTGTTATATTTTGATTTCATGCTGTTTGTAGACATTTTAAAGAACTTTAAAAAAATAATTCTAACTAAACTAAGGAGATTTGTAGCACTATGTTGCTGTTGCAAAGTACGTTTATTTTACAGCTTCCAACAATCTTTTAATTAATTATTAATCAATTAATAGCTTCCAACAATCTTTAGAGCAGCCTGTTCACCTTTCTTTCCTTCCAATAACAGACTGGTAACTCTTGCTCACCTACTTCTAAACCTTGCTTTACTGGTATTGAGTCTTGAAGGAAGACATTAAGATCCCCACAATAATGACATTAAGATCCCCACAATAATGTGGAAGATTTTTGAGGACAAAACAAGACTCAGACCAGCAAGGCGTTGTTTACAACAGTTTTTGCTGTTGTACTTCTCCATAGCTACATGTAGGGAAGGAAGAGATTCAAACTCTAGCATAGGACTTACTGGTTTACATGAGGACTGCCACTGGTGGAAATGAATGAGTGATGAATAATGACTACAATCTGTGCTAATATATCAAAGAATCTATTTTGGGTACTCTGGGATATCAGCCTGTGTGTCAGTACCCAGCGGCTACAAGGGGAGAGCTTTTGTTCACTAGCTGAATTTTTAACCCATAATTCCCAATAATTGCAGCTCTGCAAGCATTGGTGGAGGCTGTAGCATCGACAAGGCTCAGGAGTTTTACTGCATCTAGTCCTGCTAAATGACGGTAGACATACGAGCACCCAGTTTTCACTACAGCTTTCATTGCTGGTATCATCACGGCTGGTAAAGGAGTACAGAAAAAGAATGTAAAAATTTTCCTAGAGTAAAGAAAGCCGTACAGCATGAGTAGGCTTGCCAAATCTGAACCACCAGATGCATTTCAACAGACTGCATTTTTTTTTATTTACCTGTCATTATTATTTCTGTATTATTTGCTTTGGAGTCTGGGCCATGACTATACCTCGACCAAGACAGGGAGCCAAAGCTGAAGCCTGAACCCTACTGTTCTGGGCAAGGAGCATATAACCTGAGCACTGCTGCTCAGTGCTGAAGCATAGTAGAGTCTGGTTTACAAGCTTCAGCCCTAGGCAGTGGGGCTCGGGCTTTGGCTTTGGCGTTGATTCCCAGCAAGTCTAATGCCAACCTTGATGATCCCATTAAAATGGGATTGTGCAACTCACTTTGGGGTCTTGATCCATAGTTTGAGAACCCCTGCTCTAAACTTTAGACCCTTGTATTCTACCTTGAAAGGAATCTCTTAGATGATTTCTCTCATGATGGAAGGATATAAGCACTAAGCTATATAAGTCCAAAGATATCCAAGAAGGTCCCAGATTGCATTCAGACAGTGCTACCCAATTCAGACACAGTTGGTACACATTCCATGAGATCACTTTATCTAATCTGTTGCTTTCCTCAAGGATGTCCCCGTCACATCTGAAGCTCTTGTGCTATGGTTTCATTGGTTGAGTTTGATGTGGAGAGTAGCTGGATGTAGTGATTGAAGAGGTCCGGCAACTCGGAGAGTTTTGATGTAGCGTGCGATCTTATAGAGCTTACCTCTTTCCTGCAGCTGACCTGGGGGTAGACGGAGAGCACCCGAGCCCTTCCTCAGCACCAGAACCAGCCCAGCAGCTGTTATTGCGCCATTCAGTGCAGCCTCATACTTCAGCATTGGCATGCACACCAGTACCAGTACCTATATCAGCACTGATACTGATATCGGCAGTGGTACAATTGTTACCTCCTGCATTGGGACATGCACCAGTGCCACTACCACCGCCGGTACAGACCCATGTTGTGGTGCAGGTTCTGGAATGATGGTGGCATCGGTGCCACTAGTTGGGCCCCTTACATCTACGGCACCACCTTACCCCTTGGTACCACCAGTACAGGTTGCATATCTGCACCCTATACCCATTAGGCCACTGCGCCCCTAATGACACAACCAGCACTGGTCCACAGCAGGAATCTGGGAGCAATGGCCCATCACAGGTCATCTCATCGCTAAGTAGGGGCTCTTGTGCATTTCAAAGTTGGAATGCCACATGCAGCCCAGGCCAGCGGGAAATCCCCGGGGGCTCATGTGCATTTCAAAGCAGAAGCGCCGGCGTGGAGCCTGCAGTCAGCAGTACTTCTTTCTGGTCCCAGGCTGCACGTGGCATTCCAGCTTTGAAGTGTACAGAAGTCCCCAGTGGAGGCTCTTGTGCTTTTCATAGTGGAAGTGCCTGGATGGAGCCCAGGGTCAGTGGGAGACTCAGAGTTCCCCCGCTGACCCCGGGCTCCACGCGGTGCTGCCACTTAGAAATGCCACGCAGAGCCGGGGTCAACTGGGGAGTCCTCAGATGTGATAGAGCCAGAACTGAAGAAGTAGCTGGGTAGTCCAAGGATTCTGAGGTGCCTAAAATCTTACCAAGGCACTGGGAGCAAGGAGTGGGTTCTGATCTTATTCAAGTCCTTAGCACATTGTGTGAGCAGAGCTGCTTCATCGTTCAGCCAGCTAAATACTTTTGTGTTTAGAAGTTTAAGCAATAAAGCATCTAACTATCTGCTATGAAATAACATGCTTTTAGAAGCAGAAAGCTTTAAGACAAAACTCTTTCCATGTATTTCTTCTTCAGAAGTGTAAGAAACTCATATATGCAAATGTGTATTATAATTAAGCTTTCTTTGGTGAATTCAACCTAGCCCTTCTACAAATAACATAACAAGAACATTGTAACTAAATTTCTAGGCATTAAAGTGATTGAATGACTTCTTATAATAATTTATTTTAAGATTATCTGTGGCTTTTATAGTTGTGCCTTCTGTCCTTGATGAGTTTTAAACTCAGAGAGGCTTTATAAAAGCTCTTTAAAGATATACATCGCTACAGTACCGTACACATTTCATGATACGAAGTGGAGAATGTTGGAAGAATTTGGGCTAGATACTCAGCTGGTATAAATCAGCGTAAATTCATCCTTTAATGGAGAGAATGTCAGTATATGTTAACCAAGAATCTGACTTCTTGTGTTGTTTTTTGAGGCTGGCTAGAAACTCAGATGAAGAAGAGCAGACTTGTCCCCTATCAGGCTGTTTCTCTGTCTCCATTGAGGGAGACAGTTTAGTCCAAATTGAAGAGATTTTATTCACAAAATAAACTGAACACACTGCATGATAAGAAACTCAACATCTTATCTTGTTCAAGGCTGAATGGAGTCACCAGGTTGTCCTCAACTGAACAGATCTTCTGTATGAGACATGCTGTTGTGTAGACACAGAAAGATTTCTGTGCCTCTTTCACAGACACAGCATACAGTTTAAATAATTTTTATAATGCAGATCTTTTCCCAGTGAGAAAAAGGATGAATAGTGTGGTTTGGTTTGTTTTTTTCCCTAGCATCAGCAGCTAACTGAAAAATTACTTTTTTACTTCTGACAGAATTAAACTTTGAGTGGAAGCAAACCATGGAAATTTTAATTTCAGAAGGAGAATGTCAAAGAGAGGGTTTTATGATTATGTAAAACTGGGGTTATAATGGAAGAGGCAATATAATTTTAATTATAGCTTTAGCTACTGTAAAAATTTGAAGTGAATTTAGCCATTGTCCTTTTGGTCATTACAGCATAGCTCAAATATATAATTATTTAAAAAATTGGAACGGAAAACCAGAAAGTCTCAGAATTAAGGGAGAACCTAGTTCAGCAAGTACTGGTAGCATGCATCTAATTTTAAGCATGTAACTTTAGTGGGAGTTCTAAAGTATTTTAACTTCCATGAGACAGCACACGTTTATATCTTTCTGAACGGAGGCCTCTATGAGGAACCATTTCTGATCCCTAACACATGTATGAATATGGCTTCCTGCACTGCTTTAGATATTTGTGATCTTGACAACCTGCTGAAGAAACAAAGAAATGTGAACTGTTTTTGGCATGTGAAAAACTTGTCAGTTCACCTTTAATCTGTAAATACACTTAAGTGATTTTCTTATCATGGCAGGTAGGAAGAAAAACTAAATTATTCACATTTTTCACAAAACTATGCTATTTATAGTTAGAATAGTTTTCCTGAACATTTTTAATGAAGCCCTTGAAAATGCACAAGGGAAGTTCTGTTTTTAGTTTTCCCTCCAGGGAGTTTTAGCTGTGTCTATTTACATGTTAAAATATAGTCATGAACTAAAATCAACAAATTATTTCTTCCATAATTTGATATTACTTATTATAATTTTCAGTATAAATTTAGGAGGGGCCCAGGATGGAGCTACCATAAAAACTGACTCATTTAGAAAGGGTAACCCTCCAGGCTCATGTCATCAAAAAAACATAATAGGAAAGCACATACTGTAGTCATATGGATTTTTCTTTTGCTTTTACTTTAATTTGAATGTTTATATTATTCAAGACATAAATGAAGAATAATTAGTAAATTACAATAATATCTATTTCAGATTTATCTACTTTGAACATTAAAACGCTCTTTTTATACTTAACGTAGTATTTTATATATATGCAATTAACTGTTTGGATCAGGATTTTTATAAGGGAAAAGACTAAATGTTTGTAAACTTTTGAAAGCAGTACATACAACTTCCATTTAAATTCTAGAAATACACCAACAGATCTTCATACACATTGATGTGTGACTACATAAATACATTCTTAGCACTTGGTAATTATATTTGTGATGGTCAAAGCACACAAGAATGTGCTAATATTTGAATCATTTTTTAAAATCTCCTGAGCAAAAATAATCTCTGAAGCATTCTTATCATGTCTAATATGTGTTTTTATCTTTGTAAGTTGTTAGCTTCTTGTAGATGCTTGTATATGGCAAAATGAATAACTAATTTTTAATGGAAATAACTCCCAAAGCTTTAAAATCTAATTTAATCACTGGCTATGTTTTGAATTATTTAACTGTAGGAATGATAAGTTATACAGTTAAGGGTTGTTTTTATATTTTGTAACAAATCTCTGTATTTCTTACTTTGAAAACAAGTGCTTGTGTAGTTATATATTTTACAGGTTAAACATCTTGCTAACTGTCCCACTGAATGATGCAGGGCTAATTTGGAAAAACAATATTTTGTGTAATTAAAGATATCATAATGTATAGTCACAATGTGCCAAAATTAATGTTGCATTTGGTAATGACCTAAATATTTTTAAATAGATTTTTATGCTGTTTAGGTGCTATGTAATATACAGGTTGAAACTCTCTTAATCTGGACTCTCTGGTTTGGCAACATGTTCTAGGACCAGACAGCCCTAGTGAAGGGCTAACACCAAAGCAGTGGGAGCCCCATGCCTGGCAGCTGGGCTTCCCAGCAGGGCTGCAGGATCCCCACATGCGGATGCAGAAGCCCCATGTGTGGCAGTGGATCTTCCCAGCAAGATTGTGGGAGTCCCACGTGCAGCAGCAGAGCCTGGCACAGAGGCTGCTAGACTGCCTGGAGATGCAGCAGCAGGAGCCAGGCTCTGCAGTGGGAACTAGTGCGCAAAGGCAGCGGGGCTGCCAGGCATTGCAGCAGAAGCCTAGTGTGTGCGCAGGTAGTGAGGCTGCCTAGTGTATCAGTGGAAGCCCAGCGAGCAGAGACAGTGGGTAGCAGTAGCAGGAGCCCGGTGCGCAGAGGTAGCGGGGCTACCTGGTAGAGCAGTGGGGGCTGACAGGGCAGTGGGGCCGGTGAGAGGGGGAGTCAGCTGAGGAAGGGCAACGGTTGGGCCAGGACTGGAGTGGGCTGGTGGCAGGCGGCCAGAAATTACCACGCTGGTCCAGCAAAATCCCCCATCCAGGACGGGTCAGATCCTGAGAGTGCCAGACTAGGGAGGTCCAACCTATTTTAGTTATCTTTAATTACAAGTATTTTAATATAAAATATGTATTTAAAACTTCCTTATATTTTAGTGGACACTTCTTACATGTTGCCAGTTATGTATTTGCTGCACAGACTGATCCTGGGAATTGTGGGATAGGTTCCCATAATTGACCTCAGACAGGATGACTCTTGTGGGTGCATTCCACTGCTGAACTTGTATTGAGTCGGTCACATCATATAATTCTCTAGGGTAAACGACTAAAAATTATCATAGTCCCTGCTTGAGAGGCAACCAGGTACACTCACACCCAATTAGAGCAAACACAGTTTCAGTGCACATGTACAACTTTTCCCAGACACAATTGTATGTAATTTCTGTTTAGTGTGTACAAACCTGATTTAAAAAAAAAATCAGTGCAGTTTGGGGAAATCCAGGTGGCTCTTTTATTTGGTATCACTCTCTTTCCCGCTGACACAAAGTATCTGGTGTTTTCAGAATGGGTTGGTAACCCAAGATTATGGGATTTCTTATCCACGTCCCAGAATCCTGCCTGCCCTTTGCCACTTTGCTTGATCAATTCAAGAGCAACCTGATAGGCAGCACTCAACTGTCACTCGAGCAGCTACAGGGTGGTATTTTTTAGAAGACTGAAGGGGAGGTGGAGATGTCATATGAACAGCAATTACCTGAATTACATTTTCACTGTCCTTGCTGCTTATGATTCATAACCTCTGTGAACAGACTGGAGAATGCTACATAAAAGCCTGGACTGAAGCAAAGAGTTGTTCTAGCACAACAACCCGAATGTGGATTTTGGAAATGCATTGACTGCCAGTGCCAGACAAAAGTCAAATAAGGATGCTCTCTGACATTTCTTCACTAAAAGGATTGGTCTGAGGAAGGAATATTAAGAGGAGTAGGACTTATTATTCCATGGCTTTTATTTAATTGATACATGAAGTGTCCCCCAGAAACAGTCTCCTAAACTGATGGTGTAATAGAGCTCTCCATATAATATCTTATAATAACATGCCTATTTCTGGAATCCTCATTAACAACTATTTAACAACGAGATTTGCATGCATCCCGTAATTTTGTTTTCCCTTAGTATGAATCCAGGGCTTTGAACTGATCCACTTTATGTTTTCGTAATACTCTTTGTAGACTAATCTTCTGTCTTCCTTCAATTCAGGATAACAGCAAATGCCATACAGGGCTAAAGTGGCACATTGATTATATGAACACAACAGTTGTGTTTTATTTTTTTCCATTACACTTTGTTGTAACCCTAATGTAAATGCTAATTGTTTTAGTTGTGTGCCTGCTAAGCTTTGGAAGCATTTGCCTAGGGAAGGTGTATTTGCTTCAGCAACCATTCCACCATATATATATATATATATATATATATATATATATATATATAAATGGGGGTTTGTGGCTTCATTCTATTGATGTAGACAAAAATGGTTTGAAGTTATTTCTAGTATTAAGTAATAAGATAACTAATTTCTCCTTCTTTTTCCAGTACTTAAATATTTACCTTCAAATCGTTATCAACCTATGTGTAATCTAATTATGAAGCTTATACCTATGTTATAGCTGCTGAACAAAAATGGAGATACAAATTTAAAAATCAAAATGACAAAAGCCAACTTTTTTGATAGACACACAAGATGGGTGAGAGAATATTTTTTATTGAACTACTTTTTGATGATGAGCGAGACACGCATTCCTGAAGAAGAGGCCAGTATAAGTTTGAAAGTGGAAGCTGATTCAATAGAAGATATTATCTTACCCACTTGGTCTTTCTAATATTCTGGGATCCACATGGCTACAACAGCATAGCAGACAACTTTTTATGTTGAGGTAGACACTACTGACCCAAAGACAGAAGAAATACAGCACTTTCCTAGAAGATATGCCACCAAAAAGACCCGAGCCACTGCTTCCCGTGGCTCCTGTGGGGTGCAAATGGTGAACCGCAGCCAATGGGAATTGCGAGTCTCCATGGCTGTGGAGCTGATAAGTAAACAAACGGGAACAGCCCGTTAGCAGCTCTCTCAGGGTGGGTCCGTGGACCACTTTGAGAAACACTGGCCTAGAGACATTTCCTGTTGGGACTTCCTCATCTGTTGTATAAGTCCTTTTTGTATCCTAATTTAGTTGCTCAAAAAGTATCTAATGGAAAGCTTAAAATCTTGGAGTAGGCCTACAAATAGCAAAAAGACTGACATAGTTTACTTAGATAAAAAGCTGTTAAGTATAGTACAAAAACCCTAGAGCAATACAGTTGAATATGCTATTGTGAGAGAAATAGTTTTACACAGCACCACAGACCACATCTTGAGAACTGTATATACCTATTCATAGCCATCATTCTTGGTAAACTGTTCATGCTACTGGCTTGTATGCAATCTAGACTTCTTCCTGATAAGTGTTTCAGATTTCTTAACACAAGTCTTATTTATACTTACTGAGCAAATAAAAAGCTGCTTTATGTTACTGAAGTATATAGTCTAAGTAGACAAAAATGTTAGTCATTTTCTTAAAGCTAATTTCTTTATAATTTTGATTGACTAACTTATTTTAGTAATATAATGTTATAAAACTAAAAAATGAGGTTGCAAACTTTTTTCATTCAAAAATATGGAAGTATAATGTGTCTTTTGTAAATAAAAGTACAGGTTTTACAGGTTTTCTTGCTAATTAGAAAATTAAGATTTTTACAGAGATAATTTGAATTTTCAAATAATTTTGGTTTCTTCATTTTGGGTTGCCTAATTTGAGAGACCTTTAAAGGACACCTGAGTTTCAGAAAGTCCTGAGCACTTGTCATCTAAAAATCAGGCCCCTTTAAAAATGTCTCTGGTTGTGCACCCAAAAAATTCCTAGTTACTTTTGCAAAATTATGTACTTTAGCTTCCCATGTTTCAGTACTTCGTCTGTTGTATGGCTTTTACTATTGACCAGACAAATGTTAATCTACTTCTAAATTGAAAAACTGAGGACAACAAATTAAATTCTGAACTGTGTCTCTCAGGAGGCATAACTCAGAAAACTATACCCAAGAGTGGGAGAATAGCTGTAAGTTGCTTACCCAGATCCCAAATTCTGGGTTTGACTTGTGGCCACAGCTGCCTAGTTTCTCTTATTTCTGTATAGGTTTCTGATGGGTATTTTATTTCCTTCTATGCAATATTATTATTATATTTAATAGTAAAAATGTTTAAATCATGATAAGCTAGAGACATAAACCAACAAAAATCAGGAAGTGTAAGGTTAACGCCACTTTGAGCCCATAGGTTCCCCGATCTTGAAAACGCAAGCTTAATTTTATTACTAGAAATAGTCCTATTGAGATGATTGGGACTATACATGAGCCTGGTGTTAAATAAATGGGGTATCTTTCCTTGACTTCAGAGGACTTTGTGTGAAGCCTTATTGAAGTAAAACTCAGCATGTTCATAAGAGTTTTCAGGAACAGGACTTGATTTTGTTTCTCTTTTGCTGTCAATATTGGAATTGAAAGCAGTCTTCAAAGGCCGAGTTTAATACACCCTTTCTTCCTTATCGTGACAATGACGGAAAAACTAATACAAACTTACAGACTTGATTTTATTTTATTTTTTGATTGTTTGTTTTGCCTTTTGGGGTTTTTTAAAAAAAATTAATCTTGTTCCAGACAAGTGGATTAGTTAAATTTGGGGAAGTTGAGTAAGAAATCAAATTTACTTAATCTTTTCGATTTTTAAAGTTAGAGCCCAATAATGTTTTTAATTGAAAAAATATTAGAATAGTTGCCAGGGATTGATATTTGTTCATTAACTGATCAAAGATTAGAGGTTGAAAATATTTAATGTCCCTAAAAACTGTTAGACTGATTCATCATCTAAGCACCTGTGCAGCAGTTTTTGTGATTGTTAGCAGCCAGTAGCAATGCATCTGAATATGAAGTACTGTACGAATACAGTATCTAACTCAGAATACTGGGAATTTACATTGGCAGATGATAGAAAGCACTGGTGTCTAACTTCAATGATTCTTCAGCTATAGGCCAACATTCAAATAAAGAAAAAGAAGATGGTAATCAGAATATGATCTAAGCTTATATATCTTGCAGAACTACCAGAGTCTATATGGCCATGGGCATTGTGTGGGGGCGACAAGGGGGCATGTGCCCCCAAATTCCTTGGGTGGGAGAAGTATGGGACTGGTGAGCAGCAGGTTGGGCCAGAGTCCTTGGGCTGCCTGGGGCTAGGAGGGGAGCCTGGCAACCACAACAGGGGTTGAACGTGCTCTCCTGACACCCTGCCTTTACCTGTAGTAGTGGAGTAGTGCAGCTCCAGCTCACTCTGCTTTCCCACACCCACTCTCACTGTCAGGAAGCAGAGTGCTCTGACTGCATTGCTCTGCTTTCCCTGTCACTGCCAGTGCGTGAGGGGTGGGGGCAGTCCCCTGCTGTCGGTGCCATACCCTTGGCCCCACTAGTACCCCATGGCCAGTGTTTCTCAACCTTTTTTTTTTTTATAAAGTACCCCCTTTAAAAAAAATTATAAGTACCTCCCAGTACCTACAGTTTTCAGACACACAATTTTTTTCTACCATTGCAACACATTTAAACAACTTAATCGTAGCTGGGTGTGCGATGAAATTTTTGGGTGTAAAAAGTACAAACATAATAAAACCCTATAAAACTTTAAACCAAAATTCCATTTTCTCCAAATTTCAGCTGTGTTGACATACCCCCCCAGACTTCTCTCGAGTACCCCTAAGGGTACTCATACCACTGGTTGAGAAACACTGCCCTAGGCCACATCACTTGGAGGAAAGGAAAGGAAAGGAAAGGAAAGGAAAGGAAAGGAATGTGGGGTAATGGTGGAGCAGGGCTAGGGAAGAGGAAGGAAGAGGGTGGAGCAGGGACAGGGAGAGGTGGGGACTGGGGCACAGGGGGGTTGTTCCAGCCCTTCCCTGTGCTGGGGGGGCACATGGCTGGTGGCTCCCCTTGTACTTCTTCACCAGTCTCCCCTGTATATGGCAGAATTTTTCAGATCATACAAAAAGCTTAAATTCCTAGCTTTCACATTTGAAAATTAACGCTTTATCACATTGGTCCCAAGCTTTGTTTTAAATCTATGGTATATAATCTATATAGTTCCTCTGAAATACCAGTTCAGATATATTTTGGAATGTGTGGAATCATGGAACAAGTAAGTACCCAATGATTCATCATGCTGTTGCCTATCAGTCTGAATAGTCAACCATTATAGTATAACTTTCATTCTTTTTTAGCACTGTGTACACTTGGCTATGAATGTACCCAATCTCACAGTTTATTTTAAAATGACCATTTTATATTTGTTTATTGATGTCATTCTGTTAATTTTTCTATAATTGGAAAACCAATTTATATAGTTATTCAATACATCTCTCCCCGCTAGGGATGTGAACGACTAGTCAACTGTCTGATAAGCAAATGCTTATTAGATAGTTGACATACTAGTCAACTAGTCACTCCCCACCCCACCCCAAATTGCTGCCTCTCTCAGAAGGAGGCAGCAAGGGCAGGGAAGAGGAGGGGGTGCTTCAAAGCGGCAGTGCAGTATAGAACCTGGGATCAGACCCCGGGCTCCATGCAGTGCTCCTGCTTTGAAACATCACGTGCAGCCCAGGGCTAGCTGGGAACTTCTCAGCTGGCCATGGGCTGCACGCAGAATTTCAAATGCTTTGAAATGCTACATGCAGCCTGGGGCCAACTGGTTGAAACCCTGGGCTCCGCACGGCCCTGGCCCCGTTTTCCACGCATCGCTGGTCCTGTGCTCCCCGCAACGCTTTCACCTTTGAAGTGTAGGCATGCCCTTATCTAATTTGACTAATCGAACAGTTGATGCAAATTGTATTAACTATTTGATTAGCCAATTAATATAAATTTAACATCACTACTCCCCACTACTTCTAAACCATTTGATCCCACACAATATTCAGGGCTACCTCTTATGCACGTTTTGCACATGGGTTTTTGGGTTGGGTATTACAGTCTCTAAATGTATTAACCATTTAAAAAATTACCAGAAAGTGGTTTAAAAGTTGTAAAGTGAACAAGGTCTTGAACAACAAAAACTGCCACTTCTAGTCTGTGTTCTTCCTGCCTGATGCATTTAGTGATGCAGCACTCAGTATAGAATGCATAACAATACACTGCTAGGGAATGGAAATGATTGGAGTAATAAACCTTGATGATGGCTGCTTATAAAGAAAAGTAAAGCGTCTATTGTTAAGCATCTCTTTTGGTAAAATGCAATATATAGAAAGGAATACTGAAGCAGTATTTCACTATGTGGGGCTTTTTTGTAAAACGTTAGTCTTTCAAAATGTCCCATCATTCCAGCAAAGGGTGAAATTATTTTAAAAGGAGATGCTGGTCATTTTTTCGTTTTGCTTCCAGTGGTGTTGTGAAAATGCATATGCTATAAAGCACCTCTAAGCTGTAAATAATATTTGGTTAAAATTTGTATTAAAGGACTCAAGAAGAGGGAAAGAAGTGAGAAATGGAAGGAAAATGAACTGGAAGTAAAGAACTAAAAATTCAAGTTCTATAGTTTGTGGGTGGAGAAATTTTGAAATTTGACATGGAAAGAAAATTCAGTTACTCATAATTTTGGGGGTCTATTCTTTTTCAGGTACTAAATGAAAAGGGAAATACCATCAATGAGGATCTTTATTTTGAAAAAATGTGGAAGTAACAGTGTTTTAATATAAATTATAGTCCTTATTGGCAAAAACAAAGTGATATAATTTAAAATTTCTGCTAGGTCCTTATCGCACCATATGACTCCTATGTAATAAAGATGGCTTTGCAACAGTGGATCATCTAATAATACTAATCATTTACATAGTGTTCGATGCACTGTATGTCTGTTTATGTAACTCATGGAGCCCTTATTAACTCTTAATTTTCTTCCTTTGTGAAAATAACTTTTTTTATTATGAAAATTATATTGGTTTATAATTTAAATATATGTTTTACTTCTTTTAAGCTCTGACTCAGCAAGGAATTTAAGCATGATTCTAATTTTAAGCATGCGAGTAGTCCCATTAAAGTCAATGAGAATTGTCAACATACTTAAAATTGAGCCAGTGGTTTTCAGCCAGTTCACAGACTGTTTAAGGGGTCGGCAAAAGGTGATTATGAAAATAAAGTTTCAGATCCCAGAAAAGGAATTCAATTTTTCTGATGAATCAAAAATATGTGAATACTCCCACCTACAGGTCAAAACCCGGAAGTGTTATCATTACCATTGATGCCCACAGTTTAGCACCCTTTCTCATGCTTTCACATACTGTACCAAACATGTACAGCATTTATAGACGAATTCTGTTCAGTCAGTCAGGACTCACAAATGAAAAAATGTTGAAAACCACTGAATTAGGCATATACCTAAGTACCTTTTAGAATCATGCAAGGAATGAATGCTCTCACCTTCTGTTAACAACAATAGGTGTTGAGATTGGGTCCTTTCTTTTCCTCACAGATTACAAAAAGAAAACCCTGTCTGGTATCTAAATATTAATAGAGAAAGATTTAAAACTATTTCCAAATAACCAAGCATTAGAATGTAGGGCCTCCATCCCTGTAGTGTAAGTAACTTTATGCCTGTGAGTATTCCCATATAGGCCCAAGTCCTGCAAACACTCTTCCATGCATTAGTTGTACATACAAGGTCAGTGGGACTACTCATATGTTTAAAATTAAATGTA
Source organism: Pelodiscus sinensis (assembly GCF_049634645.1). NCBI lineage: Eukaryota > Metazoa > Chordata > Testudines > Trionychidae > Pelodiscus > Pelodiscus sinensis. The sequence continues at coordinate 55,686,735 of NC_134711.1, forward strand.
TGTGGGAGTATTTGCAGGATCGGGGTCTATGTGGTTGAAGTTAGCTATAGTTTCTGGAAGTGAATATTTTTTCACCATTAAGTTAGGGATGTAATAGTATAGTCGATTAACTGATCAACCAATAAGCAAAAGCTTATAGGTTGATGCTATAGACTATATGCATTTTTCCCCACGACCAGTGCCAGTACATTTTTAGCAGGCTGGCCAGCAGCTTGTCTCAGTCCTAGCTTTTGCTGAGACTGGGACCTACTTCTGCTGCAGTTCTGCATTTAAAGTGTATTAGGCGGTAGGCAGGCAGCCAGGCTCAGTTGCAGCTCACGCAGAGTCCAGGATCTTAGACTCCCACTGCCCCCCAGATAGGAACTACTGCCACCCCTATATCAGAGGCACAGAATGGAGCGATAGGCAGCCAGTTTGCAGGTGGAGCTGGTTTTTAAACTAGCTCTGCTTGCAAGCCAGCTCCTGCCTGACAACCAGCACTTCCTTCTCTGATACAGAGGCAGCAGCATGGAGGGGCAGGAGGCTCCTTAGGAGTGGGGCTGGATTGCACTGGGTACCCCAGGGACTATAGAATAATTGCGTAACCAATAAGAATTAATGAGGTTACTCAGCTTTTCAATTAACTAGTATTTAACATCCCTACATTAGGTACACAATAAGGTACACATTAACAATTTGCCTTGTTACCACCAATGTGATGTATCCAGTCATAACTGTGTATGGTTTCTATTTTCCTATCCTTTTGACACGGCCTGTCACCTCATAAAATATCACATTCTGCATTACATCATGTGAGATTTTGAAGGAGTTCCAATAGTGTCATTTAACTTGCTGCTGAGTCTAAGCACTTTCAGTGTCCCCATTTTCTATTTAGTATTGTTTACATTATTATTTATTCCTAGTATTTTCTTTATGAACCACTACTTTTAGTCTGTTGATTATGTCTATATGTTGCCCCCATTTCTCCATATTATGTTTCTTTTGGTACACTATGAAAAATATTTCTGACAAAACTTCTTGTAGTAATGTGTAAGTACTTCTACCTCAAAACACATGCAAAAATATATCTGGTAACAAAAGCAAAAACTCATTCACTGAAAAATAAAATGGGCTTAATTACAAGGTGCTCTATGCTCTAATTCAGGGGTTGGCAATAATTTTTGATGGTGGCCCACTCCAAGAATTTGGAAAATGGTCAAGGGCCACACTCTTGCATTTCAGTGGAGGAGGTGTGGGGTTTGGGGTGGTAGCTGGGTGCAGAAAGGATCTTGCAGTAAGGGATTGGGGTATAGGAGAAGCTGTGAGCTCTGGGAGGGAGTTTGGGTGAAGGAGACAGTTGTGACCTGGGTTGGAGACTAGGGTGCAGAAATGTGGGCTGTGATCTGGGGCAGGGACAAACGTGTGTGCGTGTGCGTGCAAGGATTTGGATTGTGACCTGCAGCAGGGGATTGGAGTACAGGATCTGGGAGGGGATATTGATACAGGAGGGGGGACAGAGGCTTTGGATTGTGACCTGGGGCACAGGGTTGGGGTGCAGGATCTGGGAGGGGATACGGGGGCAGAGGGTTTGGGTTATGTGGGGTGGGGAGGGCAACGGGTTGGGGTGCCAGAGGCAGGCTCTGGTTGGGAGACTTACCTGCTTGACTCCCAGCCAAAAGCCTTCTGAAGCAGACTCCCTGCCTGCCCTGCCCCTGCATTAACTGCATGGGCCATGTGATTTTTGAACAGCTACAAGCCTGAAGGGAGAAGGGAGGGTGCTTTGCAAGCTGCCTGCTGACAACAGGCTGCTCCCTTTGACTGAAACTAACCAGTGGGATTGTGCTGGGGGGCAGGTGTGCATGAAGGCTCACAGCTGTTCAAATAGAACCCAGCAGCAGCTTCTCTCAGCAGTGTGCAGGGGGCAGGCAGAGAATCTGCCTGGGTATGTCTACACTAGCCCCCTAATTTGAACTAGGGAGGCTAATGTAGGCATTTGAAGTTGCAAATGAAGCCCGGGATTTAAATATCCCGGGCTTTATTTGCATTTCCTGTCCGGGCGCCATTTTTAAATCCCCCTAGTCCAAACTAGCTACACGTGGCAGTCAAAAGTTACCTCGAACTAAGTCCTTAGTTTGAGTTAACTGTTACACCTCGTAACAGGGGGCTAGTGTAGACATTACAAATTGAGTTACAAATTGAGGAGCCAGATGGTCCATACTGTAGCCAAAAAATCAATACCATATGGGGCTCTTCAGATCAAAATGAAAATCTTGGGGGCTAGTGTAGACATACCCCCTGAGACTTCCCGCTGCATCCATAGGCTAGATTTGGTGGCTTATCGGGCCGGATCCAGGCCTTAGAGGGTATTTTGTCTGGGCCTGCTCTAATTTTTAGCCAAAAGGTATTGTTGGCAAGTATAAATAAATTTCATATCTAAGTCATGATTCCATTTTTCCTCTAGTATCACCTTTTGTCAGTTTGATTCCTGGTTTTGTATTTTATACCATATCTTAACTATTGCTTTCAGCAAACCTCTATGTTTCTATACATGCTATTGTTTCTTTCAGCAGTTCAATTCATAGAGGACAGGATTTAGTTACATTGTAAATATTAAAATCCTTGCTTTCTTAATTTCAGGTATCTAGAAAAGTACGAGAAAGTACATCATTTTGGGGAGGATGATGATGAGGTACCACCGGGCAATCCAAAGCCACAACTTCCTATAGGTGCAATTCCATCTTCCTACAATTACCAGCAACACAGTGTGTCAGGTAGATTACATTTTTGAGAAAAATATTGTTATGATGCTTATTTTAACTTTCCGTGTTTTAATTGAGACAGACTTTAAATCAGAGCCGGGCAAAATGTGGCCCATGGTCCACATGTGGCCCACCACCACTATCCCACAGACCAGTGGGAGCTTTTGGGCAAGCTCCCTTCCCTCTGCATCCTGCACAAAGACCGGCATGCCCTCCTACACGCTAGTCCCCTATCATGAGCTCCCTTTTGCACCTAACCTCCATCACAGACCTCACACCTGATACATTTATATTATGGAAGAGTGAGGCCCTTGACCACTTTCCAAACTCTGGGAGTAGTCCTCTATCAAAAATTATTGCCCACCCCATCTTTAAATGCATTTATATTGTTAAAAACATCAACACTGTATGTTAGTCAAATCATTACCTAGCATAGAATAATTTTTCCTGATTACCCCGCCCCCCTCCACCCCAGAAAAAAAACAAACCTCCAAATCCCTAAGTAACCCCAACATTTCCAGAGTGTGTGGAAACAAGTAGGTCTCAAAGGCTGTGTCCAGACTCAGGGTTTTTTTCGGGAAAAGTAGCCTTTTTCCGAAAAAACTTCCCCTGCGTCCAGACTCAAGCCGCGTTCTTTCGAAATTAAATCGAAAGAACACGGCTTTTCTTTCGATGGCGGTAAACCTCATTTCACGAGGAAGAACGCCTTCTTTCGAAAGTTCCTCTTTCGAAAGAAGGCGTTCTTCAATATAAATAGGGCTTCTTCGAAAGAGCATCCAGACTCACTGGATGCTTTCTTTCGAAAAAGCAAGCCGCTTTTTCGAAAGTTCAACGTGCAGTCTAGACGCTCTCTTTCGAAAGAGGCTCTTTCGAAAGTATCTTTCAAAAGAGGCTTGCAGTCTAGACATAGCCAAAGTGACAATCTTTGAAAATCAGCAAACTCAGGACTTACTGGGCTAAGTTGAAGAGTGAATTTTAGAGTTTTCACTGATGATGTTCTCCCTGCAGGTCACAGGTATTTAAATCTGGGTTCTGGTGATCTCAACTTCTGGGTTACAAATTGAGGAGCCAGATGGTCCATACTGTAGCCAAAAAATCAATACCATATGGGGCTCTTCAGATCAGAATGAAAATCTTGACTAGAATACTGCTACAAATTTGATGCCAGTACAGTCTGCTTAGGTTGTAAGCAATTTGGGGCTGAGGTGGTCATTTTTGTTCTGTATTTGTTCAACACATAGTATAGTGAGGTGCTAATTCATAGCCAGGAACTCTCAGGTGATGTAGTAATACAAATGAACAATAACAACAACAACAATAACGTATCTAAATAATTGGACTGCAGTCTGTTCTACCTGAAGCTTGAGTGATTTTCAAGGTTCTCCTGAAGAAGACCATATATTGAATATTCCATTCTGAAATGAATAACTAATTGGCAAGATCCATATCCCATGGTAATGGTCTCAATGCTCTGGCCCAAAGAAGATGAAAAAAAGTTGGAAAAGTTAGTTTAATGCAATGAATTATTTATATTAAAGAGAATTATTGATAATTTACTTACCGAGTCAGCCACAATATTCATTTTATTAGTTTGGCTGCAGAAACATTGTTTTCGCTATTTTTTTTTTTGTCTTGGTTAGATTATCTTCGTCAAAGTTATGGGCTGTCAATGGACTTTAATTCGCCAAATGACTATAATAAATTGGTGCTTTCGCTATTATCTGGACTCCCCAATGAAGTGGACTTTGCTATTAATGTGTGCACTCTTCTGTCAAATGAAAGCAAGCATGTCATGCAGCTTGAAAAGGACCCTAAAATCATCACTCTGCTGCTTGCTAATGCTGGGGTGTTTGATGACAGTAAGTTTTAAGTTGAATCCTATTTTTACTATATAAAACATTTTAAAGAGCTGAGCAGGAAAGGCGAAAATATATATTTGTAGCTTTTCAATTTTGAATAATTATTCTTAATTTATAGTACATTACATTTAGAGGTTATTGAAGAGAAATTAACTTTGATACTTAGGTTTTTTAATTTCATAATTTGTGCTTCACATTAGGCTTTGAATATTCAGATTACCTTTTTATTCAGCTAACATACATATGGTTTAAAGACTGAGTCATTTAACAGTTTAATTTAATAAAACTTAAGAATTGGGTTTTCAGTGGTATTTTTAAATTCCTTGAGAAATACAGGCAGTCCCCGACTTAGGCGGATCCGACTTATGTCGGATCCGCACTTACGAACAGGGCTTTCTCGCCCCGGAGCTCGCAGGCAGCGGGACCGCCCAGAGCCCAGCGGTCCCGCCACCTCGACCTCCGGGGTGAGAAAAGCTGCTCCGGGTACCCCTGGTCTGCTGGGGACCGTCTCCAGCAGACCAGGGACACCTGGAGCAAAGCCGGGGAGGCGGCGGGGTCCCGCGCCTCTGAGGCTTTGCCACAGCAAAGCCTCAGAGGCGCAGGACCCCTCCTCCCCGGCTTTGCTCCGGGTGTCCCTGGTCTGTTGGGGACCGTCTCCAGCAGACCAGGGACACCGGGAGCAAAGCTGCGGAGCACGCGGGCAGCGGACAGCCCAGACGCGCCGCCGCTGTCCCGCTGCCGGCGTGTTCCGCGGCTTTGCTCCCCGTCTCCCTGGTCTGCTGGAGACCAACAGACCAGGGAGACGGGGAGCAAAGCCGGGGAGCATGCGGGCAGCGGACAGCCCAGACGCGCTGCGGCTGTCCCGCTGCCAGCGTGCTCCGGGGCTTTGCTCCCCGTCTCCCTGGTCTGCTGGTCTCCAGCAGACCAGGGAGACGCAGAGCAAAGCCGCGGAGGACCCGGGCGGCGGGACCGCGGTGCATCTTGGTCTCCCGCCTGCGTCTCCCTGGTCTGCTGGGGGGAGGGGGGGGAGGGGGGCGCAGCTAGTAGAGCAGCTGGGGCGCTGTGGTAGAGCAGCTGTGGTAGAGCCGGACGCCTGTGGTAGAGCAGCTGGGGCGCTGCCGGTTGGTCCCGCAGTGCTGCTCTGGGCGCTACTGGACCAACCCGGCAGCACCCCAGCTGCTCTGCCCCAGGCATCCTGATTCAGCCGCTGCTGGTCAGTTTCAGCAGTGGCTGAATCAGGACGCCTGGGGCAGAGCAGCTGGGGTGCTGGTGGATTGGTCCAGTAGCGCCAAGGAGCGGCGCTACTGGAGCAACCCAGCAGCACCCCAGCTGCTCTTCCCCAGGCGTCCCCAAGTCAGCCGTTGCTGAAACTGACCAGCGCTGACTATAGGAAGCCCGAGGCAGAGTTGCTCTGCCCCGGGCTTCCTGGAATCAGCCGCTGATCAGTTTCAGCAGCAGCTGACTTGGGGATACCTGGGGTTCTTAAGTTGAATCTGTATGTAAGTTGGAACTGGCGTCCAGATTCAGCCTGTTGAAACTGATCAGAGGCTGATTCCAGGAAGCCCGGGGCAGAGCAACTCTGCCTCGGGCTTCCTGTAGTCAGCCGCTGGTCAGTTTCAGCAGCGGCTGAATCTGGACGCCAGTTCCGACTTACATACAGATTCAACTTAAGAACAAACCTACAGTCCCTATCTTGTACGTAACCCGGGGACTGTCTGTAGTAAGTTTTTAGCATCAGATTTCCATTTAGCTTCTAGTGTCAGGATTTATTTGTTTTTCTAGTGAATGCATAGGACCTTGCTGATTTGCAAAAAGATGCATTTTATAATGTCAATTACATATTAAAAACAGAAAGATGCATCTCATAGAAATGGCATATTAAGTTTGTTTTCTGATATATGGAGATTGATTTCCTAACCACAGTGAAATTTAGAAATCAGGCCTCAATATCATGAAAATCAGTCTGGATTTCAGAGCTATTTAATTGACCTGATTGCATATCTGAATTATTTTTCATGGGTAGAGTGTCTTAATTGCTCCTTGCTTTATGTCCTTTTATAAGCAATTACGTGATCAAACCATCTCACTGAGTTGAATCATAATAGAATAGTAAATCCCTGGCTTCCATGAGGGGAAAAAAGAATTGTTTGCTGTTTTAATTTTTGTTCTGTCCAAAGCATCTCTAAGCTAATGTTTTCTAAAGTTAATTTTATCGAAGGCCATGTCTATGCTACACAGAAGATCGACGCTGCCATGGTCGATCTCCCGGGGTTCGATTTAGCTGATCTAGTGAAGACCTGCTAATTCAAACTCATAGAACACCTCTGTTGATGCTGGTACTCCTCCTCCTCACGAGGACGAAGGGAGGCCAATGGGATCATTTGCTCTTTTTGACCTCCTGCTGTGTGGATGGCAGTTTAAGATATGTTGACTCCACTACGTAATTAATGTAGTTGGAGTTGCATATCTTAAGTCAGCTTTCTGCTCTAGTGTAGACCAGGACTTTGTAAATCATGAAATGAGCATTCTTTATCTAAAGAATATATTGGAATCCCCCTAATTTTGTTTGTGTGTGTGTGCACGCATGCGAGTGCATAACTTACATACCTTCTGGGTATGGTTTATTGTCCCATGTAGCAGCACCTAGACCATTTACAGAGAGAGAAAGATTGAGTTTCTTCTACAGCCTTATCTGAGAGCCAGCTGGCTTTTAGCTCAAGTGATAGAGGCTCATGCGCTAAGCTCTGGAGGTCCCAGGTTCAGTTACACGTGCACATCTTCTTCCTCAGTAGTGCATCAAAATTACTATATTTTAACATGTGCTTCTTTAAATGGGGGGAAATTAATTTATGAGACATATATTAATTTTTTGAAATATTATAAACTTTAATTTCCTTTATCAATTGTACTATGTAAAATGTTTATTGTGGTTAGTAATATATTAATGGTCTAATTTCTCTTTCAGATTTTTTTGAGTTGTGTGTCTGTGCTTTTACTATGTTTTTCTTAATAGGATGTCCCTCACAATTGACCAGACCCATACATTATCTGCATCTGGGCCAGTCACAAGGACTCCCAAGTGGAAGGAATGCTTAAAGAGAGGCTAAAATTAATTCTAATCCCCTAATAAGTCCTCAGAGGCCCATTCTTAGATTCTGAATGTAAATGCTCACTTGGTGAGAATCCGTACAATTCTTTCTTCAGAGTAGCTTTTTATAGAAATTAGAGTGATGCTTCAGCAAGGTTGTTTTGTTCGTGCCTCCTTGGACACTTAGGGCTACTCCTCCATTATTAACTTTTGAAAGTCAAGTCTGAGCTTCCATATGGTTGTTTCATAGGTGTTCTGTACTAGCTGTTCTTTCTGTTATACATAGCAGATTAATAACCTTTGGTTTTAGAGAGAGGTAAATGTATAATAGGTTTGTTCTTTTCTTACATTAGGAAAAGGATTTCTTTTTTACTTACTGTCTAATAGCAGCGAGGGTACTATAAGGGCAAAAGATAGATGTGCCCCATTTCCCTACCCGTGTAGTGAGTAAATAGTTTTTTTCTAGAGCTGTTGTAATTGGCCATTACCAAACCCTTTCAGATTCCCACTCTCTTGATGCCAACCATGTAAGATAAGGGTATCTGCTTCTTCAGTCCATCCTGTAGTCTTCTTCAGTTCATCCTGTCATTTTCAAATGTTGACAGATCAGAGATGAAATATTTTGGTCATTGGGTTTTTCTGTAATTTTAGATTGTAAACTCATACAGATCAAGGTTTTATTTGTACTTTTACAGCACTGTGAAAAAAGGGGCTCCGAGTCTGAATGTGGTATTTGCGTGCAATCACAGTGAAATAATGGTGAATTTGTTAGATTTAGTAATTAAATATGAGAAGTTCTGTAACTATTTTAAATTTCCATAGAAATATTTTGATGTTCATTTTGTGACAACAATTTTGGATATGAATTAGTGGTAGCTGGTGAATTTTATCTAAAGTTATGGGGTTTTGATAAGATTCGGCATCTCTAGTGCAAGGTTTATTTGTTATTAATTAGAGTAATATTTAAGCACATCTATAGTTTTCATCATTGTAGTTTGTGAATTATGTTAATTTTCCTACCTCTTAGGATTTATTCTAGTTTAAAAATTTGACATAACTCTTACTGTGCATGTGTTAAGACAGCTTTTCTTTTTCAGGAGCACTGTCTCAGTTTTTAAACAGTAGTGTTTCATTTTAAGCTCAAGTTCTCTTTATGTAATCTAACAACATGCTGGGAATACAATATCTTCTCTCTCATTTTACTAGTAGGATTGTTTTAAATAACTTGTTTGTATCCTCAAAATATGCTATTAGGCCTTGCATACCACATGCTATCAAAGCCTTGGTCTTGGATTAAAAAATGTCAAATGCTGCTTCATTATTTTCAGCTGAAAATTGTAATAATGTTTCACTATAAAAATATACTGTGAACCAAATACTGTTTTAGACAACTTCATAGTGACACTAATCAATTGCAGACTTCCAAACTGCAGAACAGTTATTTTCATGTCAAGGGAAATCCTGTGAACTAGTAAATTAGATGTAACATCAAGTGGTGGTTCTTCCAAAGCAGCCAGGATTTAGAGTAAAGCTTAATATTTTATTAAGTGGTAATGACATCTGGCCATCTTGTTGGCTTCTTGAAAGCTTCAAGGGAATTTTTGCCTAGCTATTGTGCTAAACTAATCTGGAAACATCTTTATTCTTTATCACATAGAAACAAATGCTAGTTCCTGACATGAGATTTAAAACTAAGAAACCACTTCATACATGAAAAAAAAAGTCTAGAAAACAGTCATGGTTCTTTGAGGTACAAGGCAAGGAAGGGTACACATAGCTTAGACCATTCAAATACTTCCTTGTGGCTTAATATACTCTAGTACTGCAACAGCAGTCAATAAAGTGTATTGCAACCAAGATTACAGTAATTTATTACATTTTACTGAAAAATTTTTCTAAGAAAACTTCTGAGTGGTCTGTGGGATTTTGAATATTTTTATTGTCGATTGGTAGAAAATCAAATGAAACTGTTCAGTTCCTTTTTACTAAATGTTATTTTTTTTATGTCTGAAGCTTTAGGATCATTTTCTACTGTATTTGGAGATGAATGGAAGGAGAAAACTGATAGAGATTTTGTTAAGGTAATTTTAAAACTATGAAACTGTTTTTAACTCTGTACTGCCAATAGCAAAGTTTAAGTAAGTCTTTTAAAGCATCAACGTGGTTTTCATGTAAGTTGTACCAGAGTGTTATGACTATGCAGTTTATTGCATTCAAGAAAATATAGTAGGATACTAAATCAAGGATATTTATGATAAAACTGGGGGTAAAAAGAAAGAAAATAATTTATAAAAAGCAAGTGTGGATTGGAGAATAGAAAAAGGTTGCAGAATTTTTTAAACAAGCCCTTTAACTTATTTAGCAAGAGAAAATAAGGTTGGAGTTATTAAGCACTGGAATCAGCAAAGAAATATTATAGATTATGAAAATGTGCTGGTGATTCAGAAACATTGGAAATCTAGGGAAAGTAAAGGCAAGCTGGAAGCTATGGACAACTTCGGTTCAATTAGGAGCATACATTAGGTAGATAGAGTTAGGTTTGCACAAGACATTTTTTGTTTTTTTTTCCACTAGAGGGCATGATATGCTATATTAATAGTGTCGCAAGATAATTTCTGGCTATACTTCTGTCAAGTGTAAATACTGCTTCTGAGTCTCAGGTGAATATTTGTACGGGGCTTGCTAGCATGTAATGTATTATATTTGAAATGAATTTGACTTTTCCTTATGGTTACTTAAGGGGACACTATTACAATATAACGGAACAGATTTCCTTAAGATTTTCAATAACTTATATTATTAACATTGGAAATATTTTAAAATATAGTTTATTTTGATCATTTTTGCTGTTAATTTCCAGATGACAGAAAAGGGGGAGAGAGGAATAGTCTAGTTAGTTTCACTTCAGTTTATAGTCAGGTTTCTGCTCAAATTCTTTCTTGTTTTTGTACATTAACTGAATGCATCACTATTTGCATTACAAACATTGCAGAGGAATTTTTATTTTCATATATTGTGTTAAACTAATTTTTACAAAACTTAAATGTTTGATCAAATCAGGTAACAATAGTGCCCATTAAATTTATATTATTGATAAAATACAAATAGATGGTCTCTCCCAAAAGAGTAAGATTAAGACTGATGTCCACAAGTACTATACCTGGAATTTTTTATTTAAAAGTAGCTAACTTTTATGGTTTTGTTATCCTCTACATTTGAGGCACTCTGTTAACAGTTAAAGAACACCAACATCAAGTGTTATGTCTAGATATGTGAACATTTCAAATTACTGAATTATAATTTATTTTTTGTTAATTACATCATTGTAAGTAATTATAGTATATGAAGACAAATGGTTTTAATAAACTTTCTTAACTAGGTGTTAAGTAGGACCAGCATAATTGCAATAAGGTTCACTAATAAAATACTTGGATATGCTCCAAGAATCTATTTATAAATGATGCATGATGTACAGTACCACACTTTTGAGAGCATACTATAAATTAATACCACATCTAAAAATACAATGTATTTCAATAATGCATTTTTTTCATAGAATCTTCTTTCAAGCATTTTGCTGATTCCACCTACAGGAAGTTTTTTATGTCATATAACAGCTATGTTTCTGTATATAAAATGAGGGGGAGTAGTAAGGGTGTTTTAAGACTTCTCAGTTCCCGTTATTCTCCTGATTCATAACAAATGCATTGTGTTGACAGGAACAGGGGTTTCATGTTTGTTCTTTTATTTTTTGGATTAAAATTAGCAAAATGATGTGTAAGTAGATCTGTATTTTCATCTTGTTATTGTTCATGTCTTCTTTTGTAAATGTTAGTTTATCTGTCAGATGCAAATATTTATTTTGAAAGAGTCATCATTCACATTTCTTCTCATGTTGCATACAGTGGCAGTTAATAGTAAGATTTGCACCATTTTGTACTAATGTGGCTAATTCTAATTTAATCTCAAAATATTTTCTTAATCTGGACAAAAACCAAGATTCTTAAATCAGTTATTGAAAATTTCTCAGTTCCAAGTGTTCCCAGAGCCAGAAACTTGGCATAGGTAGAGCTCGTTTATACTGAGGTACTGACATCTCTCCTTTCAGAACAAAGTGAGGTATCAAGCATTGGAAGTTTATTGATCCATCTAAAATTCAGAGTTGACTGAGTTCTTGAATATTAAAGTTAGAAGTTGTGAAACTTGAGTGTCTACTACCTCTGATGGATGACAAGTGCATGAGCTCTTGTGGGCTGTCCAGGTTCAACTTTGACTTTTTTGTGCATTTGTGGCTCTCTCACTTGAGTTTCTAAGAGGGCACTCCTGTTTTAGTCTGTTCTTGAAAATAAAGAATGTTTCACTTTAAACCTGACAGCCAGAGTTGTCTGTCACTAGCCTTCTTTATCTGAGAGCTAACGAGAGAGACAGACAGAGAGAGCTCCTCATCTTTAAAATGTCATCTTGAAGGTTAGTTCAGGCCCCAATTGAGGTGCATTTCATCCTCATTCTGGATTTTTTAGAATCAGAGAGACTCCTCTTTCACACTATGTACGTGAGTTGTACTCTTATTCCAAGGACTCAAGGGGCACGTCTGTACTTACAAGAAGATCAGTGCTCCAGGGGTCTATCTTCTAGCATTCGATTTAGTGGGTCTAGTATAGACTCCTAAATCAAATGCCGAGGGCAGTCTCTTCCTTCTGTGAGGAGTAAGGGAAGTCGATGGGAAGATATGCTTCCGTCGGCCTCCCATTGGGTGGACGCCGCCCTGGCTCATCTTAAGGTAAGCCGACTCCAGTTACCAGTATAGACTAGGCTTAGGAGCCTTCATCTTTGGCTTTATCTGAATCCTGGGATGTAGTGATAAATGGCCTTTATAAAGCAGCAACATTGTTAAAGAGGGCCTCAGATAGATGTACTGCCAATTGTACTTCACTTAAATGATTTCAAGAGACAACCCTGATTTTTTTCCTCATGATGTTCAAAATGTCCTCTAACCAGCATTTGGGGATTTATTAGACACATATTATAAAGAGAAATATGTGGATAAATTGGTCCTTCATCATTGTCCCCCTGATGACAGTGTTATAGTGCCTTCTGTGTTACCACCAAATAATGTTTAGCAGATCCAAGAACATGGGGCTAATTAGTGAAAAAGTTGGATTTCAAAATGACATTGTTTCAGAACAAAATGCTAATATTATTTGATATCTTTATCAAAAGGCTACAATTGCACTGCCCATTACTTATGACTCCTGGGGCTCGTCTACATTGGCCCCTTTTCCGGAAGGGGCATGGTAATTTTTGAAATCGCAATAGGGAAATGCGCGGGGGATTTAAATATCCCCCGCGGCATTTAAATAAAAATGTCCGCCGCTTTTTTCCGGCTTTTAGAAAAGCCGGAAAAGAGCGTCTACACTGGCCCCGATCCTCCGGAAAAAGCGCTCTTTTCTGGAGGATCTTATTCCTTGAAGTAGGAATAAGATCCTCCGGAAAAGGACGCTTTTTCCGGAGGATCGGGGCCAGTGTAGACGCTCTTTTCCGGCTTTTCTAAAAGCCGGAAAAAAGCGGCGGACATTTTTATTTAAATGCCGCGGGGGATATTTAAATCCCCCGCGCATTTCCCTATTGCGATTTCAAAAATTACCATGCCCCTTCCGGAAAAGGGGCCAATGTAGACGTAGCCCTGCAATATAGTGATATTTTACCTTAACTTCAGTACTGATTGTGGTTAAAATATTTTTTTTAAAGCTGATCAATTGTACCAAGTGTATTAGTGTGAGTATCTTCAATAAGCCCATGATAAGATGGCATCGATGTCAGTTTCTTCAGAGAGAACAAATTGCCAGGTCCTCATGTTTTATACCTTATGACAGAGTCCAGAATGGACTCTGACCTCTGGGCAGAAAGTCTAGTCTTCTCTAACGTCACATTAGCCAGATAGATAGATACAGTTTTTAAATCTCAGATTGCTTCCTGTGGACTTTTAGCCTGAATATTTTAAAGAGACAAAGAGCATATTGTTGGAGGGTCAGTCTAATTAATGCCATGGCACTTTGAGAGCATCTTATGATTTTGGTAACACGGCACAGCACTGGCAACATCAGCAACTCTATATTGCTATCTTAGCCTTTCCAAAGACTTTCACATTAAGGGTGAAGTTGTGCATTTGAAGATACACCACCTCTTCCATATTTTAAAAATACAAAAATTAGAGAAATTAAAGAACTAAGAATATGGCATGATTCTAATATTTTCTTCCTTTTGTTTTCACTAGTGATATTTGCATGTTTAGCCTCTTCATCATTGCCCAAAAGCGTAACATCAAAAAGGGAATATTGCATTGACAATTGAAATTCAAGGCAATCTTGTTTTGCACGCATCTTTTAAACATGACGAAACCTCTCTTTGAGTGTCCTTTTCAAAAATTGCCCTCAAAGTGATGATTGTTATGGATGTACCATTCTCCTAGAGGTTTAATTTCATGCCTACCACTTCTGTGAATTGCATCAGGATTAAGAGGAGAAACATTGTTCCTTCAAAGTCCCCAGTATGAAGTTTGGAGGCATTGTTCAGCCTAAGATGGCATCTTTCAAATGTGACATAAAACTGAGCTCCTTGCCTGTAATAGTCACTTATTGAATATTTGTATAGAATCATGGAATACTTGAACCGGGAAGGTCCTTGAGAGGTTATCAAGTCCAGTCCCCTGCCCACATGGCAGAGCCAAGCACCATTTATATCATCCCTGATAGATTTTTATCAAAACTGCTCTTAAATATCTCCAATAAAGTACTTTACATGTGTTTAGTGTACAAACTCTTCTCCCATTCAGGTAAACATAGCAAAACCATTGCATTTTCAAGAGGGTATGAGTGTCAATCTTAGTTTCATGGTCACAGTCTTGTTTGAGTAAATATTCTGTATCCTCAGATTTCTCCAATAATTCATCTGGCTACAGTATTTTTCACTTCTTGTCTAAATTGCTTCCATGGCTTGACTTTGTGATCATATTGCTGTTGCATTTCACCTACGAGACAACTGTAATTTAGTAGTGAATTAGCTGTTCCCTATATATTTTATCAGTTTATGATCTTGATCCTGCATGTCATTGATCATATGATTAATCTTGACTGTAGTTGGAATAGCTACACAGTATGGCTACGTCTACACTGGCCCCTTTTCCGGAAGGGGCATGTAAATTTCACGAGTCGTCGTAGGGAAATCCGCGGGGGATTTAAATATCCCCCGCGGCATTTAAATAAAAATGTCCGCCGCTTTTTTCCGGCTTTTAAAAAAGCCGGAAAAGAGCGTCTAGACTGGCCCCGATCCTCCGGAAAAAGCGCCCTTTTCCGGAGGCTCTTATTCCTACTTTGAAGTAGGAATAAGAGCCTCCGGAAAAGGGCACTTTTTCCGGAGGATCGGGGCCAGTCTAGACGCTCTTTGTAGTATATTGAACTCTGGAATGAAGAATGTACCATTAGTTGGAGATTATCTTAAAGATGCAGTAATAGCTGATATGAATGGAAAAAAGATTTTTTAAAGGGATGGAATAGTGATAAATTCATCCTTATCCATTTGTGAATATTTTTAAAGAAACAGAAGAGAAAATGAATGTATTTTTAACACTAGAAATTCAGTATTGCTTTTATTCTTTTTTTTTCAGTTTTGGAAGGATATTGTTGAGGATAATGAAGTACGTGACCTCATTTCTGACAGAAACAAATCTCAAGGTGAGATGTCTTGCATAGACAGATTAGATAAATTCTGAGAAAGAAAGAACAGGGATAGCTAAAGTTGATGTTTTTCTTTTGTAGATATTCCACCAGAAGATTGGATATTGGAGTCCTTATTTCACCCACCTCGCAAGTTGGGCATTAATGATATTGAAGGGCAGCGGGTACTTCAGATAGCAGTAATTTTGCGGAATCTTTCCTTTGAGGAGGGAAATGTTAAACTTTTGGCAGCTAATCGTACCTGTCTTCGGTTCCTGCTACTTTCTGCTCATAGTCATTTTATTTCTCTAAGGCAATTGGGGCTTGACACGCTAGGAAATATTGCAGCAGAGGTAAATATACTTTGCAGAAGATGCTACTTTAGTATTAAGTAACTTGATTGATGTCTTAAATAAACACAAGAAAAATAATTAAATTTGAAGTCATACCGAATAAGTGCTTTGAACTTCAAATAATAGCTTTCAACAGAATTCAAAGGCAAGGAATCAAATTTGCCTAAGCACAATCATGTGAGGGAATGCAGTTGTGTGATTTTTTTCCAATTGAAATTCCATAGCATGGGGGAATTACTTCAAAAATGAAAAATATTCATACAGGTTATACTTTATAAATAACTAGAAGTTTCACCTGATGTTGCCTGGGTCCTTAACTCAATCTTTTTTTTTTTTTTTTTAAATAAAATGAAAATGTACATGCTTAATTTAAATCATTGCTCTGGGGTGGGGCTGGGGTTGAGGGGTGTTCAGTATGTGGGCTGCCCTGGGGAAGAGAAGACCCCAGCCCTCTCTCACCACAGTAGCTTGGGGCAAGGTGAGACTCCATGGCTGCTACAGCTCCAGTGGGCACAGCCAGGGAGGGGTACATGTTCCTGTCTGGGGTAAGTCCAGGTTTGTCTTCCCCCATGCTCCCTAGCCAGAGTGAGGAATGCAGCAAAGTGCCCTTCCCTTTGCTCCCTGATAAAGGGGAACAATCACCAATCTTCCTGAATGAGTTGGTGGGATCCTTCAGCCCCTTCACCCTCCCTAAATTGTGTCCAAGGGGTGGAAGGGTTGAAACTATGACAGACCTGAATTGGGGGGTGCCACCCCCAGCTAACTCCTTGAACCTGTCTGTTGCTTCTGTCTCTTTTTTTAATATGGTTTTATGAGAAGCAATCCTATTCCATGCACATCCCATTTTCCTGCCACAGCCAAACCCTTACATTGGTTTAAGTTATGATAAGAGGAGGCTGTATACTGAATTTGGTGGTCCTAGTTCTTACTATTTAGGGAGAGTTCTTCAACACACAATGTCACAGACAGACAGACAAACTCTCTCAAATATATATACCGTATTTTCCGGCGTATAAGACGACTTTTTATGCTAAAAAACATCCCCCAAAAATCGGGGGTCGTCTTATACGCCGGGTATACAGGCAGTCCCCGACTTGCAGGTACGAACGGGGCTTTTCTCGCCCTGGAGGACACAGATTGCGGGACCTCATGGTCCCGCCGCCCGTGTCCTCCGGGGCGAGAAAAGCTGCTCCGCGTCTCCCTGGTCTGCAGACCAGGAAGACGCGGAGCAAAGCCGCGGAGGGGCTCCGGCAGCGGGGCAGCCCAGGCGCGCCTGGGCTGCCCCGCTGCCGGCTTCCCCTGAGGCTTTGCAAACCAGCAGACCAGGGACACCGGGAGCAAAGCTGGGGAGGCAGAGGGGCACTGGGGTGCTGCCGGTTGGCCTCTTAAGGGGGGGTAGTCTTATACGGCGAGTATAAGACGAAAACCTGTCTTTTAACTAGAAAATTAGGGGGTCGTCTTATACGCCCAGTCGCCTTATACGCCGGAAAACACGGTAGGTTGAACCTGTCTAGTCCAGCATTCTCTGGTCTGGCAAAGTCTATTGTCCAGCATGATTTTAGTTAGCCAGATGTCCACTTATTATGGGTGTGGCCAAGTTTCCCATGGTACAATAAAGTTTGTTTACAGCCACCAGTTCTGGCTTTTAGTGTTCTAGGTTGTTATTTAGCTCTAATTTGCCCCTAAGTGTCTTCTAAGAGCCCAGTAAGCCGTGGAAGTGTTTGCAGTGCTGCTAGACCAGGGGTTCCCAAACTTTTTGACACGGGAACCAATAAATCCATTCACGAGCTTTTGGAGGATCAGTAACATTCATCTGCATATCATTAAGCAAATGATGAATATTCAAATAAGTTGTTTCTGGTCCTCCCAAAACCCCCAGTGCCAGCTTTAGCAAAGCTTTTGATACGGTCACCCACAATATTCTTGCCAGCAAATTAAGGGAATATGGATTGGATACATGGACTGTAAGATGGATAGAAAGCTGGCTAGACCCAGGTTTCCCAAACTTTTTACTTTAGTTGCAATCCGTTTTTTTTTTCAGTACTGTTTTTTGCAGCCCAAAAATATAAACGCATATAAAAAAAAGAATTAAAAATGAATACATTTTCGGTGTTTCACCCGGCCGCATCCTTCGCCCCGCCTGGGCCAGGGCTCGGGGAACCAGCACCGCATGGGCACTCCAGGAGGCGGGAGCAGGAGCAAACTGGGGGTAGGGTATCTGGCTAGGAGGGAGGGTGGACAGTTCGGTATTTCAGGGTTCTGTCCGGGAAACAAATTGAGAAAATACCGGACATATAAAATTTTCCGGTATTTTCTAATTAGGTAAGTTTTATTATTATTAGATGTATCTGCCTGGCTGGTAGATGTGCTCATGCTGTGTGAGTGTGTTTACCAGCCAGGCAGTTCACAACTACTCAAGGGAGGGTGGTGGTGGGGGTGGAAAATGGAATCCCCGGGACCGGAATCACTTGTGTGCCTGGGTCAGTCCCGCTTCCCACCGCCGATTTCCCCCCCCCCCCCCCCCCCCGCTTCTCCTCCCCATCTCCTCTGGCCAGCCCCGCTGCCCCCGTCCAGCCCTGCTTCCGGCAGTTGGCTCTCTCCTCCTCCTCCCGATCTCCCCCGGACAGCCCTGCTTCTGCCGCCCGCTCGCCTTCCCCCCCCCCTCCAATCTCCGTCGGACAGCCCCGCTGCCCCCAATCCTGCTTCCTGGCGGCCGGTGTCTCTCTCTCTCTCTCTCTCTCTCTCTCTCTCTCTCTCTCTCTCTCTCTCTCTCTCTCACACACACACACACACACACACACACACACACACACACACACACACACACACACACACACACACACACACACACACACACACACACACACACACACACACACACACACACACACACACACACACACACACACACACACACACACACACACACACACACACACACACACACACACACACACACACCCCTTCCCTCTCAGCAGCCACGCTGAGGACCAGGCCATGGCCCATACTTTGAGAAACACTGTGCTAGACAATACTGACCTGGTTCTTCAAATTCTTCAGATTTAAGAAGAAACAGTAACAGGTCAACTCAATCCATTTTATGGCATTATACATGAGAGATAAATATAATGTTGAATATATTGAAATCCTGTAATGAATGAATAGCAGGGAAGAAGACACTGTTGTAGTGCTCAGCTACTGATGGAACTCTGACTAGGATGGTGTTTTCACGGATATCTGCATGCTCTCATACTGAGTTTTGTAGGGCTTTTGAGAGAGCAGTAATGGCTCTCAGTATTTACCATAGTGCCTGGGGACCTGAGTCATTGTGCTAGGTGTTGTACAAATAGGACAAAGGATGTTGAAAACCGTGCGGGAGAATTCACTCCTAATGACTATTACTGCTCAGAGCATAGGAAAATGTTCATATCCATCCTGATGTTTTTCTTACTGTGAAGACTCAAATCAGAAAGTTCAGAGGCTCTTCCCAAATACTTCAGAAGAGAAAATAGTTAATGCAAAATTTTAAAAAATAATTAAGAACTCTGGGCATTTAAAGCACAGTCTGACATGCTCACAGAAGTGACAACATATTCCAAGAAATGTGTTGCATATAAAAGGCTTTTGAGGATTGAATTTTGTATGCAAATTCAAGAATTGTATCTGACTTTATGTATAATGTGGACTGCAGTTTAAATTATGTTTTTCCCTTCCCTTAGCTTCTCTTGGACCCTGTTGATTTCAAAACTACTCATCTAATGTTTCACACTGTTACAAAATGCCTAATGTCAAGGGATAGATTCTTAAAAATGAGAGGTAAGGTTTTAGACTGCAAATTTTTTGTAAATAGTAAAATAATAATTTTGGCTGTTTAAAACTATTCTATATTTGTTTTTCAGGCATGGAAATCTTGGGGAATCTTTGCAAAGCTGAAGATAATGGTGTCTTAATTTGTGAATATGTGGATCAAGAATCCTACAAAGAAATAATATGTCATCTCACTTTGCCAGATGTGCTGCTTGTAATCTCAGCACTTGAGGTGCTTTACATGCTTACAGAAATGGGAGAAGTAGCCTGCACAAAGATTGCTAAAGTAGACAAGAGCATAGGTGAGGAAGAAGGAGAACAAAATATCACATTAGTTTATTTGTTGATGAAAAAGAATTGATACAGTGTCACATTCAGGGATTAAAAAATTCTGCTCTGTCAGAGTTTAAAGTATATGTGTTGGTATATTATGTGCATATTGTTGCCATATATTTATATAACTAAATTTTTGTTTTCTCAAAGAATTAATGAAGATGGAGACCAAAACAGGTCAGGATTTTGAATTATGTATTGGCTCTATATGCCATGAAAAATACAATGTCAAAATCCACAGAAATATGTGAGGGTTTATTTTTCTTCAGCAAGTGTCAGTTCAATGTGTTCGCTATCAAATACTCACGTTTAATTTTTTGTAATACAGTTGTTGATTTTGCATTTAATGTTTTAGATACATTAGTATGTCTGGTTTCTATGGACATCCAAATGTTTGGACCTGAGGCACTTACTGCAGTAAAACTCATTGAACATCAAAATTCCAACCACCAAGTATCTGAAATTAGGCCACAGGCAGTGGAACATGTTTCCTCACAGGCCCATGCAACAGCTGTCCCAGGTTAGTAGGAGAATATCTTTTGTATTGCTGTAGAACATTCTTTATATCAAATATAACTGTGCACCTGTCTTTCTATCTGTAGCTATATAACTGGGTTTATGTGTACAATCAAGTACCACCTATTCATGGGGGGGATCAAAGGGAGCAATTGCCCAGGGCCCAGAGATTCCAGGAGGCCCAGAGCTTCTGGCTGCCATTGTCCTGGGACCCTTTGAATTGCCACCAGAGCTCCATTCCACATATTTCCGAGTGCTGAGTAAAAAGGATATATAATTATACACAGCAGGGTCAACAGCCACTGCGGTGGTCTGGGCAGCACTAGCGGCTGACTGCTCCACCCCTTCCAGGGGCATGAAACTGTCTCCCTCCCCCACACCTTGCCCTGAGTCCCACGGTGGCTGTTGATCCTGCCGTGTATAATTATATATCTGTGAGTAATTTAATGATTTATTGCATTTCAATATGTCTTATCAGAAATGCATATTTTAATGTTGTTGCTGGCAAAATAATCTTTGCTTTATTTTTCTAATTGAACAAATATTTGGAGCAATATTGGTCATTACATGAAAGCTCTATTTTGTATTATTTTCTGTGCAAATAGTAAGTACGTGGCAGTATGTACAATATGTTCTCAGTTTTAGGGTCAGATTCTAGGAGAATGGGGATCTAATGGAATCATAGAAATGAAGACAAAAAATATCTAATGAATACATTGAAGCCACTAAACATTTCATTTGTGATGTGGCCAACGTTTAACACCTTCACTTAAAGCTTAAAAGAAAGATCTTTCTTCGTTGAGGTCACAAGAAACTCAAAGGGCTCATCTAGACTACGCGGAAGATTCGAAAGAGGATATAGAAATTCCATGGCATTTTTTGGCAACCCCATCCTTTTTCGAAAAGCTGCATAAGCCTCATTTTTTTAAGGAAAAGCGGCTTTTCGAAAGCGGGGGAGGGTTGCTGAAAAAAACGCGTCATGACTACTTTCACTTTCAAAAGCTCTGCTTTAAAAAGTGAGATCAGAAGAAGATATGCAAATCCCGCGGAATTTGTTTATCCTCTTTTGAATCTTGCTACTGTCAATCCCATAACTTCAGTGAAAATGAAACTTGCAGTATTTGGCTTATACTTGAGACCCAGAAGTCAGGTGCTTTCAGCAATCTGAAAAATGTAGGCATCTGAATAACTTACACATCTTGACATATGTTGCTGCTTTTTAAAAAATAATTATTTGAAAAACATGTTCAAATTTAAATACTTGCTCCCCTGCCAAATAACTTCCCACCTCAGTTTTTTCCCCCTTAGTACTTAAAGTACCAAAGATTTTTTTAAAGGCCCATATTGCCTTTGTGTGGTTCCAGGGAGCTCCTAAAGGGTCTAAACCCAAGACATGTTGGTCAGCTGCAATTCCTATTCAAGTCAGGGTCAGACCCAAAGACTCTAGTATTTCAGTTTCATTTCTGTGACTAAATATAAACTTAAGATTTTTTTCCCTAGTATTTTTTCTCTTTCCTTCTGGATTTAATAGACTTTCTAGTTTGGTGGATAACCCACTTGTCCAGAACTTTCATCAGTTAATCAGGTTCTTCTTCTCAAAACTACTTTTTATAAAACATCACAGTTCACAGTGACTTGACTCCAGGAAAGTCTGAGACATGAATCTTGGCAAACTTTTTGGTGTCTGATTGAAGACCTTGCCCTCATTAGAGAATTTTGCTTTGAATATGACTACACTATGGGTATGTCTAGACTGCATCCCTCTGTCGGCACAGGGATGCAGATTAGGCAGGTTGACATTGCAGATGAAGCGTGGATTTAAATATCCCGCACTTAATTTGCATAAAAATGGCTGCCGCGGTTTGCCGACTCAGCACTTTGTCAGCATAAAGTGGCAGTCTAGAGCGGGATCCTAATATCCAACCTAGACCTCTCCCACTGTAACTTGAGACCATTGCTTCTTGTTCTGCCATCTGTCACTACTATGAACAGCCTTTCTCCGTCCTCTTTGAGACCTCCCTTCAGGAAGTGAAGGCTGCTATCAAATCCCCCCTCACTCTTCTCTTTTGCAGACTAAATAAGCCCAAATTCTTCAGCCTCTACTCATAGATCATGTGCTCCAGCCCTCTAATCATTTTGGTTGCTCTCCACTAGACACTCTCCAATGCGTCCACATCCTTTCTGTAGCAGAGGCCCCAGAACTCCACACAATACTCTAGATGTGGCCCCACCAGAGCCTAATAAAGGGGAATAATCACTTCTCTAGATCTGCTGGCAATGGTTCTAATGCAACCTAATATTCTATTAATCTTTTTGGCTAAAAGGGCACACTGTTGACTCATATCCAGCTTCTCACCCGCTGTAATTCCCAGGTCCTTTTCTGCAAAACTGCTACTTAGCCAGTCGGTCCCCAGCCTGTAGCAATACTTGGGATTTGTCCGTCCTACATGCAGGACTCTACACTTGTCTTTGTTGAACCTGATCAGATTTTTTTTGGCCAAATCTTCTAATCTGTCTAGGTCACTCTGGACCCTATCCTTGCCCTCCAGCTTATCTACCTCTTAGTGTGATCTGCAAACGTGCTGAGGGTGCAATCCATCCCCTCATCTAGGTCATTAATAAAGATGTTAAGCAAAACCGGATCTAGAACTGATCCTTGAGGCACTCTGCTAGAAATTGACCATCAGCCTGACATCAAGCCGTTGATTGCTTGGGCCCGACAATCTAGCCAGCTTTCCATCCATCTTAGGGTACGTCTAGACTACATGCCTCTGACAACGGAGGCATGTAGATTAGACTACCCAGCATAGGAAAATTTCCTGGATTGTTTGTGTATTGCTGTATGGTCTCTCAACAGATGTCAGGGTGATTGAAGTCCCCCATGAGAACCATGGCCTGTGATCTGGAAGCTTCTCTTAATTGTCTGAAGAAAGCCTCGTCTACCTCATCCACCTGGTCTAGTGGTCTATAGCAGACGCCAACCACAACATCACCCCTATTGCTTCCACTTCTACACTTAACCCATAGACTCTCAACAGGCTTTTCTCCCTCTATATACTGGAGCTCTGAGCAATCATACTGCTCTCTTACAAACAGTGCAACTCCTCCTCCTTTTCTCTTCCACCTGTTCTTCCTGAACAGTTTATATCCTTTCATGACAATGCTCCAGTCATGTGAGTCATCCCACCAAGTTTAGTTATTCCAATCAAATCATAGTTCTTTGATTGTGCCAGGGCTTCTGATTCTTCCTGTTTGTTTCCCAGGCTTCTTGCATTCATGTACAAATACCTTAGATAATCAATTGATTGCCCTACCTTCTCCATTTGAATCAAGGGTCCTCCTTTGTTGCTGGTTCCTCCTTGCATTTCTTCCCAGTGTCCAACTTCCCCACTTACCTCAGGGCTTTGGTTACTGTCCCCCAACGAACCAAGTTTAAAGCCCTCCTCACTAGATTTGCAAACCTGCCACAAGGATGCTCTTTTCTCTCTTGGTTAGGTGGATCCCATCTGTTCCTAGCAATCCTTGTGCCCAGAATAGAATCCAATGGTCAAATAACGAAAGCCCTCTTTCTGACACCCCTTGCACAACCACGCATTTACTTCCACGATTTGACAATCCCTACCAAGATTTTTTCCTTGAATAGGGAGGATGGATGAGACCACCACATGTGATTCAGTTTCCTTAATCCTTCTTCCCAGCACTACATAATCTGTAGTGACCTGCTAAAGGTCATTCTTGGCCATATCATTAGTTCCTACATTGAGAAGCACGAAGGGGTAGCGATCTGAAGGTTTAATCAGTTTTGGAAGGCTCTTGGTCACATTCTGAATTCTAGCTCCTGGTAAGCAGCACACTTCTTGAGATTCTTGGTCTGGATGGCAGATGGATGACTCTGTCTCTTTTAGGAGGAAGTCTCCGACCACCACCATCTGTTTTCTTCTTGTGGGGGTGGTGGTCATGGAACCCCCATCCCTATGACTACACATCCTATGCCTTCTGGTAAATGGTATCTCCTGATTTCTTCCCTGAGAGGCCCCTGCCAAAGCATTCTCCACAACATTATTGTACTGTTGTGATTGCTGCAACTGGTATAAGGTAAAGAAGTTTACAGGGAAGCCCCTTCAGGAATTTAGAGAAAGATTAAATCTTTGATTATAGAGGGGCAATTGGTAATACAAAGCTGCCTACAAGTGGCAATTGGTGCTTCCATTAATGCTGCAAGATCTCTGGCAACCTTTGTTATAATACGATGATCATCATGATTGCAATCTGTAGGGTCTCAAGGAAAGTGCAGAATAAAACTGAAGATCTAGAGTTCAAGAATACTAATCTGTTCAGAAAAAAAAAGGACTCCCAGGCCATTCTCAGATCCAGACATTTATGTTCCAGAGTGTACAAGACAGGCTCTACACCAGATACATGATAAACAGGTTCCTTCACCTTCCTATTATAATCCTCAGAAGCAGGGAGCCTTAGAGAAAGATACTGATTCCACAAGTGAAGACCCTCGGCTTCATTACCAGATGCGTGTACAGCACCCAACTTGGGAGTATTGGTTTGACAGTTTGGTTGAGGACCATGTGTTCTCTCTTCTGATAGATCTTTACCCCTTTCTTTATCCCATTTGGAGACCAGTTTGATTTTATGAGGCCTGGAGACAAATCACTTTGAACCACTGGGTCCTGGAAATCAGCCAGGAGGGAAATTCAATTTCAAAGAGTTCCTATTCCCAACCTGCTTGCTGCCCTTCTTGAGGGACCCTCTCACAATAACCTATTACAATAGATGTTGGATTCACTTCCAGCAGAGGGAATGGATCTAACTACCATTATTTTCAAACTCCCTAAAAGAAGGGAGGAAGGTGCCCAATTCAGGACTTGAGAAGACTCAGTCCCAACATTCTGAGTGGGGAACTCTTATTTTACTACAGAGTCTTTCCATTTGGGTTGTTAATTGTCCCAGGAAGAGGATAAGTTTGGATGTGATCCAGTGCTTGTGTACTTCATTTAGTAGAAGGTGGAAATTGCTTACACACTGACTTAAAAAAAAATTGTATCCTTCTGCTTTCATGATGTACACTTGGACATTTTGTGTGTAAAAAAAAAAATCACTTATCCAGAGAACTAAGTATGTGCATTTCTTTGACTCTGCTTTCATTAGTGAAAATATGTCACATGAATAAATATTAAATGTATGCACAGTTTTCCCCCTGATGAATGGAATAGAGAAAGAATAGCATGCAACAGATGTTTATCATATCTCTTTATGTACCACTGGTACATGCTTAAGTACCACTGTGATAGGATAGGATTGGGAAGGACTGGAGACAGACAGTATATGGGACTATAACATAGCTGCTTCCAATGTCACTAATCCTATTTATGAACTAGGAAACAGCTATTGCATCCCTCTGCCAACTCCAATGAGGTTTGGATCATGGTTTTCCCTCCTATTATGCTGACCTGTTTAGAGTTGGTCCATGATCCCACCTAGCTTGTAAATTGTGCAAAAACCCTTCAGCACAACCACTCTGCTCACTTTCGCTAATATAGCAAATCAGTGGCATGGATAGCCTTGCACAGCCCCTCTGTGTCTGTGAGAATTTTACTCTGTGTGCTTTGAGACCTACACAAAGGGTTTATCTGAGGTTTTTGGCCACCAGGCTAGTTGCACAGATAACCAATCCCATATGGAACATACTGTGCATCAGTGTAAAGTGCAACTTGTGTTAGTGCAACATATCTCAGTTTCAAACCAGGTGTGTGATGCAAGCCAAGTTCTATACCAGTGTAGCACATTTACAATAGCAGTGATACCATTACACTAGTGACTAAAAACATTGCTGGAGACATGTCCTCATTAAGACTTTGACATAACTTCGCATGTATTTAAAGAGAGTTGATTTAAAGCAAATCTGATCATTCACTAGAAAATAAGTTATCTTCTTTTAAGACATGGGTGTGTGGAGTTCTTTAGATATATGTAGTTATACTTTATTTAAGTCTATGCAGCTGTCTGTAGATATAAGTAATTAATTAATCCAACATTTAATTTAATCAAAATAGATTTTTTTTGGTAAGGAAATGAGAGAGATCTTGCATAAAATAGAAGTCTTTAAGGTGCCATCAGACTCTTTGTTGGGTTTTATTTTTAGAATACAAAACAGATTTCAAATCAAATTTGAAACCGCTGAACTTCAGATGATCCTTTGTATTGCTTGAGATGTTCAATTTTATACATATTGAATTATGTAAGTAATTTTCTTTAACGGAAAAATCAACATTACATGTCAGAAAATGTATTTTTATTTCCTTTTCCACAGCATCAAGAGCAGCACAACATGTTGTTCCACCACCAGGAATAGTAGAAATTGACAGTGAAAAATTTGCATGCCAGTGGTAAGTATACAGTTCCTTTCAAATATTTTCTTGAGGAAGAGGAAACACAACACAATGTGTTAGCTGTTTAACGTGATACTTCTGACTAGTTGTTGTCTCTTTCTTAGAATATAATTTATCTCTTTAATTTTAAATCTAATCATGCTGTAAAACTATAGAGTGGCATTATCTAATTGAACAGTGTTTCTCAGGGCACGTCTAGACTACGTTTTACTTTCGAAAGAAGATATGCAGATTTGGTGGGAATTGTGCATATCTTCTTCTGATTGCTTTTTCAAAAGAGGTTTTCTTGTTTTTTTGTTTTGAAAAGCAAGCAGTCTAGACATAGTTCTTTCTTTTTTCAAAAGAACCTTCTTCCTCAAAGAAAAGCGGGTTAAGGGGTCCTGTTCAAAGAGAGACAGTGATCCCAAAGTGAAGCATAGAACCACTGGCCAAGCTTCAAGCTTTCATCAGAACAAGCCAGTAGTACCACAGGGGAAGCCAATACTAGCAACAAAGAAAGAAGCAGGCAAGTTGCAAAGAAGTGAAATGCTGCACAGACAGACTGAGTCATGGTACCATCGGTACTGGTGCATTCAAGTACACTGAATACACAGATGCATCCAGAAATGGTAGGCTATACAGTGATGCCACTGCTTCCCCTGGTACAATGATACATGACAGAGGTGGATCTCGTGGTAGCACCTATGGGGGTAGAATTCCTATTCGCACATCCTTCACCGAATTCGTTGGTTGTCGAAGCTGCCAATCAGAGGGAGAAGCAACAGCAGTACCCCAGAGCGCATAATCAAGGAGATAAAGAGGATAGATGCTATGGGGAAGAAGACAAACTCATCAGCCTCCCTTCAACTCAGAATTGCTAATTACGTAGCACTATTAGCAAAATATTCATACCAGACATTCAAAACCTTCACTTCCTTTATTCAATATCTACTAGAAGAGATAAAGGAACAATTAGAATCAAATGTAATGGAAGACTCTCTGATCTCCCACACAGCCCTATAAGCAGCATTGGACGCAGCGGATACAGCAGCCAGGTCCATGGAAAATTCAGTGGTGCTGAGGAGAATGTCATGGCTTCAACTATCTGGGTTTCCCAAGGAAGTACAATTAAACATCGAAGACCTTCCATTCAAGGGAGAGAAACTCTTTGCTGAAGCTAGGAATTCATCTCTCTACACCCTTAAAGACTTCGGGGGGACTCTTCTCATGTTAGGGATTTAGCTGCCTGGATCCAAGAAGAAACAATACAAACAATATAATCAAAGGTTCAGAACAACAGGGTATAACCAACAACAAAGGCCCTATAAGAACAAGAGACACACGCGAGACAATCTAGACAATGACAATGAAATGAGCAAACATCCTCGACCCAGGAGTCCAACTCCTGTCAGCAAATTTGCGGCACTGGTTGAAGGTACAATTAACCCTCGGTCCTCCAGGGCAGGCAGATCTAAGGAAACAGACATTGAGAAACAGACTTGTCGAATTCTATGCAGCATGGAAGACCATCACCTCGGACCAATAGGTCCTAGAAATAATATGAACCTGATACTACATACCATTCACAGCAGTTCCACCCACTAATCCTTACCTGTCCCTCTTCAGGGACTCTTCTCATGAGAGTGTTCTCATGGAAGAGGCACAGTGCCTCAGGAAGCTAGATGCTATAGAGCAGTGGTTCCCAACCTTTTCCAGATGGGGACCCATTTTGACAATTCAGGAAGACTTGGTGACCCAGAGCAATTCAAAAAATGTGTGAATGGCTTCTTAAGAGCCACCTGGGGAGACACCTGGCGACCCTTTTGAAATGTAATGGCAACCCATATTTGGGTCCCAACCCATAGGTTGGGAAACCCTGTTATAGAGGAAGTACCCAGCCGATAGAGAGGCAAGGGATATTCTATTCCAGATACTTCCTAATTGTCTAGAAATTGGGGGAGAGGGAAGGGGGCTGGCGACCCATACTAGATCTTTGTAGTCTTAACTGGTTCGTCAAATATCAGAGGTTCAAGATGGAGAAAGGAGCATAGCTATCTATCCTCAACCTTAAGGACGCATATTTTCACGTATCAATTCACCTGGCACACAGGTGATTCCTCAGGTTCACCATCAAGGAGTTACACTATCAGTACAGGGTGCTCCCCTTTGGTCTGTTGACAGCACCCAGAGTATTCTCCAAGGTCCTTGCCGTGGTAGCTGCACACCTACGAAGAAAGCAAATAAACATTTTTCCCTATCTCGACAACTGTTTGATCATGGCACCCACATATGGGGACACAGAGCAGGTGTTGGAAACCACAAGAGAGTAATTCGACATGCTTGGGCTCCTACTGAACTTGAACAAATGTACCCTCACTCCTACACAAACGCTGGAGTTTATAGGAGCGCAGTTGGACTGCACCTGGAGTATAGCCTCACTGCCGATCCAGAGATGGTCGAGATTACGCGACTTGATCGTGTTGATACAGAGCTGCTCGCATACATTGGCATGTGCATGCCTATAAATACTTGGACTCATAGCTGAATGCACGTATGTAGTCCTACATGCTCAACTATATTTGAGACCGTTCCAGGTCTGGCTAAACTCCGTGTATCAGCCCAGACACCATCCACTCCACAAAACACTCCTTGTACCCATCCGAGTCAAAGCCACCCTAAACTGGTGGACAGACATAAACAACGTATGCATAGAGCTTCTGTTTCAGGCACCAATGTCATCCATCACTATGACAATGGATATGTCCCTGCTGGGATGGGGAGCCCACATAGGGAGTGTGATATTACAGGGACAATGGACACGAGAAGAGTCCTGGCTCCATGTCAGTGCGTTGGAGCTGAGGGCAGTCAGGAGGGCATGCTCCCAACTGCTCGAGCACATACGGAACAAGACAGTGAGAATAATGTCAGACAATTCCGCAATGACATATTATATAAACAGACAGGGGGACATGAGATCTCACAGCCTATGTGCGGAAGCAGCAAAACTGTGGCGATGGTGTATTACACTCAACGTCACACCTACTGCAGTGCATTTATCTGTCAAGGACAATTTACTAGCGGATGCCCTCAACAGACAAATCCCACAGAACCATGAATGGGAAATCAACAAGTCTATCATAAACAACCTTTTCAGGAAATGGGGTTACCCAGTAGTGAACTTGTTTGTAAACCATGTCAACTCCAAGTGCCCTCTATTCTGTTGTAGGGTGGGCATTGGACCACGATCTCTGGGGGTATGTCTACACTACAAAGTTAATTCGAACTAACAGACATAACTTTGATAGGTGCTACACTAGTGATCCGCTAGTTAGAACTTAATTCGAACTAGCAGAGCGCTTAATTCGAACTAGGTAAACCTCATTCCACGAGGACTAATGCCTAGTTCAAATTAACTAGTTCGAATTAAGGGCTGTGTAGCCACTTAATTCGAACTAGTGGGAGGCTAGCCCTCCCCAGCTTTCCCTGGTGGCCACTCTGGGCACCACCAGGGAAACTCTTCTGCCCCCCTCCCGGCCCTGGAGCCCTTAAAGGGGCACAGGCTGGCTACGGTGCCCGTGCCAGGTGCAAGCCTGCCAGCACCCAGCCAGCAGACCCTGCACCTGGCACAGCTCGAGCCAGCCACCCGCTGCCACCCAGCTCTCCGCCTCTTCCCGGGACCAGGCTGGTGGCTCCCGGGAGCCTGCCCGGGTCCGCAAGAGGCGGGTGCCCGCCTGGTCTAGTGCGGACATCGTGGACCTCATCCACGACCTCCGCACTAGGCACAGGAAAGTGGCCGTCTAGGGCAGGATAGCTGCCAGCCTGGCCACCCAGGAGCAGGTTGGCATGAAAATCAAGGTGGTCCACTGAGACCCCCGACCCTGAGCCCTGAGCTTAGAATGGCCATACAACAGGGTCAGAGCAAAGGTCCATCTAGCCCAGTAGCCTGTCTGCCGACAGCGGCCAACACTAGGGACCCTGGATGGGATAGACTGAAGACAATGACCAAGCCATTTGTCTCGTGCCATCCATCTCCAGCCTTCCACAAACAGAGGCCAGGGACACCATTTCTACCCCCTGGATAATACCACTCCATGGACCCAACCTCCATGACTTGATCTCACTTCTCTTTAAACTCTGTTCTAGTTCTAGCCTTCACAGCCTCCTGCAGCAAGGAGTTCCACAGGTTGACTATTTGCTTTGTGAAGAAGAACTTTCTGTTGTTAGTTTGAAGCCTGCTACCCATTCATTTCATTTGGTGTCCTTTAGTCCTTCTATTATGGGAACCAATGAAGAACTTTTCTTTATGCACCCTCTCCACACCACTCATGCTTTTATAGACCTCTATCATATCCCCCCTCAGTCTCCTCTTTTCTAAGCTGAAAAGTCCCAGTCTCTTTAGCCTCTCTTCATATGGAACCTGTTCCAAACCCCTGATCATTTTAGTTGCCCTCCCCTCTCCCATCCTCTCTCTTCCCCTCTCCCACCTCCTTTTCCCAGTCTCCCCAAGTTTTGTTCAATAAAGAGAGTTTCTATTTTTGAACACACGTGTCCTTTATTTTGTACATCAGGAAGGGGGGCTAGGGAGGGGTAAGTGGAAGGAGGTGAGGGAGAAATGGGGTATGAGCCCCCGATGGGGAGGACTGGGCTGGCTCTGCGGGCTCCTCGGGGTGGAAGCTCTCCTGAAGCCCCTTGATTGATCCCCCCTCCGGATGGCAGCCTGCGGCAAGTGCAGCCGGGCTGATGGCCAAGTGCTGTGATGTGCCGAGTGTGGGCACTCAGGGCACTCCAAGCCAGGACTGTTTTGCAAGCGGGGAACCCCTGAGAACTGTCTGTCCCAGATGGGGGTCAGGTCCCTTTAAGCACAGCCCTCGGCTAGCCTGAGACAGCAGCTCCACACTCTTAAGTCCTAATCTGATGCCCTGCTGGCACTGCTTCCGGCCATCCTTAACCCCGGTTCAGGGTCCACTCAGTGTGGACATGCTAGTTCGAATTAGCTTTTCTCATAGCGATAACATCAACTAGGAAAGTGGGAGAGATAACGTCATTTATGGTGGCTGCTCCGTACATAGTGTTCAACAAGGACAAGGTTGTCCTTAGAACCCACCCGAAATTCCTCCCCAAGATACCTAATTAGTTCCTCTGTAACGAAACAATATTCTTACCTTTGTTCTTCCTGAAACCACACGAGGACAGCAATCAGGCAGTGCTGCACACACTGGATGTACGCAGGGCAGTAGCTTTTTACCTTGAACTTCCGACACACTCCCAGACTATTTGTGTCTTGCATGGACAGGTCCAGAGGTCAACCTGTTTCCAAACAATGAATATCCAAATGGATTTCTACATGAATACAACTGGCTTAGTCCCAGAAACATGAACAGCCACCAACAGTTATATGGGTGCACTCCACGAGAGCAGTATCTGCCACAACTGCATTTCTCAAGGCCTTCCAATAGATATAATTTGCAGAGTTGCAACATGGGCTTCAGCCAATACCTTTGCACAACATTACGCTATTCAGTCCTTTCAGGACTCAGACACTAGATTTGGATGTACCACACTGTCCAACATCCAGCCGTGCAACACGGAGCACCCACTGCCAAGCAGGAATACTGCTGCCTAGTCACCTAAGTGGAGCACCCACAAGGCCCCTCAAAGAAGAAGGAAAGGTTACTGACCTTGTGCAGTAACTGGAGTTCTTTGAGATGTGTCCCCGTGGGTGCTCCACACCCACCCTCCTCCCCTCCGCTCCGGGCTATAAGAGTCTGGTGTGGAGAAGGAATAGAGGGAATGGCCACCGGCGCATGCTAAACTGTTACTCGGTAATTGCACGATAGTTCATCACGCACCGGTGGCCAGGGACTGCTACTAAAGATCTATGGGCTGTGTGCTCAGCAGCACTGACACACATAAGTGAAGCACCCACGGGGACATATCTCAAAGAACTACAGTTAGTGCACAAGGTGAGTAACCTTCTCTTCTGGGAACTTAAAACACATGTTCAGTCTAAAATTTCTCAGATGAAGTTTTGGTTTGTGAATATATTACTAAGTCTTGCATATTATACATGTAAAAATAATCTCAACGGGATGTTATGTGATCAATTTTTGCTGTTTATTTTTTTGCTTTTTCTTGTACTAACCTTGGGCATTGAGGTTTATATTGTGAAAGATAAAATAATGTTGTGTTAAGTAGAGATATATTGGTTAACCAGTTAAACATGATGTTTCATCGGTTAACCAATTTAAGGGCGAATGGTGGGTTGGGGCAACTCCAGCAGCAAGGGGTGCTCTGTATGTCCTGTAATTCACCTAGCTGTGGACAAGGGCTGTTTCTATTCAGGTTGGCACGCTCCTGTGTGTGGCAGGCCCTGCAGGATGAAAGCAGTCTTCTGCGCACAGCAAGTGGAGGAGCTGCTCCAACCCCCACCAGTTAACTGGAACCGGTAAGCATCACTGTTAAGTGTGATACTTACCGGTTAACCTTTTACATCCCTAGTATTGAGGAGATAATTGATACAATTATCAATATTCAATATTTTAAATTAGCAGCATTGTTATTTATTATCCAAAATCCTTTACTCAGTGCAAGAGTAGCATTTCTGTTCTTTAAAATGTAATGCCCATGTTTCAGGATGTTTTATCATTTATTTTCTTTCCTCATTTTTAGGTTGAATGCACATTTTGAGGTGAATTCAGATTGCTCAGTTTCTCGAGCAGAAATGTACTCTGAATACCTCTCAACCTGCAGTAAATTAGCTCGAGGTGGAATCCTAACATCAACTGGATTTTATAAATGTCTTCGGTAAGGTAAAAAGTTTGTAGAAGAATAAACAGGAAATTATGGATTCCTAATGCTAATCTGCACTTTTAAACTCCTTTAGGGGAATACCTACTCTCAACTGAGTTTTAAAAAACTGCTTTGATCTACTAGCATTTTGGATTTTAAGTTTAAAAAAAAAAAGCTCAATGCAATTATTTTGTTAAAGCTTGCTAATATGTCTGGGAATTTATTTCTTCCATTTCTAGCTTATGGGGGTTACAGTTTTCATTTCTCTTGTCCAAGTTCTTGACAATGCTAATTCTGGTGAACCTCTCAGGCCCCAAGAAGGTAGCCTGCTGAAAAAAAGCATCTGAGCATCTCACTCTAGTGAGAGGACACATAACAGGCTGCGTATCTGTAGAAATAAGGACAGATGATGCCATGAGATACTAGCCATTGAAAATACTCTTCTGTTTGGAAAAAAACCAGGAGGATTTCCCATGCCCATCTTTCTTTTTGGCAGAGGGTGAATATGCATACATGACTGATGTATGATCATACTTGACTGACGTATTATCTAGATCATGACTATCCTATGATCTAGATTTTGTAATTAGGTACACGATGAAGAATTTGACTTCTTAGTTTTTGCATATGTTTTTCTTTATCCTCTCTGTCTACTGAGCAGAGTTGATGCGCAAAAAGCGAAAAGAAAAAAAATAATACTGTGATATTTTTGTTATGTATATAGCTATATGTTTGTGTTTGGCAGAACTGTCTTTCCAAATCACACAGTGAAGAGAGTAGAGGATCCAAATAACAACGGGCAGGCACATATACATGTAGTAGGAGTTAAAAGGAGAGCTATACCACTTCCCATTCAGATGTACTATCAACAACAACCAACTTCTGCTACCCCTGTCGTCCGGGTTGACTCTGTTCCTGATGTATCTCCATCTCCTTCACCAGCAGGTTCCTTATCTTTTGCATTATATTTTATATGGCAGCCAATTTGTTGTTTTACTGTAATTTCAGAAGCAAAGTAAAATTCAGTGAAAAGTAGTTTTGAGAAACTAGTTTAATTTTTTTTGTTAAATGCTTTATAGTGTTGGGACGATAGTGTTGCTAAGTACTATCTGGGTAGATATTGCTTGGTATTTGGTGCCTGACTTCTAAATTTGCAAGTCACCAGACAAGCCACTTATGTCCACTACTAATCCTGACATGCTATAACTGAGTTTAGAAACTACTTTGCATGACTGAAATGATTATTTCAAATTTGGGATTTTTGATTCTTTATATTTGTGTGTTTTGCTTAGTGGTAGAGGTTTCATCTGGTTTGGATTTTTGCATTCAGACTTCTGATGTTGTTTTATTTGGGTCAGCAGGAATCCCACATGGACCACAAAGTATAGGAAATCATTTTCAGAGGACCCCAGTTAACCACCAATCTTCAAATCTGACAGCAACACAGATGTCTTTTCCAATTCCAGGTGTTCACACTGTGGCACAAACTGTTTCTAGAATTCCACAAAATCCTTCAGTTCACACACAGCATCAGCAGAATGCTACAGTGACTGTCATTCAGAATAAAACTCCAATTTCCTGTGAGGTAGTCAAGGCCACAGTAATACAAAGCTCTGTTCCCCAGTCTGCAGTTCCTGTTACTATTGCTGTAGGTGGAGCAGCACAAGCTTCTAATCAAAATCACAACAGTGCAGGACCACAGCCATCTGTTGCTGTTGTCAGTTCTCAGACATTGCTTCACCATCAACCTGTAATTCAACAACAGTCTCCGCTACATGCAGTGGTACCAGGACAGATACCTTCAGGCACTCCTGTTACAGTAATTCAACAAGCTGTACCTCAGGGTCATATATTTGGCCGAGTACAGAATCTACCATCATGCACTTCATCAGTTTCACAGGGTCAACAGTTAATCACTACATCATCACAACCTTTGCAGACTTCATCTCAACAGCCTGCTTCTGGTAACCAGCAACAAGACACAGTCATCATAGCACCTCAACAATATGTCACAACCTCTGCACCCAATATTGTTTCTGCCACTACAGTACAGAATTTCCAAGTTGCAGCTGGGCAGATGGTTACTATTGCTGGTGTGCAAAATCCACAGACTTCTAGGGTGGGGTTTCAGAATATTGCGCCAAAGCCTCTACCCTCTCAGCAAGTCCCACCTACTGTGGTACAACAATCCATGCAGCAGCAACAGCCACCATCCCAACAAAGCGTAGTGATTGTAAGCCAGCCAGCTCAGCAAGGTCAAACATATGCACCAGCCATTCACCAAATTGTGCTTGCTAATCCAGCTTCTCTTCCAGCTGGTCAAACTGTCCAGTTGACTGGGCAGCCAAACATAACTCCATCTTCCTCACCATCTCCTGGACCAGTTACAAATAATCAAGTTCCTACAGTAATGTCTTCTCCATCTACTACTCCTCAATCACAAGGACCCCCTCCTACTGTCAGCCAGATGCTTTCCGTGAAGAGGCAGCAACAGCAGCAGCATTCACCAGCACCGTCACAGCAACAGGTACAAGTACAAGTCCAACAACAACAACCGGTACAAATGCAAGTTCAGCCACAGCAAACTAATGCAGGAGTTGGTCAGCCTTCCTCTGGTGAATCTAGTCTGATAAAACAACTGCTTCTCCCAAAACGAGGTCCTTCAACCCCTGGTGGTAAGCTTATCCTCCCAGCTCCACAGATTCCTCCACCTAACAATACAAGAGCACCTAGCCCTCAGGTGGTTTATCAGGTGGCCAATAACCAAGCACCAGGTTTTGGAGTCCAAGGACAGTCTCCTGCTCAGCAACTATTAGTTGGACAGCAAAATGTTCAGCTGGTCCAGAGTGCAATCCAGCCCCAAGGGGCAGTACAAACAGTACCCATTTCTAATCTACAAATATTGCCGGGGCAGTTGATCTCAAATAGCCCAGCAACCATTTTCCAAGGGACTTCTGGCAACCAGGTTACCATAACAGTTGTGCCAAATACTAGTTTTGCTACTGCAACTGTGAGTCAGGGAAATACAACTCAGCTCATTACTCCAGCAGGAATCTCAATGAGTGGAACACAGGCAGGAGTTGGGCTTCAGGTGCAAACACTTCCAGCTACTCAAACTCCTCCAGCTGGACAATCACCATGTGCTGCTGCTGCTCCTCCATTCAAAGGTGATAAAATAATTTGCCAAAAGGAGGAAGAAGCAAAGGAAGCGACAGGTTTACACATTCATGAACGTAAAATTGAAGTTATGGAGAATCCCTCTTGCCGAAGAGCTGCAAACACCAGTAATGGGGATGCAAAGGAAAATGAAATGCAGGTGGGAAGCCTTTTAAACGGGAGAAAGTATAATGACTCCAGTCTACCTCCTTCTAACTCAGGGAAAACTCAAAATGAGGCCAATCAGTGCTTACAAGTCAGTAACGGGCCATCATTAGAATTGGGTGAGAATGGAGCTCCTGGAAAGCAGAACTTTGAACAAATGGACACAGAGGAAATTAAAAGTGATTTGAAGAAGCCCCTAGTTAATGGAATCTGTGATTTTGATAAAGGAGATGGTTCTCATATGAGCAAAAACATTCCAAATCACAAAACTTCCAATCATGTAGGAAATGGTGAGATCTCTCCAGTGGAACAAGGGAATACAGATGCCACACAGCAAGAGACTGCCAAAGGTGATCAAGGGGAAAGGATTTCTAATGGGCCTGTATTAACTTTGAGTAGTTCACCTATTGTAAGTGGTACACAGGAGGCTGCAAAACTGTTAACCCAGCAACTTAGTGGTACCAACACTGATTTACCTAATGGACCTTTAGCTTCAAGTTTGAATTCAGATGTGCCTCAGCAACGCCCAAGTGTAGTTGTCTCACCACAATCTACAGCCTCTGTTATACAGGGGCATCAAATCATAGCAGTTCCACATTCAGGACCTAGAGTGTCCCAGTCTACCCTGTCATCTGAAGTTCGGCCTACTAATGGCACAGCAGAATGCAGAACTGTAAAGAGGCCAGCAGAGGATAATGACAGGGAAACTGTTCCAGGAATTCCAAATAAAGTAGGAGTTAGAATTGTTACAATCAGTGACCCCAACAATGCTGGTTGCAGTGCAACTATGGTCGCTGTGCCAGCTGGAGCGGATCCAAGCACTGTAGCTAAAGTAGCAATAGAAAGTGCTGTTCAGCAAAAGCAGCAGCATCCAACAACGTATATACAAAGCATGGTTACACAGGTAGGTTCAGCAAATTTTTTGTGTTTATTTTACCAAATAAAATTAGTACAAGAAACATATATAAAAATGTAGATTTGCTAGTCTGACAGTATCTTCCATGTGGGATTTAATATCTTCATAACATCATTGTTTCTATGCTCCTACTTATTAAGCTGTTCTTATACTTTTCATTCTGTTTTTTTATGCCAATTATAGTAATATAATTTAAATGGATTAAAGTCTGACAGCTTACAAGTTGATTACACACCAAGGGAAAACCCCTTGAGT
The DNA here is from genome assembly GCF_049634645.1 of Pelodiscus sinensis. NCBI lineage: Eukaryota > Metazoa > Chordata > Testudines > Trionychidae > Pelodiscus > Pelodiscus sinensis. Next base: position 55,724,802 of record NC_134711.1, read on the forward strand.
TTACTTTGGCTATTTTGAAGGTTAAAAAGTAGTCCCTTGTATTTTAAAATCTGAAAAATTATTTGTTTTATTATTTCTTCCTCTCATAGTTGTCCATATCTTGCCTCCTAACTTAGAATAGGTGTCATATTAGGAGGCAGTCTCTACTTTTGTGTAATATTTTGTATATTGTTCTTACACATTTTGTAGCTCACCTAAGTATATTTCTGAGTGAATTTCAAATTATTTTTTCTGTATAGATATTATAAAATTTCTCAGTTGATTATACTTCCACTACAGTCTTCGAGCTTACTGAAGTAAGTTACAGTTTTGGGGTTTGGAGATCTCTAAAAAATAGTAAATATTTCACTTCACGTTTACTCCAGTCAGTAGAATATAGTGTTTGTCCATTGGTCAAAAAGGATGTTGTTTATTTCCACTGTAGGCCCTGATCCTGCAGTCCTATCTGATGGACTCTACACATGCATAAGTATCTGGAACCTGGGACAGATAGGAGGATAGAAGCTTTAATTTCTTTTTGAGATAAAACTTTATTTACCTTTATAAGTGTTAACTTCCTTGTACCTCAGCACCAGTATAGACTATAATATGTTTCCATTCTTAATATGACATTTAGTACCTACTGTCCTGTTGTAAATAGGAGTATACCAGCTTGTACATCTCAGTACCATTTTCCAGGAAAATTCTTGATCATACTCAACATTTTTACTTTCTCTGGAGTTATTTTAGCATAGTATATAGTCAGAAAATACCTTAATTAAATGTGAAGAGAATTCATTTTTAGAAACTCTTTCTTATTCTAAATTAGAGCAAAAGGAGATCAACAATGTTGAGGTGGTAGAAAGAAGACTGATTGTGGAGGAGGAGGGAGGAAGCTGAAAAAAAATCTGCGCGTTTGTGTTAGTGTTCTTAGGTGTTGAGTTAAGAAACTTTTATTACTTGATATTCAAGTAATTTTAATATTTTAGTAAAGGTAGATTTAATTTTACTATTTAGTAGATGTAGACTTATGGACCCAAACAGAGCCACAACTAGAATCCACTTAGGAGCTGGTGCCTGCTTTCTCAAACTGGTACTCCTTCACTGGCATCAAGTGAGACTTTTACTGAAATCTGTCTGATGCCTTAACTCTTTACCTAAAGAGATTTCTTATATATATCAGATTTTGGTAAGTAATAGCTTTTTCCTAAAATGGATGCACCAACTATGCATTACTTAGAGTATAGATCATGGGTGGCATTTGGTGTTTGTACAGTTTGGGTTTTTTTGAGTAGCCTCATTAAAATCCTATTCATATGGAAAATGATAGGAGTGTCTTATCTAGGAACAAATTCACTGTTTTAAACTAAAATAATAGGAGATATTTATTACCTAGGCCTATAGCTGATCTGAATTAGAAAATGCGTCTCAGAACTGTTAACAGTCATTCTTTCAAATTGTTGAGGAAAAGAGTGTGAGAAAAATTATATTTGTTTTTTTTCCATTTGAAATATATTACTAGTGGTTCTGCCATAACTGTTGCTATAGACTTAGAAAACAAATCCTTTCTTGAGAGAGTATTTATTCTTATGCCTCATTCTCATTATTCCCTATTGAATTTCTCCACTTTTCTATAAAATCATGCTGCCATCTGCCTTTCTCAAGTGAGATATAGGAACATACATAAAATTCACTGGGACATTTGTTCATTTGGTCAATAAAAAGCCCTCAAAAGATTATTTGCCAAAAAAAGACTAAAATAGGGAAAGAACAAGTTAAAAATTACTTAGACAAGTTAGATGTCTTGTTAGGTGACAATCTTCAAGTCACCTTCAAATACATCCTAACATAGCGGTTCCCAACCTGTGGTCCTGGGGTGAAGTGGGGGAATGATGAGTTTGTGCTGTGTTACAACTCCCAACTAGACTGCTCGTGCTGCAAGTTTGAGAAACAGGATTTTATTCCAGCCCCTAGCTGGGCAGGAGGGGAGGGGGGGAAGCAGATGGCACAGGGGTAGGTTAGGGGAAGGAGGTGGGTAGGTGCTGGCATCTGTGCAGTAAAGTTGAGGCAGGAGGGAGTTTGTTTGGGGTGTCCCAATTTATTTGCTGTAGTCCTCTCTGTTTGGTGGGGTTCAAGGAAGGGGTAGAGGGGAAAGCAGGCTGCATTGGTGGTGGTGGTGGTGGGGGTGCCAGGACATTTGCATGATTACATTTCAAACAAAGTTTACATAGGTGTTAATGGCTTAAGGTAAGAAAGGAAAAGATTCTTTTAACAGAACTTGTTTGGAGAGTTGCAGGTATCTAAAACTCTGATCTTAATCTTTTTTTTTTAAATCCTGTGTTACTGATTAATCCATCGTAAATTGTATTGCATTAAGGCCAAATCTTTGCCATGTAGTTGAGTTTTGGCTCTTATAAGTCAGAAGTAGCAAGTACTAGGTGAGATGCTAGTTGTTTTGTAGGATGAAACCTCATTTGCAAGCTCTTTGAAACATGGATCTGTCTACACATTCTGAAGCCATGTGTTAATTTTTTCTGGGGCTTCTACTTTTTCAGTTGGTGACACAGACAAGGTGAAAGTTTCAACCAGGAGAACTTTTCTCTGTTTTTATAGGTCTCTGTTTCACTTGTTCTTGTATTGCATGGATCTTAAGCATTCCCCAGAGAAACTGCATAAGCCTCAGTGAATGCCTTTTACTCTCCTTTCTAATGTCAGTAATATTTGCAAGCAATAGCACAACTATTTCTAGTTACTTGTTTAGCATTGTAAAGCTGTGCTATATGTGGATAATATGCATTTTGGTGTGTTTGCTAGCTTGAGTTGTTAGAAAGGATGATGATACATGTACTCCAATGATAGTGTTAATTTTCTTTTTTATTTGATTTCATATTAAATGCCGTAAGCATTGCTCCTTTGTTTTAGTATAGTTTCTTCCACACCTATGGACAGTTGAAAAGAAAAAATATATATATAGTAGCAAAGTTTTGGCTGTGATCCTATACACAACCTTTCTCTTTACAGGAGGCAGGGTCCACAGCTTAGTGAGCCATACTCATCACAGGCTAGTCCATGGTTTTGGGGTGAAAATCCCCTGATAGTCCTGGTTTCTCTTCTGGGGATGGACTCTGTGTTTGCGTGGGTGAAGGTTTGGGGGAAACCTGGGCCTGCCCACTACTCTGGGTTCCCGGACAGGACTCATAAAGCATCAGCAGCAGTCAAGGTTGTTTTTCCTTCCAACTTGGCAGCTTTTTCCCTGTGTGGGATTAGTCCTTATTAGGGTGACCAGGTGTCCCATTTTTAATGGACAGTGCTGTATTTAAGTGTTCCTGCAGGTGTCACAACCTTTTCTTAAAAATAGGCAAATTGTCCTATATTTTCTGTCTCTTTCTATCAGTACTGGCAGGTGCACTTCTAGTGTTCACTGAATCCCTCCTCGCCAGCTGCTTGCCCACCAGCGGTGAGTGGAATGATGATGGTGGGTGTGCAAAGCTGGTGTTTAAAAGCTTGTTAAATCCCAGAAGACACACCAAAGGATGTTCTTTTTTCAGATGCAGCCCTATAAAGACTTAGGCTTGGTATACACGCAGTATTTAGCAATATGACTATGTTTAGTTAGATGAATGGGTTTTTAAGACTGTTATAGTTATACTCATACAACCCACGGTTTTCATACATTTATATGTGTGTAAAGATGCCTTCATATATTAGTATAGCTTATTCCCCACCCAGTATTGGCATATATCATATAAGCATCTTGATATCTGTATACTTAAAACATGGCAGACAGCTAAATAGTGACAAGTTTTTAAAGTGCTTATATACAAATGCTGGAATTCTAAATAATAATAACTAGCGTGCCTCATATTGAATGAGGATATTGATATAATAGGCACCACAGAAACTTGGTGGAATGAGGATAATTAATGGGACACAGTAAGCTTGAAAGGAAAACTGCAGAACTTAATTTCATTTACAAGTTTGATACCTGCAATAGAGGTTTAAACAAAGACCTTAAGTGGCTTACCCGCTACATTCCACATCCTAATGACATAAAAAGCCAAGTACTTAAGAGTACTTAGAACCCACACTATCAGCTTCATTTAGCATGTTCAAAAGCTTCAGAGGGGTAGCTGAGTTAGTCTGTAGAGGATAAACTTAAAAAACAACAAATGGTGTGGTAGCACTTTATAGACTAACAAAACATGTAGATGGTATCATGAGCTTTCGTGGGCACAGCCCACTTTTTCAGATGACCGGAGTGTTGGATGTCCAGAACCAAAAATAAATGGGGGGCGGGGGGAGAGACTGTGGGATAGTCTATAAGCGCCTAAAGACTGGATAGTTAAAAGAAGCAGATAAGAACCAGTAGTTAGCAATAGCGAGGAAGAGTACTAGCACCAGATTCTACACAGACAAAGAACCATTGGCACCTTCATTGTTTGGTTGGTTGATAATGTTTTGTTAGTCTTTAAAGTGCTACCAGACTATTTGTTGTTTTTTAAGTTGATCATTTAGCATGGATACTCTAATTGACTTTTCCTCCCTCCCCCATTTTTTCTTCTCTTTCCCTCTCCATCCCATTTCTTTCTCTATTTATTTTGCAACCTGGACCCCTTAACTCCATTCACCTGAAGAAGTGGGTTGTGCCCACAAAAGCTCATGATGCCATCTACATTTTTTGTTAGTCTCTAAGGTGCTGCAGGACTATTGGTGGTTTTTTAAGTTTACAAAATATATCGAGAGGACAGAACAGGTTGTGCTGGTGGGGAGAGAAAGCATAGAATCAAATGAAATAAAAATCTTAAATGAATCAAACTGTTCCATAGAATCTTTTATGGATAGTAATCCCATGTTCTAATAATATGAATATATTAGCAGGGATATATTGCCAGCCACTTGACCAGGGTGGTAATAGTGACAGTGAAATGCTCAGGAAAGTTAGAGAAGCTAGAAAAATTAAAAATTCAGTAATAATGAGAGATTTCAACTATCCCCATATTGACTGGATACACATCACCTCCGGATAAATTGGGGTGTTAAGTCATGGTTAATTAGCTAATTGAGTAGTCAGTAGAATTTCCATCGACTACTTGATTAATCAGTAAAGGGCGGGGGGGTCGCTACCACCACTGCAGCTCTGCATTTTAAATGTAATAAGAGCTGCTGGGCTTTTGCTACATTTAAAGTGCAGAGATGCAGCAGGATTAGCTCCCGGGGGTGGTGCAAACCGAGTCCATCTCCAGGACCATTACAGCTCGGCAATGTAAATATTCTAAGAGCCTGCCAGGCTCTTTCCACATTTAAAGTGCAGAGCCAAAGCGGGGTTAGCTACTATGGATGGTATGAGCCAGGACTGAACACTCCTGCCTCACAATGGCTCCAGGACCACTGCGGCTCTGCCTCCCCTGTTCCCCACCCTGCACCACATAGACAGTGCTGGGGAGAACTGGCTTTTAAGCCAGCTCCTCTCAGCTCTGGCTCCTGCTTTCCCCTCCCCTTTGCTGCCTCTGATACAGAGGCAGCAGGGTCGGGGGGAAGCAAGCAGTCGAGTAATCCCTTAACTACCCGATAAGCCTATGCTTATCAAGTAGTTGACTACTCGACTAGTCACTTACATCCCTAGACAGGATGCAGAGATAAAAGTTTCTTGACATCTTAAATGACTGCTTTATGGAGCAGCTGGCGCTGGAACCCACAAGAGGAGAGGCATTTCTTGATTTAGTCCTAAGTGAAGCACAGAATCTGGTCCAAGAGGTGACTATAGTTGAACAGCTTGGAAATAGTGACCATAATATAATTAAATTTAACATCCCTGTAGTGGGAAAAACACCATAGCAGTCCAAAACTGTGGCGTTTAATTACAGAAAGGAGAATGCCACAAAAATGAGAAGATTTGTTACACAGAAATTAAAAAGTACAGTGCCTAAAGTAAAATCCCTTTTAGGTGCATGGGAACTTTTCAAGGATACCATAATAGAGGTTCAGCTTAAATGGATACAAAGTAAGAGAACCAAAGAAGTGCCAGCGTGCCTTAACAACCAAGTAAAAGAAGCAGAGAGAGATAAAAAGGCATTGTTTAAGAAGTAGAAGTTAAATTATATTGAGGAAAACAGAGAGATTAATAAAGCTGGGACTTTTCAGCTTAGAAAAGAGACTAAAGGGTAAAATGATAGAGGTCTATAAAATCATGACTTGTGTGGAGAAAATGAATAAGGAATAATTATTTACTTCTTCCCATAATACATGAACTAGAGGTCACCAAATGAAATTAATAAGTAGCAGATTTAAAACAAACAAAAGAAAGTATTTCTTTATACAACATATTGTCAACCTGTGGAACTCTTTGCCAGGAAATGTTGTGAAGACCAGGACTTTAACATGATTCAAAAAAGAACTAGATAAATTCATGGAGTCAAGATGGGTAGGAATGGTACCCCTAGCCTCTGTTATTCAGAAGCTGGGAATGGGTGATAGGGAAGGGATCACTTGGTGATTACCTGTTCTGTTCATTGCCTCTAGGGCATCTGACATTGGCCGCTGTCGGAAGACAAGATACTGAGCTAGATGGACCTTTGTTCTGATCCAGTATGGCAGTCCTTTAGTAAAACAGCACAGTTTTATGTGTAGAATAGGCATGTAAGCATGAGCTTAAATGTGTGCAGAATCAGGCCCTAAGTCAGGGAGAGAACATGTTTTAGTTTAGCTTGAAGATTTTAACTCATGCTGTATAGGATGATCAAGTGGAAATGAGATAAACAGGAAATTAACCTGAAAAAAGTAATGTAAGAGTATATGGAATATTATATTACGGAAGTAATTGCAAAATTTGGGTGGATTGGGTGAGAGTTATCTAGTGTCTTTTCGATTCACAAAAGCAAATTTGTTTTCAAGAGCACATCTTGATCTGTGTTTCAGAGCTTATAATATTTTGGGGTCCTCTGCCTATCATTTAGGCATTATAAAATAATTTTAGACTGTATCTGCACTGCACAATGAAGATGTGATTGTAGCACAAGTAAGAATACCTGTGTTGGTTTTAATCTAGATAGCATGGGTAACCATAGCAATGTAGAATAGTGATAGAAATGTAGCCGTGTTAGTCTGGTCTAGCTGAAACAAAAAACAGAACTATGTAGTACTTGACTAACAAGATGGTTTATTAGGTGATGAGCTTTTGTGGGCCAGACCCACTTCCTCAGATCAAATAGTGGAAGAAAATTGGCATGACCATATATACCAAAGGATACAATAAAAAAATGAACACATATGAAAAGGACAAATCAAATTTCAGAACAGAAGGAGGACGGGAGAGGGGGGAGATAAATGTCTGTGAGCTAATGATATTAGAGGTGATAATTGGGGAAGCTGTCTTTGTAATGGGTAAGGTAATTAGTGTCTTTGTTAAGACCTAGGTGTAAAGTGTCAAATTTAAGCATGAATGACAATTCAGAGGATTCTCTTTCAAGTCTGGTGTTAAAATGTCTTTGAAGCAGGATGCAGGTAATCAAGAACACATATTCCTGCTCATCCAGAAATATAATTTATGCTATCATGTGCCGAAAGTGTCCGTCTGCTATGTATATTGGACAAACGTCTCAGACACTTTGCCAAAGAATCAATGCCCACAAAATAGATATTAGACAGGATCACAAAGAAAATACAGTTTCTTTCCATTTCAACCATAAAGGGCATTGTCTCAACGACTTGATTACCTGCATCCTGCTTCAAAGACATTTTAACACCAGACTTGAAAGAGAATCCTCTGAACTGTCATTCATGCTTAAATTTGACACTTTACACCTAGGTCTTAACAAAGACACTAATTACCTTACCCATTACAAAGATAGCTTCCCCAATTATCACCTCTAATATCATTAGCTCACAGACATTTATCTCCCCCCCCTTCCTTTCCCCGTCCTCCTTCTGTTCTGAAATTTGATTTGTCCTTTTCATATGTGTTCATTTTTTTGATTGTATCCTTTGGTATATACAGTCATGCCAATTTTCTTCCGCTATTTGATCTGAGGAAGTAGGTCTGGCCCACGAAAGCTCATCACCTAATAAGCCATCTTGTTAGTCTTTAAAGTGCTACATAGTAGTCCTGTTTTTTGTTTCATAGCAATGTAGATATTCTAGAAATCAGACTACAAGAGCTTCAAGAGCCCTGTGGAGCTACTTGGGTTTCTATTTTATGCTGAAGCCAGTGCCACTGTATACACTGCATTTGATATCGGGGCTAGCAAAATTAAAACTAACATCGGTATGCCATCACACCTTCATTTTGCTGTGAAGACATAATATTCTGCTAGCATTTTGGAAGTAATGCCTCCTACAAGAAATGATCCCAAAGAATATGGGCATGTAGCACAGTTGTCCAACACTTTAGAATCTGTTTTCATTTGCTTATAACTTTGCCAAACTTCAGAAGTTTGGCTTGAAATTTTCCATGTGAGGTGTATGTTTCAGGCAGTTTTTGTTTTGTTTTTTAAATTTCTGGTTAAAAAAGATGTCTAGGATAGATCCATTCAGACATTTTCTATAATAAAATGAAGACCAGAATATAGTTATATTTAAAAAAAATTAAAACTATTTTGCTGAAAGCTCTAATGCTTTCAGGACTTAAAATTTGGCAGAAGAAATTATTCTGGCATTCAGGATATGGCTTTTGTCATCCCCATTAAACTGTTAAAATCTGGCCAACTTATAGTTTTCTGAAAAATTTCAGTTCACGCATGTTCAATAGATTTGTGTTAGAGATTGAAACAGCTGCATACTCCAAAGATTCCATCAGCACTGACTATGTTCCATGTCTTCACAGCTCCTATGGGCTGACAAGATTCTGCATATAGTATCTCAACAAAGCACTTGAACACGATCCATCCCTGGGCTGTAGAAGCTGCTGTGTCACCAGGCATAGGAACTGAGAGCAGGAAGACTCAGGCTATTGCTTTCATGATGGCAATCTGGCATCATGGAGAGATGGAAAAAGTTGCTGAAAGAATGTAGAAGCATGAGGAGCAGTGTGGGAGAAAAGGGAAGAGAGGCAGGAAAGGGGGACAACACCAGGAATTCAGAGGGAAGATAGGAACTGAGGAGTGGGCGGCTTAAGATCAGGAGGAGAAGATGGTTAGGGGAGGGATAGGAAGCAGAGAGAGGGAGTGGGAAGAAGGTAGGAGCTGGGAAGGAATAAGAGAAGAGTGTGGCATAGGGGAGGGCAGGATCCACAGACGAGGGAGGATAGAACTGGAGGCAGGCGCCAGGTAGGGATGGAGGGAGAAGAAGGAAAATGATTAGGAACAGACCCAGCCTTAAGGTAAGGCAGTTGCATGCGGCCCTACGCTGCCCAGCACCTGACTGCCTGGCCACTTGCTCACTGCCCTACTCTGGGAGCCACATAAACATAGCCAACTACAGTGCCTTTGGCCCCTCAAACTCTTTGGCCGGGCCTGATTAGAAGCCAGCAGATTAGCAGTTGTTGGTGGGGAGAAGGGTGCTAATCGTCTGTAACCATTTGAGAACACTGCTCCATACAACCTGGAATAGAACCCAGAATTCTGGAGTCTCTACATTGCTGGTGATCTAGCAAATAGCTGTAAAACCTGCTGTCTCTATTCCCATCTAGTGTTAGGGCCACATAGAAAATAAAAGCCTTCTACCGTTACCAAATACTCATGAGTTCAAGTGGTAGAGATCTGTGTTGTGCATCTAAAGATTCCAACCCTGTTGGTGACTCATTTGGGGATTTGGTATGGTTCCACAGGATTAAAATTAGAAAATTACAGTTAAAAATGTTAAAAGAATATTAGGGGTGTAAAGTCAAGAAACAAAGAACGGTGGGGGTTACAGACGAGTGTCCTTTATTATAGAACCCTTACTTATTTCCAAAGCACAATCTATCCTTTACATTGAATGAAGTGGGGGTCTTGTGGAAAAAATAGCATGTAATTGTGTAATTAAAGACTGTATCATAACCATAAGTGTATGGTATACAAATGAAACATTTTAAATAGTTTGTTGATTTCAGTTCCCACAACAGTAATCTAGAAATACTGAAGAATGATGATGAAAAGACTTAAACAAAATATTGTACATAATAATTGAAGGTGATTGAAAATGAAAAGAAAAAATTGAGCCTGCTCTTTCCCCCCCTCCTCACATTGTACAGTTTGCTAAGGAGAAATGCAAAAGAATAGCACAGGCATGTACTTACAAAATCAGAAAGGCTAAAGCACAAAATGAGTTAAATCTAGCAAGAATCATAAAAGGCAATTAGAAAAGGTTATTTAAATACATTAGGACTAAGAGAAAGATGAAGAAAAGGTGTAGGCTCTTCACTGAGTGAGGTAGGAGCACTGATGGCATCAAGAAAGCTGACATATTTAAGCCTATTTTGCTTCAGTCTTCTCTGAAATGTTACTCAACATAAGTAATAGTAACAACAAAACAGAAGTAATGCAAACCAAAAGAGGGAAAGAATAGGCTAAATAATATTTAGATAAGGTAGTTTTATTCGTATTGTCAGGGATTGGTGAAATTCATTCTCTTGCTCATAAGGAACTAGCAGAAGCAATTTTGAACCATTAGCATTTATCTTTGAGAGTTACTCGAAGACAGGTGAGATCCTAAAAGACTAGAAGACAAAACATAGTGCCTATATTTATAAAGTGGAAACACAGGGCCTGGGATATTATAGACCAGCCAGCCTAACTTTGATATCTAGAAAAATACTGGATCAAAATTATTGAACAGTTTGTATGCATCTGGAGGATAATAGGGTTATAAAAAATAGCTAGCCTGGATTTGGCAAAGACAAATCTGTCAAACCAACCTAATTTCCTTCTCTGAGGGCATGTTTACACTTATGAGAAGATCAACACTCCGGAGGTCAATCTTCTAGTGCTCAATTTACCCGGTCAAGTATAGACCCCTAACTCAAACGCTCAGGGCAGCCCCTAGTGGCATCTGGTATTGCTTCTTCTGCGAGGAGTAAGGGAAGCCAACAGGAGTATATACTCCCATCAACCTCCTGCTGTATGGATGACGACACAGCTCAGCTTAAGGTAGATCAACTCCAACTATGCATTTACATAACTGGAGCTGCGTACCTTAGGCCAATCTGCCTGGTCTAGTGTAGACAAGGCCTGACAGAGTTATAGGCCTAGTGGACAGAAGGAAACAGAAGATATGATATATCTTGCTTTTAGTAAGATTTTTAGCTCAGTCCCACATGACATTTTCATAAGCAAACTAGGTAAATGTGGTGTAAATGAAATTACTGTAAAGTGGGTGCCCAAGTTACTGTACCCAGAGAAGTTATGAGTAGTTTGCTGTCAATCAGAGTGCATATCCTAGGGGTTCCGCAGGGATCAGTCCTCAGTCTGGTACTGTTCTATATTTGCATTCATAATTTGGCTAACGGAGTAGACAGTGTGTTTGTAAATGGTATAGATAACACCGCGTTGGGAGAGGCTGCAAGCACTTTGGAAGGATAGGGTTAGAATTTAGAGTGACTTTGAGAAATTGGAGAATTTACTGAAATCAACAAGATGAAATGTAATAAAAACAATTCAGAATATCTCACTCATGAACAATCAAATACACAACTATAATTTAGGAATAATTGGCTAGGTGGTGTTTTTTCTGAAAAGGATCTGAGGGTTAAAGTGGATCACAAATTGAATAATACTCAGCAATGTGATGAAGCTGTAAAAAAGGTTATGGAGTGGGCAGTGTATACATAGGATTACTGTATGTAAATCACATGAGGTATCTCCTACTTTGCTCAGCACTCCTGAGGCCTCAGCTGAAATACTGTGCATAGTTTTGGGCATCACACTTCAGGAAAGATGTGCACAAATTGGAGACAGTCCAAAGGAGAACAACAGAAATGATGAATCGTGTCAAAAATGACCTATGGGGAAAGGTCAATTAAGTGTGTTTAGTTTTGACCAAGGCAAACCGAGAGGGGATCCTGGTAACAGTTGTCAAATATATTAAAGAGAATGGTGATCAATTGTTCTCCACGTCCATTGAAAGTTGGACTATAAGTAATGTGTTTTATGTGCCCCGTGGAAGATTTAAATTAGATATTGGGGGGAGGAGGGGACTTTCTAACTATATGGGTAAGTTAGTTCTGGAAATATGCTTACAGGGGAATTTGTGGAAACCCCATCATTGAAGGATTTTAGAAACTGGCTGAACAAGCACCTGTCAGGGATGGTCTAGTTTAGGTGGACCCACCAGCAGAGGGAGGAGTTGGAATAGATGACTTCTTTAAGACTGGAAAGGACTTTCATTTCTATGGTTCTGTGAATGAAGGGAGGCCTGAAAGGTAGGTTAATTTGGTCCTTTTATGCACACTGCTGAGGTTTTTTTTTTAACCTTAGGAAATTAGGAATTTCAAGTTTTTATTTTTTGAGGGATACTCACTGGAGGTCATAGATGTGTGTGAAGAGCTTTTTTCACCTTAATTAAATGAACAGGAGTTGTTGAATCTCTGTTGTTCAATGGCTTAATATATTTGGTGTCATCATCTTATTAGTGCTCCAGTTGACTAGAAACATATAGGAAAAACAGCATGGAAAAGACCTTTCTTTCAGATTTAAATAACATACGGGGATGGGGGAGAGTATTCTTTTTTGAGAGTAAAGGAATCCACATTTCAGCCTTTCTTTATATATCATAAAGAACAAAAAGGGAACATACCAAGATTTAAAAACAGTAGTTTTCAAAGTGTGGTGGTCTGCAGCTGTTTTGCAGGTGGTCATGGGTCAGCGCTTCCCCACTGGCACTGGCACTTGCACTCCATCCCCACAGTTCACACCCTGCAAGGCTGGAGAGCCAGCGCTGGCTTCCCACTCTGGGTGGGGAGTCAGATCTGGCTTGCGGGTTAGGAAGGGGCTCCATGCTAGGGATGTTAAATTTCGATTAATCAACTAATCAAGTAGTCGATGGAATTTCCATTAACTACTTGATTAGTTGATAAGGGGGGCCCTTGCTATCCTGCTGCATATCTCCCTTTGAAATGTACAAGAACCACTTCCCGTCTCTTGTGTGTTTCAAGAGGCAGCAGCAGGGATGCCTCTACCTCCCTTGCTCCCCCCTCTCCCCAGCACTGGCTCCTGCTCCCACCCCCTTGCTGTCTCTCTCTGATAGAGGCAACAAAGCAGGGGAAGTGACTAGTTGAGCTTATGCTTATCAGATAGTCGACTAGTTGCTTACCTCCCTACTCCACACTCTGCTGCTTCCCCTTTTCCCATCTGGGAGAACAGTGGCACAGGGAAGCACTACCTGGAAGCTTTCCCTCTTGCTTCTATTGGCCAGAATTGGGATGGTAGCTAGGTAAGCATCCCCATCCACTTCATGCCCAGACCCTGCACCCTCATCCCCTCCAGCATGTCTCTTCCCATTGAGACCCTGGATCCTCATCCCATTTCTGCATCCTCCTCCCTGCAAGAACCCTATCCCGCTCTTGCGCCCTCCCTCCCAGCCTCCGAACCCTCAGTTTACTCCTGCACCATCCCTCCCAGAGAGATCTCTTCATCTTCAGCCCTCTTCTACACCAAACATCCCACTCATAGTACTTCCACCCCCATCCTGCTCCTGCACTCTCCTTCCTGGCCAGACCCTGCATCCCAATTCCATCCTGTGTAGCCATGTAGCTAAATGTAGTTTTATGCAATGTAATGTGCCTCAGTGTACCGTTAGCATAACACCAGCACCCATTTTGTCATCAAGGGCGGAGGTCAGTGTTCCCACTAACCAGCAAGGCAGTGCAACTTCACAGGTGATTGTCAGCTCCGCCCAGTCAGAGGCTCAGGGCTCCATGCACGGAGCTGACTGACTGGGTGGGGCTGATTAATCACCTGTGGAACTATGCTGCTGCGCAGCTTAGAGGGAACACTGGTGGCGGTCTGCGGTAAGGTTTGCGTTGAGTGGAGTGGGTTGTGGGCCAAAAAGTTTGAGAACCATTGTTTAAAAGTGACCTGTAAAGGGGAATAAGATTTTTTTTTTTTACTAGTTTTTAGAAACAATCCCTTGAAACATTGAAGTGAGGGGGTTCCTTACTGAACTGGTTTTACTTCTTCATAAAGCAATATTGTTATATGTCTGGTAAGGAATACTAGGCTTCTAGCATTATAACATTGAATAAGCTAATTATTTCACAGGAACTCAGAGAACCTTTGTTTGTATAGGGTCCATCAGAAAGTCCTTTAGTACCTCCATACACTAACAAAATCACACTGGGTCATTTTACATTTGAGAGTGAATGAGTGGGTGGGTGAGATTTTCAAAAGTGGTAGTAACTTTTGGTGCTTCATTTTTACTTATCTACTTACTGACTTGCACAGATAGTACATTGAGTCTTTTATAAAAGAGTTCATTTCAGGTGTTCTATATGCATTTAGGTAGTGAATAATAATCTTTGTAAGTAGAACAGAAAACATCTAAAGTATGTGAACAGATCTCCAAAAATAGTGTATCCATACTTTAGACTACACTCTCAAATAAATAATAATATGACTCTCCACTATAAAGTTACTACTCCTGTATATCTTTTGTTAATAGGCATGTTCTGTATAGTGCTAAAGGTAAAAAAACCCTACTTTTTAAAAAGCTGCTTATGTAGATGCTGCAGAAGTAACCAAATGTTGTGTTCCTCTGATTCATAATTCAGTATTTGAATTTATGCATAATTACAACAAGTAAGATATCAGAAGAATCTGTACAAAAATTCAAGGGCTATCAAATACTTTCCTGTTGTTTCACCATGACATACATTACCACTTACTCGAAGTTTCAGTGGTTAAAGTCTAAAGCTTCATTGTTAGTGCAATGAAGTATGAAAACCAATAGAATAAACTGGAAAGTGTGTGTTTTTATCTTCTAATCTGTTGTTTTAACCCTTTGTGTTTGAAACTTTTCTATAGAGCACACCTGTGACACCAGTACCAACAGTGCAAGTACAGGGCCAGCAGATCAATTTGCAGCCTTCTTCATACCCAGCACCAAGTCAACCTGGCGAGCAAATGAAAAAACCTGGACAGAACTTCATGTGTCTGTGGCAATCTTGTAAAAAGTAAATAGCTCTTTTATTTAACAACAATTTACTAGATATTGCAGAAGCCTTTGTTTGGAATGTATCCCTGAAATTACTATCTATTCTCTTCCCTGAAGTATCTCTGCACTGAGTGGGTGCATCTACACAGCACCTTAACTCGAAATAAATTACACAATTTGTGCTACGCAAATTGCATAACTTATTTTGAATATTTTTCATAATAGCTTATTTTGAAATTTGGCGCATCTACACAGCGCCAACTTTTGAAATAATGTGCCATTTTGAGCCATCTCTTACCCCTCGTGCAATGAGGTTTACCTGTAATTTACAGTGTGCCTGTAATTTTGAAAAATATTTCAAAATAACTGGCGGCTTGTGTAGATGCCGGGTAGCTATTTCGGGATACCTCCAGTATCCCAAAATAGCTGTGCAGTATAGACGAAACCCATCAGTCATCTGAGAGAAGAAAATACTAAAATTTCAAAACATTGTACTTGAGGTAGAGGGAAGTGCAAATTTGTAGCTTTTCAGTAGCCCTTTCCAAATAAGCTAATATATACTTTGTGAATTGCTTTTGATCTAAAGTTTCTTCAGTGAAGACTAAAATATTTGTGTGTAGTTATGTAAGTCACAGTAACTATGTTGCCTAATTTTGAAGTTCTCCATTACAAATATAGGAACAGTTATTATTTTCTTGTTGTACAGCTTTGAAATGTGAAAACTGTTCCTTTCTCAGATTTCTGGTTTTGCAATGGGTGTGTGTCTTTTATGTCTTAGTCAAGCTCCTGTTTGTGTTATGGTTAATTTATTTTTTACAGTATTAATTGAGTGGTATAGGGATTTACAAGCAATTAAATGAGACAAACCTCTTAGTCAAGTTTCTTACACTCTAAAGTAGACAGCACATATCAAGGGATGGTTTTAAAAATTCAAACAAGAGCGAGGAAGAAGGTTGTGCTTGGATGAGCATTACAGAAATGTAAGATCATAAGCATATTGCCATAAAGGCTTCTTGACAGTTCTTTTTTTATGGTCAGATTTAGGGTGAGTGTCTAGAGTAAATGCAGGGATGGAGGCTAGCGATTGAAAGCTAATAGCAAAATGTAATGCTATCTTGGAAGGAAAGAAGAGAAGTTGAATATACAGGGTTAGGGAGGAAGTAGGAGTGGCATGATCAAAGATGTGAGAGCACACTTAGGAAGAGACAAAGGGAGTATCCAGGGAATGAAGTTGATTCGTCAGAGTAGGGTATGCTCGGGAGTAGTATGCAACTAAGGATGAAACGTTGGCAGGTGGAATTGGGCTGACTCTGAAGCTGAATTTGAGGCATATGAATTTGATGTGGAGGAAAACAGAATACTGGCTACCAAAAGATCTGTGGTGACTTCACTTTGATATTAGCAAAACAAGGTGTGTGGGATAATATCTTTTACTGGACCAACTGCTGTTGGCAGAAGATACAGGCTTTTGAACTAAAATAGAGCTCTTCTTTGATGTGGTATTCTTAAATTTATTCTCTAAGACATGATATAAAGCCCATTGAAATCAGTGGAAAGACATCAGATGGGTTTTGGATCCGCCTTCTGAATCTTACTTTGTTTTTATGTACAGTTAAGCAACTGCCATGTTTCCACCTCAGAGGTGACTGTGTTTCATTGGTAGGTGAAACAATTCTGATACTTAAAAAGCTTTTGAAGGCCTTTAAAATGATTGCTAATATATAAATATAAAATAATATTATGGACCATCAGGGCTTGACAAGTGCACTCGCCCGTGGTGAGTAGATTTTATCAGCTAGCAACTGCAGGGGTGGACTGGCCCGGTGGGCCATTGTGATGGGCTGCCCAAAGCCCGCACTACAGGCAGTGTGGCCCCATCCCATCCACTGGCTGGGCAGAGGAGTGGAGTGCCACCAGGAAGTGGGAAGCACGGTGATTCTCAGCGCCGGGCTGCGTGTTTGCAGCTCCGGTGCAAGGAGGTGGGGCACGGGACATAGGGCGGGACGCTGGCAGACGCCAGCGTGACATGGCCCCGCTGATTTTAAAGGCTGATTTTAAAGCGCAGCCAGGCCCCGCCTCTCCAGCTCCAGTCCTGCCATGGATCCAACCCCCTCGCCGGTGAGAGACCACTCCTGGCCAACCACCCAGCTCGCTGCACCCGCCCTGCACCCCTTTGTCTCTGCGCCACCCGTTCCCCATGCCACCCCTGCTCCCCTGTACCTTGGATCCCCTGCTCTCCCTCTTCCCTGCGAGACTCTGGTTCTGCGCCGTCCTTGCACCCTGCTCCCCTCCAATCCCTGCCCCCCCAGCTCTGTGCTGCCCATTCCCTGCACTGTCCCTAGACCCCAATCCCTCTGCCCCTCCTGTTCCCCGCGTCCCATTCTCCATGCCTCCACCACACCCCGCACCCTGCATCCCTCTGGCTCTGTGCCTCCCGATTCCCGCGTCACCCCTGTACCCCCCCTCCACTGTTCCCTGCACCCCTTTGGCTCTGTGCTGTCCCTGCACCCTGTTTCCCCTGTGGGTCAGGAGTGAAGGGTGCCTGTCCATAGGGAGGGGCTGGACAGGGCAGGCAAAAGGCTGCTGTGATCCAGCAGCGAATGAAAGGAGGAGTTCACTTGAAACGCCTTTGCCTTTATGGAAAAAAAAACAAATGAAAATGCTATTTGCTATTTATAAGGCTAAAATGCTGGGACAAAAATGAAAACACACACAAAAAAACCCATTGCAAAATGCAAACGTGTAAAAGACAACAAAAAGGGGGTGGCCAAAAATGTTTTGCTTGGGACAGCAAAAAACTGGGAAGGGGCTTGGCTGGACTGGACTGTGGGGAGGGGAAAAATATGGGGAAGGGGCTTGTGCTAAGGGGAGGAGGTCAGGAGAAGAATAAGAAGAAGAAAGGGGAAGGCACCAAGGGACAGGGGTGCAGGAGAGAGAAATGCCAGGGGGCCAAGTGCAGACAATGAGGAAAAGGGCAGGAAGGGAGGTGTCAGTGGGAGGGGAGACAGGGTGATGCTGGGAGAGGAGAGAGTAAGGGCACTGGATGCTAGAGGGGGGAGGGAGAGGTGCTGGGAGAAGGCTAGAAAGAAAGGGTGGGCATGAGGAAGGCGGGGATGGAGCAAGTCATGTGTGAGGGCACAGGGGCATGAGGGGAGCTGGGGAAGAGGGTGGTGAGGGGGGTGGGCATCAGGGAAAAAGAGAGCAAGGGGGAAGGAGCAGTGAGGGAAGGGGGGGGTACCAGGAGGGTGCAGGTGCCAGGGGATTCTGGGGGGGGGCGGGGAGCAGAAAGGCAGACACCTGCAGAGGAGGGACCAGCACCAGAGGAGAGAGGCAGGGCAGATGTGTAGAGGGAGGTGTTAGGAGAGGGGATGAGGAGGAGTAGCTCACTTGATCAGAGTGGGGCTCCTGGAAGAGTGGGCACAGGGGGAGAGAAGAGCTGGTGGAGGGGGGCAGGTTTCAGGAAGGCTGAGGGCAGTGAGAAGGGCAGGAGTCAGGACAGCAGAAGAGGGTGAGGGGTTGGGGGGCATCAGGCACCAGGAGAGCTGATAGAGCAAGGGGAGGAGACATGGCGGTAGAGGTTTATAAGATATTTATTAATAACTTCTTATTCTTATTAGGAATTTATGCCATTAAAAAAAACACTTTTTGGGGGGAGGCTGCCTAGTCCCTTTTTTGTCTGGCGAGTAGGGTTTTCCAGAATTTGTCGAGCCCTGTGGACCATTATACAAAGATGAATTCAGACTGTCTTAAAAATGTATTTTTTTTCTAACAAATGTATCTATGGAGCCATACTCCTCTGCTGATATGATCTTCAATTAATGTTACCCAAGGTCCTTATTAATTAGTTGATTAGCAAAGACATTAAAAAAAAAAAAAAAAGCTGTGCTATGCAGTTTGGATTGTATATACTATGAGTACAATATGCTTTGATGAGTAATCCTTTGTTCATTTTATCCAATGGTGTTTGCAGGAGCCATACATCTATGAATCTTTCTCAAATATCATCTTTGTTCTTCACTGTTAGGCTGTGTCTACACTGGGCCACTTATTCCGGAAAATCAGCCGCTTTTCCGGAATAAGCTGCGAGCTGTCTACACTGGCCCTTGAATTTCCGGAAAAGCAACGATGCTCTACTGTACAAAATCAGCCGCTATTCCGGAAAAACTATTCTTCTTCGAGTGGTCCCCGTGGGTGCTCCACTCCAGGTGTCGGGTCCCGTCCCGGCGCCGCTGGTCGGAAGTTTTCCATAGCCGTAGTTGGGCTGGACCGCGCATGCGCGAGCGCGGCGCGCGGCGTTCGCGCCTTTGCAACGGTCCGGCCCCCCCCCTTGTCAGTTCCTCTCAGCCGCCCGTGGTCGCTGGCAGAACGCCGCTTCTCTCCTCACAAGACCGTCTTTAAAAAAAAAAAAAGAGAAGAGGGAGATTATGCCTGGCTCACCAGGTTTTAAGCGGTGTATACACTGCAAGGAGGCCATGCCTGCCTCTGACGGGCATGAAGCCTGTGTGAGATGCCTGGGAGAGTCGCATGTACCGCAAAAATGCGCTCACTGCGCAAAGTTAACTCCCAGAGCGCGCAGAGAAAGGGATATGCGCTTAAAACTCCTCCTCTGCGATAAGGCGCTACAGCCTTCTGAGCAACATCTCTCAGAAGCGCCCGGAGGGCAAGGTAAAAGAGCGAAGTCCCCACCATCAACGGGAACGAAAAAGAAAAGGGCTTCCCCTACGCGTTCCCTCCCGCCACCCTCATTGTCCCGTGTGCCTCAGGGACATAAACAGGGGGCCTCCGGGGCCGCAAGACAGCCGGAGAGATCAAATAAGCCGCAGGCGGCAACATCAAGCCGCACGTCATCGGCACCGGCTATACGCCCCGCTGAGAGCGCGAATGACACACAGCGCTCGGCACCGCTACAAGGGCTGGAGCCGCGGCAGTCTGCCCAGCCGCGAGTCAGAACGGCACCGCAAATGCCTGGACTAGGTCAGGGTAAGCCGGCACCGGGTCCGGCACCGGACGCAACCCTGACAGACGGCACCGGGGAGCTCAGCGAACGCGGTAGACAGAGCGCCCCCCTCCGTGCCGACTCGGCACCGGCCGATCAGTTTACAGTTACAACGGCACCGCAGGAACAGCTGACTGAGGTGCCGGCCAGGGCAGTAACACAACAGGACGACGCAGTCCTGGTTAGTCCTCCCCCTGCCAATTCTTCCTTATCAGTGCAAGGGGGGGAGGCTCCTTCTGCCTCTGCAGTCCCCACTAAGGCTGCTAAGAAATCAGTAACGAGACATTCAATTTCACCCTCACTCGAGCCTTCAATCTCTCCCTCTCATTCACCAAGCATTAGTCATCTCGCATCTTCTCATAACCAAACAAGGTCCCCACGATGGAGATCAAGGTCTCGTTATTCTGATCGTCGCGAGCGGTATCATCGTTATTATAGGGAATCATCATATAGATCTCGCTCACCAAGTTACTCCCCCCCAAGATCCTATCATAGGGGGTATGCCAGTAGATACTCCTCCCGAAGGTCATCGCCTGATCACCCTGATCATAGGGGCAATCGAGCATCTGAATATGAAAGACATCACTATCGTCCTAGCCATTGCTGTTGCCATACTCCTCATGAACCGCGACAATTATCACCAATTAAAGACTGGAAGGGGGCGTCATCTCGACAGCAAAACCACTCACCTTCAGTCCAGCTATCTGAGCCTGAGGAAGGGCAGATATCGGATGCGGACGATCAGCTGCACAATATGTCACAAAAAGATATGTCGTCATCCTACCCTGACGACGCACTGTTTGAGGGGGACCCATCTCCCCCAGACGACACAAAGGACTTTCAAGATCTGTTTAGGAGAGTGGCCCAGTCTCAAGAGGTTCAGATATTGGACACTCCAACGAAACAATTCAAGCTTTGGAGGAACCTAAACCCTAAACAACAATCTAAGGTCGCCCTGCCTATGGACGAGGCTATCCTCCAATCAGCAGCAGAAATCTGGCGTACCCCGGCTTCGACTCCACCAACTTCGAAACCAGCGGAAAAGCAATATTTTATAGCATCTAAAGATTCAGAATTTCTTTTCACTCACCCGCAACCAAACTCTTTGGTGGTCGACGCAGCTCTCCAAAGGGCTAAGAACCCGCAGCTGAAAAATGCGGGCATTGATAAGGAGGCGAAGAAACTGGATGCCTTTGGCCGAAAGGTTTACACATCGGCCACGCTGCTCCTTCGCATAGCGAATTACACAGCTCTCCTGGCGAATCATAGCTTTGATAGTATAACAAAGCTTACTGAGCTGTCCCAGAGATCATCAGAGGCAGACAGGGAGCTGCTACGATCTATTCTCAAGGAGGGCTATGCGTGTTCAAAGGCCAACCTTCAGATAGCTATGGATATAGCTGATACAGCAGCTCGGGGAGTAGCAACAGCGGTATCAATGAGGCGATCTTCTTGGCTCGCCACGGCCGCGGTGCCTAAGGAGCTGCACTCCAAGGTAGAAGACCTCCCGTTCGATAAGGTAAAATTGTTTGCAGAGAAAACAGACGAGGTCCTTCATACTGGGAAAGACTCAAGAACAACACTTCGTACGCTCGGCATGTACGCACCACCATTCCGTCGACGGCGTTATTTCCCATACCAAAGACGGTATGACTATCAGTCTAGGAGGCAGCAAAATCGCCCCTTCGACCAAGTGCGATCGAGACAGCGCCCCCAGCGAAGGCGTCCACCACCGCCAAGGGTGACAGGCACGGCTGCCTCAAAGCAGCAAGTTTGACTCCCTGGTCGAGGGCAAGCGCACACTACCAATCAACCTGGAAAAACCCATGTTCCACCACCGCTTACGACCTTACTACCACCAATGGGTCGAAATAACATCGGACAAATGGGTACTGGAAGTCATAAACAACGGCTTCACCATTCCTTTCGCCTCCATCCCCCCCACCACCCCACCCTCCCCGTCCCTGTTCGGGGACCCATCTCAAGAAAATCTCTTGCAACAGGAAGCTCATCGTCTCCTGGATATCGGAGCAATAGAGAGGGTCCCCGATCAGTTCAAGGGAAGAGGGTTTTATTCCAGATACTTTCTAACGGAAAAGAAAACGGGGGGTTGGAGGCCCATTCTCGATTTAAGAGGTTTGAATCGTTATCTTCGCAGACAGCGTTTCAAAATGGTGACCCTGAATTCTATAATACCATCCCTCGATCTAAACGATTGGTTCGCTGCCCTCGATTTACAAGATGCGTATTTTCACATCACAATACATCCCGCGCACAGACGTTTTCTGCGATTTGTGATAGGCCACGATCACTTTCAGTATCGGGTTCTACCGTTCGGACTTGCGTCAGCTCCCAGAGCGTTTTCAAAGACCCTGGCCGTCGTAGCAGCTCATCTGCGTCGGTTACAGGTGATAATATATCCGTACCTGGACGACTGTTTAATAAAAGGTGCCACGCAGCGAGAGGCGTCACAAATGGTGGCGACGGTCGAGCAAACTTTCGAATCACTCGGCCTCCTTCTCAACAAGCAGAAATCGACACTTATTCCAACTCAGTTTATAAGGTTTATAGGGATAAACCTAGACTCGCGCATGGCAAGAGCTTGCTTACCTCAAGAAAGATTTCAAGCAATCAAGGATCTCGTTACTATACTCACTGGCAACATGACCATATCGGTACACAATTGCCTTCGTCTCCTCGGACATATGGCAGCGGCCACTGCAGTAGTTCCTCATGCGCGCCTCCACTTGAGGGGCCTTCAACATTGGCTGTCCACGGTTTACGTCCCCGTGAGACACGACATTCAGAAGCTAGTGTGGCTACCTCCACATGTTCAGAGATCGCTGCAGTGGTGGACAGAAGCGAAAAGCCTCCTCACGGGAGTCCCATTCCATCGGCAACAACCAACGGTGCAGCTAACATCGGATGCCTCGCTCATAGGCTGGGGGGCCCATATGGACAGCGAGCGAATACAGGGCAAATGGTCGCTCAGAGAGAGGCGTCTGCACATAAATCTGTTGGAACTTCGAGCAATCTTCTACGCATGCAAACACTTTCTTCCCCAGATCAGAGGGCTTACAGTAAGGATACTGACAGACAATGTAGTGGCGATGTATTATGTCAACAGACAAGGAGGAGCACGATCACGTTCCCTATGCGCCGAAGCAGTGCGGTGCTGGAACTGGTGCATACAGAACAGCGTAACCATAACAGCATCGTACTTACCTGGCACCGCCAATGTAATTGCAGACTCCCTCAGCAGACAATTCCCCACGGATCATGAGTGGGAAGTGAGGACAGACATACTATCTGCGATATTTCAGAGATGGGGTACTCCACTGGTAGACCTATTTGCAACATACGACAACAGGAAATGTCACCTGTATTGCTCGAGAGCAGGGCTCGGCAAAGGCTCTCTCGGCGATGCGTTTCTGATCAGGTGGAAGAAAGCACTTCTGTATGCGTTTCCTCCCACGCCGCTTATCTCCAGAACACTGGAGAAAATCAGATTAGAGGCGGCAACGGTCATTTTGCTAGCGCCAGCATGGCCCAGACAAGCCTGGTTTCCATTCTTACACAGGATGTCAATCCAGCCACCTTACCTTCTTCCTCTCTATCAGGATCTCCTCACTCAGGAACGGGGGGCACTGTTACACCCCAGGCTGCAGCCGCTGCATCTGACGGCGTGGCTTCTCAGTGGTTGAAAGGAGATGAAAATCTATGCTCTGAAGAGGTCAAGACAGTACTTCTTCACAGTAGGAAAGAGTCTACACGGAATACGTACCTGGCAAAGTGGCGGAGATTTTCTGACTGGTGCATTCAGAACAATATACACCCCCTATCATCTCCTCTACAGAATGTTTTGGACTACATCCTTTATTTACGAGAGTCAGGTCTTACACTATCGTCTTTAAGAGTGCACTTGGCAGCCATCAGTGCTTTTCATCAACCAGTAGAGGGTTCCGCGCTCTTCTCTCACGCAATTACAAAGAGGTTCTTGAAAGGACTTCAAAACTTTTATCCGCCAAGAAGCGCACCTTCTCCTTCCTGGAATCTCGATCTAGTGTTGGATACCATTATGTACCCACCTTTTGAGCCCTTGACATCGGTTTCGCTACATATTTTAACGATGAAAACAGTCTTCCTGCTTGCAATTACATCGGCGAGGCGGGTAGGGGAATTGGGGGCGCTGATGGCAAGCCCCCCCCTTCACTGTTTTTTCCAAGGACACGGTAACACTCCGATTACATCCGGACTTTATCCCCAAAGTTTGTTCTTCTTTTCATATCAATGAGCCTATCGTTCTACCGACTTTTTATCCCAAACCTCATTCCTCCAGTAGAGACGCTCTGTTTCACACACTTGACGTCCGACGCGCGCTGTCGTTCTATATAGACAGAACACGCCAATGGAGACGAACTGACAGGTTGTTGGTATCTTTGGCACCTAGATCGAAAGGCAAAGCACTTTCCACTCAACGCATTGCAAAATTAATCACACTCTGTATTACGGAATGTCACTCAATTAGAAACAAACCTCTTCCTTCATTACCTCGGGCTCACTCCACGTGAGCTGTAGCGACTTCCACTGCATTCGCAAGGGGAGTTCCCCTAGCGGATATCTGCCGTGCGGCTACTTGGGCTTCTAGTATAACTTTCGCACGTCATTATGCCATAACGAAGAGGTGGGCTTCAGACGCTGCAGTAGCCTCTGCGGTACTGTCCACGGTAGAAAATAATTGACCCGGAGCGCGTTCTGGGTTACTGCTTTGTACTCACCTGGAGTGGAGCACCCACGGGGACCACTCGAAGAAGAAGAAGAAGTTACTCACCCTGTGTAGTAACGATGGTTCTTCGAGATGTGTCCCCGTGGGTGCTCCACGCCCCACCCTCCTCCCCGCTCCGGGTCTCTCTGCTTTGTCTTTCAGGGACCGAGCGGCGAGAGGAACTGACAAGGGGGGGGCCGGACCGTTGCAAAGGCGCGAACGCCGCGCGCCGTGCTCCCGCATGCGCGGTCCGGCCCAACTACAGCTATGGAAAACTTCCGACCAGCGGCGCCGGGACGGGACCCGACACCTGGAGTGGAGCACCCACGGGGACACATCTCGAAGAACCATCGTTACTACACAGGGTGAGTAACTTCTTCTTCTGCTCCCACTCGGGCATAAGTCCTTATTCCGGAACACTGTTCCGGAAAAGGGCCAGTGTAGACAGCACAGTAATCTTTTCCGGAAAAAAGCCCCGATCGCGAAAATGGCGATCGGGGCTCTTTTCCGGAAAAGCGCGTCTACATTGGCCACAGACGCTTTTCCGGAAAAAGGGCTTTTCCGGAAAAGCAGCCTGCCAATGTAGACGCTCCTTTTCCGGAAAAACTGAAAACGGAATAGTATTCTGTTTTAAGCATTTCCGGAAATTCATGCCAGTGTAGACACAGCCTTTAAGTTGACCTTTAGTGACTATTTTGTTTCAGTGTTTTGCTACGTTTTCTGAAAAAATTCTATCTACATATTTAGTATTAGGCTATCATTTATTTATTTATTTAGCGCTTTCTCTTGTGTCTGTTTTTTATCATCATTTTTTTGTGTGTGATCCTGCAGTTTCAAAAATGCATTTGGAAGATGTGAACAATATTATTACTTTGAGTGGATATGCATAGTCATACTCAGAACAGCTGGCAGTTCTCTCCGGAAGTTGGGGGGGGGGGGGGTGCAGGGCAAAGACTTTGTGTGCTCCCCCACCCACAGACCAATCAGGGTCTGTGGGTGGGGGAAGCACAGAAGTATCCTGGCTCTCCCCCTTCTAGGGCAGCCTGGGGCCATTTCAAAAATTTCTGAAGTGGCCCCCAGTCAAAAATTATTGTCCACCCTTGTAGCAGAGCCCCAGCTGTGCAGGGCTGGCTGCCGGTTCCTGATCCCAGGTGTTTGCGGCATTCTGCTGGCTGGTGGCCCCATGTGGGGGCCTGGTGGGAATGGAGCAGCTCTCCGCCTGCAGCAGAGTACCAATTAACCATTAAACGGTAAGCATCACTCAGTAAAGGTGGTTCTTACCAGGTAACTGGTTAAATAGTTACCTGTTTACATCCTTATCAGAGACATTCTAATATCTGAATAATTTGGTTGTTTGAGGACATTGTCTCATCAGGAGATGTGTAAGCTGGCCACTTGAGTCCTGGGTCCTTAACCTATGCTCAGGCCTGTAAGCACAGGTCTAGTGGCTCCGTCAAAACTGGGGGCCCTCAGAGCAGGGCAGTTTTACACTGTCCCACAGTCAATAAGCCACAGGGCCTGGTTCAGGGTGACAGCAGAGCAAAGCAGTCCCACAGTTAGCGAGGCCCTGGCTCAGGGCAGGGCAGCAAACAAAAGCAGTTCCAAAGTTAGTACAGTCCAGACCCTGGTTCAGGGTGGGACAACAAACACATGCAGTTCCAGTTAAGGCCCAGGCCCTGGTTCAGGGCAGGCAAACAAACGCAGTTTCAGTGTTAATATGGTCCAGCCCTTGTTCAGGGCGGGACAGCCAAACAAACACCGTTTCCCAGGCACAAGCAGGGAGAGGGAGTCTGCTCCCCGATACATGGCATGGCAGGGGGGATTCAGGCTCTCCCTACTTCACTACATCCCAGCCCAGGGCCCTAGCAGTGACAGCACCGGGGTCAGCAAGGATCCAGGTCGCAACACGCTGACACACTCTAGAATGTTATGAGATCAGCTTGACAATTGTCGGCTTCCACTGGGCCACCCTAACTCCCCTTCAACATCTAACTTGGCTCCACGCTGGCTGCTTGTTCTCAGGGTTGTGGTAGTCTGAACCCTTGGGCCTGGCATAGAAGATCTCCTCTTTGAAGCAAGGGCCCAGCAGTCCAGGCCTATCCTCAGGCTCTGCAAGTTCCTCAGGGCCCTCCTGGCTTGAGAGCTCAGAGCAGGCCTTTTCTTCCTCCAGCAGCTGAGAGCCTACTGAGGTCCTGGGCTGGGCTTTTATCCTCCCTGCCCCGCCCCTTGGCTTCCAGGGAGTTAAAGGGACAGGACATGACTCAGCCCATGTGGACTCAGAAAGGGGTCCCCCCTGGGGTCAGTGAGCAGCCACCCCTATTCACTACAAGAGGATTCTGCACATCAGTGTGTTGGAGCTGAGCCATTTGTCTAGCACTCAGATCATTCTTTTTTATGTGCAGGGAACAGAAGTGCATATAGTAATAGGCAATACTTCTGCAGCGTTTATGTCAACAAGGAGAGGAGTGCTCACTCTGCTGCTTTTTGAGCAGAAGTATATGCTCATAGGATTGGTGCATCTTCCGTGGTGTATTTCGAATGGCCCTGCATTTGACAAGAGAAAGCAGTGTGATTGCAGACTATCTCAGCTGACGGATGGATGCCCCTGAAGAAACAGTTGGCTCATGATGTATTTGCTAATGGGTTCAATCAGATGTGGTCCTGTTTGCCACAAGATTCAACAAGTGTTATCTCTTCTGCTCCAGAGTTTGCAGGGATAGCTAGTGGCTATCAGATGTTTTGCTACTGCCTGGGGTAAGTGGCAGCTGTATGGTTTTTACCTGTTCCACTGATCCAGCGAGTGATAAGAAAAATATGACAGGATAGGAAGAGGATGATTCTCATTATTCCAGCTTTGCAGTGCCAGCAGTAGTATGTCTATCTCCTCCATCTGTTTTGTGGAGTCTTCATGCATCTTCCTCTGCCAGCAGATCTGTTTTCTCAGCAGGAAGGGAGGAGACTTCATCTGGACTTGCAGTCCCTCTATCTGATGACCCCCGTGACTGGACGTTGATGTTATCTAAACTTCAGTAGTCTTGTTTGTTGGCTGTTCACGATATGCTGATTAATACTGGGAAACAGTGAATCAGAGGGTGTTACAAGTCAAAATGGTCCAGATTTATGACTTGGATCATAGGCAAGGGCAGTTCTCCTGCTTCACCATCCAAACACTAACTGGGTTATGTAATATTTAATATTTTTTAAAGTCTGGAGGGCTATGTAATTCATCATTAAGGGTTCATTTGGCAGCCATTTCTGCCTATCATACTTTAGTTAATGCTAGATCACTGTTTTTACATAATACTTTAAGACCTTTATGAAGGGCTTACCTAATATGCATCCATCTTCCTTTGAGAGAGCCTGTCTGTTCCTGGTATTTCAGTTTGGTTCTAGCCATGCTGATGAAACAACCCTTTGAATCTTTTGCTGCAATCTCTTCATATTATGTATCTATTTAAACTGCTTTAATTGTTGCTATAATATCTTTCAGGAAGATGAGTAAACTAAATGCTCTTATGGCTGATTCTCCATTAACTTTTCTATAAATTATATGAATACTTATTTATTTATTGGTTGGAATATATATATGGCCCATTCATCTTTAGAGAGTTGTGCCGGGATCTGCAACTTCTTTCATGGCTTATGCGTCCAATATTGGATTTGCAAAGTCGATTACAGTAGCTACATGCCAGTCTACTTCAATTTTCATGAGTCTGAGAATTTTTCCTTCTGAGGCAGAGTTCTTTTGCATGACTTGCACAGGTCCTATAGAAAAATGACGTGCACTGTTGTAATAATTGTCGCCAACTGTTGTGATCTGATGATGTAGATTCCCAAGAGCTTCCTAACTGTAAGGGTGGTCAAACACTGGAATAAATTGCCCAGGGATGTTGTGGAATCTCCATCTCTGGAGATATTTAAGAGTAGGTTAGATAAATGTCTATCAGGGATGGTCTAGACAGTACTTGGTCCTGCCATGAGGGCAAGGGGACTGGACTCGATGACCTCTCGAGGTCCCTTCCAGTCCTAGTATTCTATGATTCTATGATTGATGTTAAACCTTTTCATAGTGTTTTTACATGTATCCTTGAATCTTAACTTTGGCCTTCCTCTTGCCTTTGCTCCACTTGTTAGTTCACCGAAGAGGATTTCTTTGGGAAGGCATTTATCACTCTTTCTTCTTACATGACCAAGCCACCAGAGTCTTCTGTTGTTAAGGATCGCTGTGAGACTGGGTATGCCAGCTCTTGATAGGACATCTACATTTGAAACTTTGTCTTGCCACTTAATATTCATGATTCTGCAAAGGCAGAAACTGCTCAATTTTTTCTCTTGGCATGAGTAAGTAGTCAAGGTCTCCGATCCATAAAGCAAGACACTTAATACGCACGCTTGGTATATCAGTATCTTTGTTTTCAATGTCAGTTTGGGATTGTTCCATGCTCGTTTCATAAGTCTGCTAAATGTTGTGGCTGCCTTCCCAATTCTTATGTTTAGTTCTTCGTCCATGGAGAGATTTGTGGTGACAGTAGACCCAAGGTAACAGAATTGTTGAACCACCTCTAATGGACTGTCATTCAGAATGACCTTGGGTGGTTGAGATACACCTTCAGCAAACACAACAGTTTTCTTCACACTTATGTCGAGAGAGAACAGTTTATTAACTCTGGACAGAATCCATCAGTGCCTATTGCGTGTCTTCATTATGTGCGACAAGTGCTGCATCATCTGCGAATAGGAGTTCTCTAATGAGAACTTTCTTGACCTTAGTTTTAGCCTTGAGTCGTGTTAGGTTGTAAAGATTTAATGGAGTTGAGATGTTTTCTGCGGACCAGTACAAGGTCGAGTTGATGCCAGTGACCGGATCTGGGGTGGCGCCATGAGATCTTGTGACAGTCTTTTAAGTTGAAAAAAGTATTAGTGATGGAGAGATGATTCTGAGAACTGAAATCAACAAGCCTTTGACCATTTTCATTCATTTTCCCAATGCCGTGATGACGTAGGCAAATGGGCCAGGACTGGTGATCGCGTCCCACTCTTGCGTTAAAATCACCAAGGATGTGCAGTTGTTCTCCGGATGAAGAGGAATCGACAACTTTCTGAAGATTACCATAAAAGCGGTCCTTGTTTTCAGTGCACAACGTTAATGTGGGTGCATAAGTACTTATGATGTTAACATATCCTGACTTGGTGCTGTGCTTTAGGGATATAACGTGTTCTGATTCAGCTATGGGTGTATTGATAAAGTTCATCAGATTGTTTCGAACAGCAAAGCCAACTCCGTAAAGACTGCGTTTCTCTGAACTCAAACCCTTCCAGAAGAAGGTGTAGTTGGTTTCGTTTACTAAGCCAGCATCTGCCGGTCTGGTTTCCTAGAGAGCAGCAATGACAACATTCAGTTTATGTAACTGTTGGTCTATGACTGCTGTTTTACGTATTGAATCCATGTTTGTAAGATCATGATCAGGTTCAAGTCCAGGACACATTGTCCGCACATTCCAGCTACCAAGCTGGAGGCAAGTTGGTTTATTGTATCAACTGTAGTAGCTGTATGTGGGTAAGTGTCTCCTTCTGCGTGCTGCATTGCCTGGGCTAGTGTTTGAGCAAAGTGTGATGCCCAACCGGCGCTATACTCCTCTCGGTCGCTCCAGTTAGAACCAAAGGAAAGACAAAAGCCAGTATGTTAGGAACTGAGGTGACTGCAGGAGATGCTAGAAAAGCAGATTGGATGAAACCTCACTGCTAACCACCTTAGGGTCTCCACTCTAGATTATCTGTCTGGGTTTACTCCCATAGCCTTTGGATCTCCTGAGCCTACACACAAGGCATTGGTTGGAATACTTATTTGTTTATTGGTTGATTATTGGTTTCATCCCAAATTTTTGCCAAAGATGGTTTCTGATTTTCATGTCAGTCAGTCCATCAATTTGCTGCCGTCCCCAACCACATTCCAAAAAGGGTGAATTGGCTTTGTATACTTTAGGAGGAAAGAGGGCCTTTGCTTATTATTTCTATCTAAAGCTTTCTAATTTATCCTGATTGTTTTTGTTTTGTTTCTTGCACTGAAAATTGTATGGGATATGTATGGTCTTTCTTCTCAGACCATTTCTAGATGAATTAAGCAGTGTATGATTGAATCTTATCTTTTGGCAGAGACTCTAATATGTGGGACATTATGACCACATATCATAGAGCCATGGCAACTTCTCTTGCTTTTCTGAAATGAGCCCCTTCTGTGAAAATTAGCTGAACTGCTTCCTGGGGTTCTATTCTGTTCATATTTTCTATAGGCATTACACTTTAGACTTGACCTCTAGGAGAGATGCTGGATTTGGTAGAGAAGAGTTGCCGCCTCTATTTAGTTAGGATGTTGTCCCTGCCTCCAGGTTATGTTCAGCTTATTGGTTAATCCCATCAGTGGAAATATGTAGAGCCATTCAAAGAAGAAACAAAAGTTACTTTGAGATGGTCCACATAGTCAGACTTTCTACCTACCTTCCCCTCTTTTTCAGAGTCTTAGTTGGTTACTGTTCTCTGGTGTTGCAATAGGATGAATTGAAGTGATATAGGATGCTCTGCTCCTTATATAGTCTCACTACTGGGATATTTTAAGATGCTGTGGGATGGGATGTGGGACCTGAGAGTATTCTAATGAAAAATGCTGGGAGAAGGTTCTACTGTAAGGCACCATGGTACCCAGAAGTGTCATTATAAAGCCATCTCAAAGAATTCATTACAGTAAGTAACCTTTATATTAATTTGATAGGTTAATTGTGTATCTTTCATTGGGTTGCTGACTGAAAGATTCTTGCAGTTAAGTCCAAAAAAGAGAAGCCAGGTTTTTTTCTAGCTTTCTTGAAAAACAGAACTTGTGCTAAACATGACAGTATCTCAGTTGAGGACCAAAATCTTTTGTTCTAACTTTCAGCAAAATTGTTTTAGTTGTTTTAAATGTTGAGTTAAGCAAGAGAAACTGTTCTGTCCTTCTGATATATTTTGTACCCGGTATTACTATGTCCCCTTAATTATCCTTATTCCACCAAATTTCTGAGATGCCTATTATATCATCCTCATTCAATATGAGGCACTCTAGTTCACCCATCTTATTATTTCGACTTCCAGCATTTGTATACAAGCACTTTAAAAGCTTGTCATTATTTAGCTGCCTGCCATTACCTGATGTGATTGAATGGGTCTCTTTTTCATTTGACTGTTTCACATCTGATCTTACCCATATTTTATCGTCTTCCATCCTCTCCTCTTTACTAGGACATAGAGAATCTCCATTAATAGACCCACCTTGTCTTTGTCTGATCAATGTGCTTTTTCGCTTTATATGTTCTTATGGTCTTAGCAGCAGCCTACCTACTGAGAGTACACAATATAACTGTGGTCAGTGTCAACTGACACTCCATAGAAGATGCTCTCCTCCTGCCATTATACAAGGGCTTTCTTTATGGCTTTCCCTCATTCCCTCAAATACCAAAAGTCCTGTTGAAAGTGGAAAGAGCAAAAGCACACATCATATTGATTGCTTCCATGTGGCCCAAATAGAAGTGGTATCCTTTCCCGTCACAGCTGGCACTGTGTCCCCTCATGATTCTTCCTATCACTCTTTACATTCTGTCGCAGAATGACAGACACACTTTCCATCTGAACCTGCGGATTCTGCGGCTCAAACCTGGCTACTTCGTGGTTCCAGCATATAGAGAGACCTCTTGCTCTGTGGAGATACAGGAACTGTTACTGTGCAATAGGAAAGGACTCGTACCTACTTACAAAAATGGAAAAGATTTGAAATTTGGTGCCAGCCAAAGATGTCATTCTAGACACAGTTATCCTACTAGTAGTTCCAGACAAGCTGATAACTCTCAAGAAGTCTCAGCTCTTTATTAGCTGGTTAAAGATAGGGATGTTAAAATATTTTTATTAAAGTAAAAGTGTAACCGCTGAAATTTTCAGCATTTACACATTTACACATGGTGTTGGAGTCGGCTCACTGGGAGCCCATGCTTGAGAGAAGCCGGCTTAGGCGTCAATCACAGAATGGGGGGAAGACCTTAAAAACCACCTCCTCATGTGCACTGGCTCCTGCCTGCCTGCCCCTCTCCCTCCGCCCCCTGCATTTCTGCTTCTGTATCCGAGGCAGCGCAGGGATCAGGCAGCTCTCCGGGAGCTGTACATACAGGGAGCATTGGCTCTCATCTGCCCCTCTATGCAGAGGCAGCAGCAAAGCGTGGGAGGGGGCTGCATGTGATCATGCATGTTAATCAATGAGCCCAAGCACATTGGTTAACTGTGTACATGGATACACATTCACATCCCTCGATAAAGGTCCACTTAGCAACAATTGCAACCTTCCACTAGCAGGTAGGATACTCAGTCTTCTTTCACTTGATTACAAAGCAGTTCCTCAATGGCACAGTGAACCTCTTCCCACAGTGGGATCTCAATCTAGAGTTGAAAGGTCTGACTGGACCACCATTTGAACCAATAATCACTTCTTCCTTAACTTATCTTTCCACAAAGATAACATTCTTGATTGACATCATCTTGGCAAGAAGAATCAGGGAAATAATGGCTCTGATGGCGCAGCCCCTCATCCCTCTTTCCTGACAAATTAACTCTTAGGCCACATTTGGAATTCACTCGCAAAGTGACTTCTGCTTTTCATATGACTTCAGGTGACTTTATCTTATCCAGCTTCCAATGTGTTATTCCAAACCTTATCAAAATAATAAGGAAGCTATTCTCCGAACATTCAATGTGAGGTGAGCCTTGGCCTTCTATCTGGACAAGACAAGAGTTTTTTAGAAAATCTCCAAGACTTTCTGTCCATTGTATATAGGTCAAAAGGTGCAGCCATTTTAGCTCAAAAACTCTCCAAATTGGTCTCGTTTATATCAAGTACTCTTACCAGGTGTGTTATATAACAGCCTTTCTTCATTCCTTCAGTATTCAGGCACTCTACAAAATTGGTCTCCTCTTCCACTGCCTTCTCCAAAATTATCTTATACCAAAAATCTGCAGAGCAGCTACCAGGGTATCTGCAGATAGCTTTGCAGAACACTATGCCATCTTGAGGGAATTTGGCTGCAGATGCCAGATTTGGTGCCATGATGAAATCCTCTGTAACAGATTTAACTCCAGAATCCCAGTTGATGGTAGTGGGCATTTTTCAGGAATCATCTACAGTGGAGCACCCATAGTGACACTACTCAAGAAGAATAATTTAATCACTTTGTACAATAATGATAGTTCTTTGAAATGTGTCCCCTTATGGGTGCTCCACAATCCACTCTCCTCCCCTCTACTTCAGAGTTCTTGTCATTGACTCTGCAGTAGAGAAAGAGCTAAGGAGGGGTCTCTGGCACATACTAGCTAGCCTTGGGAAGTGAAAGAAGCAGCACATGCACGGTTTGAACAGATACTGCTACCAAGTTCTCCAATCAACAGCACAGGGATGCAGATACATCTACAATGAAGCATTCAAAAGAACACATATCTTGAAGAATCATTGTTACTATACAAGGTAACTTTTTTCTTTTTAATCTAGCTGTAGTGAATACCCATTTCCCCCATGAAAGATTTAAGTTAATTTCAAAATCAGCAATGTATATGAGTGATTCAAAGTATTCCTTCTAGTATTAATTATCCACATCAGCATTGAATTTTACCTAACATTATGTTCTTGTTCACCTAACATTTTTGGACCTTCTGTAGTTCCTCACCCTTTTCTCTAGTCTTGGCTAGTCTAAATTATTTTGTCTCATACGCACATCTTGCCACGTCATCATTAACCCCTTTTCGGAGATCATTAATGAACATATTAAATAAAATCACTTCTTCTAGGGATCCACTGGTTACCTCACTTTTCATCTTTGCCATAATGAAAATTGAACATTTATTTTTCTCTCTTGGTCGTACTCTTATTTATGACAGTACTTTACTTCCCCACTCTACTTAATTTCCTTAATAGGATTTAATGTGGGACTTTGAAAAAGGCTTATTGAAAATCCTATATAATTTATGTAATCCATTATGTTGTTAATAAATCAAAGAATTGTAGTAGATTAAAGAGGAACTTTTTTTTTTCAGAAGCTGTGCTGGTTTTTTCTGTCATAGCTGCCTCCTCTTTGACTGATTGTCAGCATATATTTCAGTCTTGGTTCATGTATGCATCATATTTCTAGGATGGAATTCTTCTGAATAGCAATATCTGTTCGGACAGCACCTGTGCCCCGAGCACTCTCTCACTCCTCACAGCTTAGACTAGTGATTCTCAATCTGCAAGCTACTTGTGGCCCAATCAGCATATCACTGTGGCCCATGTAACAACCTTTGGGCCACACAGTTAGTGTATATATTGTGTAGAATACGGTCTACATAACACACAGAGAGCTGCATATGTGATTTACAGTGGTAAATAGACTGAGACCCTTTGGCTAAGATTATATAAAAAAGGGACAGCCCAACCTGGAGTCTGTTCTTTCTGACCTTTCATGGCTGCAAGATGAAATCCTATAGGGTCTGCATTCTCTTTCTCTTACTGAATAGCCAGCACAGTTTTTCTACTGCAAGAAAACTTTGCTAGCTTTAGTTTAGTGTTTATAGGTTGACTTTGTCCATTCCTTTTAGTTACTTAGCTTTGAAACACAATGATGATAGGGTTCCTTCTGTACGAGGGATCTCTGTCCTGGGTATCTCCTCCCCATAAGCTTATCCTGGGCATCCAGGCTTTAAGATCTGTCCATCCTTCAATCCTGCTATGCTACATGAACAATGGATGCTCCTGAT
Organism: Pelodiscus sinensis; assembly: GCF_049634645.1. NCBI lineage: Eukaryota > Metazoa > Chordata > Testudines > Trionychidae > Pelodiscus > Pelodiscus sinensis. Next base: position 55,760,399 of record NC_134711.1, read on the forward strand.
GCCTGTTGTTCCTTAGATAACCCCATGATCTGGTATGCTTCTCAATCAGCAAGTCCTTCTCCAAGATGTCTCAAGAGATGAGAAAAGTAAAGCTAAAGTTCTTTGTCATGGAAGGATTCATGCAAGCCTCATTGGATCTGAGTATACATTCAGAGAAGCTCTAGACATCTGTTCAGTCACATGCAGCCAGTGTCCTGATGAGTTGAGCTCACGGGCCATTTAAAGAAGTCCCACTCATCAACAACCTCAATAAAACCTTCAGAAATGGACCATAAATAGCACATCTCTTGGGACCAGGCAGGCACCAATCCTCATTTCTAAATGTGGGGAGAGAGCCTTTTCTAGGGCACATTTCTCCAGAAGTCCTAAGCAGGAATCTTATACTAATATCCCAGCAACAAAATGCAAGTTGGCACTGACAGTTTTCCCATTCTAAGGCCAGCACTCCTTCTGGCTATGCTGCCACTGAGCATTTTAGCACCATCTGCATTTGGCATCGGGAATCATGGTACCAGCTGCTCACCTACTAGAACTCTTTTTTTTACACAGACTGTTTGGCACCATTTTTGCAGAGCTTTTGAACATGGTACCAAGAAGACTTTCTGTGATACTGCTACCACACTCTCCTCTCATTGATAATCTCCTGTAGTTTCTCATAAAACCACTTACAGGTGACCATGAGACACAGTACATCAGAAAGATCCATGCCACCTTTGGATGAGGTTTACTCATTCTCCTTACTGTCAGAAGTGCAAAGTAGAGCTTCTCCTCCAGAGAAGCTCTACCTGGGTGGGTGGCACAGTACATGTCTGGCAAAGAAGCTAGGGAAGGATTCTTCATCCATCACTTTGAATTCAGTATGGTTGCCCTTGTCTCTATAATCCCTTCCCTTGAACCCACACACTAATGCTTCAAAGATGCTTATTGCACATATCAGTACATCTGGCTCATGCAATGTACAGGCAGTCCCTGACTTACGCGGATCTGACTTACGTCTGATCCGCACTTACGAACGGGGCTTTCTCGCCCCGGAGCTCACAGGCAGCGGTCAGCCACCTGGAACTCCGGGGTGAGAAAAGCTGCTCCCGGTGCCCCTGGTCTGCTGGGGACCGTCTCCAGCAGACCAGGGGCATCAGGAGCAAAGCCGCAGCCCTGGCGGGTTTGCTTGCGGTGCCCCTGGTCTGCTGGAGACGGTCCCCAGCAGACCAGGGGCACCGCGAGCAAACCCGCAGCAGCACTACTGGAGCAACCCAGCAGCACCCCAGCTGCTCTGCCCCAGGCGTCCCCAAGTCAGCCGTTGCTGAAACTGACCAGCGCTGACTACAGGAAGCCCGAGCACAGTTGCTCTGCCCCGGGCTTCCTGGAATCAGCGGCTGATCAGTTTCAGCAGCAGCTGACTTGGGGTTCTTAAGTTGAATCTGTATGTAAGTCAGAACTGGCGGTCAGTTTCAGCAGCGGCTGAATCTGGATGCCAGTTCCGACTTACATACAGATTCAACTTAAGAACAAACCTACAGTCCCTATCTTGTACGTAACCCGGGGACTGCCTGTACCTGAAGTTCATGGTAGGAACATCAGTCTGTCCAAACCAGCACCTACCTTTCAGCTTTCCAAAGGCTTTATAGAATCTTGGATAGGGTCACTGCCCATCTGAGAAAACAAGTAATCTAGGCATATCCTTACTTAGATGATATAAAAACAGCCAGACTGGGTTGGACCAAAGGTCCATCTAGCCCAGTATGCTGTCTGCTGACACTGGCCAAGACCAGATACCCCAGTGGGAGGGATCACAACAGGTAATCCTCATGTGAGCCCTCCTCTCCTGTCACTCATTTTCAGACAAACAGAAACTAGCTGATCCTGGCTGATAGCTGTTGATGGACCTAAACTCCATGAATCTATCTAGCTCTTTTTTGAACCGTGTTAAAGTCCAAAGTCTTCACCACATCTGGCAACGAGTTCCGCAGGTTGACTTTGCGCTGAGTGAAGAAAAAATTCCTTTTGTTTGTTTTAAACCTGCTGCCTATTAATTTCATTTGGTGACCCCCTATTTCTTATATTGGGTGAACAAATAAATAACTTTTCCTTATTCACGTCTTCTACACCAGTCATGATTTTATAGATCTTTATCATATCCCCGTTAGTTTCCTCTTTTCTAAGATAAAAAGTCCAAGTCTTTTTAAATCTCTCTTCATATGGGACCTGTTCCAAACCCCTAATAATTTTTGTTGCCCTTTTCTGGATCTTTTCTAATGCCGATATATCTTTGAGATGAGGTGACCACATCTGTACTCAGTATTCAAGATGAGGGTGTACCATGCTATTATATAGAGGCAATAACGTATTTTCTGTCTTATTCTCTATCCCCTTTTTAATGAGTCCTAACATTCTATTTGCTTTTTTGACTGCTGCTGCACACCGAGTGGATATTTTCAGAGCACTATCTACAATCAGTCCAAGATCTCTCTCAAGTAGTTGTAGCTAAATTAGTCCCCATCATATTATATATATAATTAGGATTACTTTACATTTATCAGCATTACATTTCATTTGCCATTTTGTTGCCCAATCACTTAGTTTGGTGAGATATTTTTGAAGGTCTTCAGAGTCTGCTTTGGTCTTAACTGTCTTGAGCAGTTTGGTATCATCTGCAAATTTTGCCACCTCACTGTTTGCCCCGTTCTCTAAATCATTTATAAATAAGATGAATCGGTCCCAGGACAAACCCTTGAAGGACACCACTGGTTATATCTCTCCACTCGGAAAACTTACCATTTATTCCTACCCCTTTGTTTCCTGTCTTTTAACCAGTTATCAATCTATGAAAGAACCTTCCCTTACTTTACTTAAGAGCCTTTGGTGAGGGACCTTGTCAAAGGCTTTCTGGAAATCTAAGTACACTACATCAACTGGATCCCCCTTGTCCACATATTTGTTGACCCCTTCAGAGAACTCTAGTAAGGCATGATTTCCCTTTACAGATACCATGTTGACTTCCCCCAACAAATTATGTTAATCTGTGTGTCCTGACGTATGGGAGAAATCTACCTCTGCGACCCCCACCCCTCCATCTTAAGAGACTGACTCATTTCATTAAGTATCTTTGCTCAGAGTTCAGATCAACTGAAAAAATCCACTTTGTCCCAGACTCACAGCAGACTTTATCAGGGCACCGGTGAATTCTATGTTGCAGAAGAATGTACTTTCTAGGGCAGTGTTTCTCAATCTTTTTTTTTTATAAAGTACCCATTAAAAAAAAAAAAGTATCCCTTAAAAAAATATTATAAATACCCCCAGTACCTATGGTTTTCAGAGAGACAATTTTTTTCTATCATTGCAACACATTTGTTTAAACAACTTACTTGTAGCTAGGTGGGTGTCGAAGCAAAAACGCTCCTCTCTGTTTAGGCAGCTAACAGACAGCGGGCAATGACATTTTTGGGTGTAAAAGGTACAAAAATAATAAAGCACTGTAAAACTTACAGTTTTCTCCAAATTTCAGTTGTGTTGCTGTACCCCCCAGACTTCTCTCGAGTATCCCTGAGGGTACTTGTACCACTGGTTGAGAAACACTGTTCTAGGGCACATTCTTTTGCAATATAGAATTCACTGCAACAGAGCTTTCAAACTATAGTAGACTTCCAATAATCCGGCACCTTTGGGACCTAGGTGGTGCCAGATTATTGGATATGCCGGAATATCGGGAGGTACTCCGGCGGGGGGGCTGTGAAGGGTCTGCCAGGACCTGCACTGCGTCTGGGGGGTGGGCGGGAATTGGCGAGGCAAGGAGCGAACCCTCCTCCGTTTTGCAGGAAGGCGGGGGAAGCCCTGTGCCGCCTCCAAGAGTTTCCGGGAGGGGAAGGGAGCGGGATCCCCACCCCCGAGACTGCAGTAGTTATCCCCGAACAGGGGGGTGAGGGACGGTGCTGCGGGACCAACCTAGCAGCACCCCAGCTGCTCTGCTCCACGCAGTTTCCCCAAGTCCGCCGCTGCTGCTGCTGAAACTGATGAACGGCGGACTTGGGGAAGCTGCGGAGCAGAGCAGCTTGGGTGCTGCCAGGCGCTGAGCAGGCGGGTGAGGGGTGGCGCTGCGGGACCAACTGGGCAGCACCCCAGCTGCTCTGCTCCGCCGCTTCCCCAAAACTCTCGGTCATCAGTTTCAGCAGTGGCAGCAGTGGACTTGGGGAAGCGGTTCAGAGCAGAGCAGCTGGGGTGCTGCCCGGTTGGTCCCGCAACGCCGCCCCTCACCCCCCTGCTCAGTGCCCAGCAGCACCCCAGCTGCTCTGCTCCGCATCTTCCCCAAGTCCGCCGCTGGTCAGTTTCAGCAGCAGCGGACTTGGGGAAGCGGCGTGGAGCAGCTTCAATTGTCCGGCAGCCAGAACATTCTGGGTTCCAGTTGGTGCCGGACTATCGGGAGTCACGGGCAGTTGGAGTTTTACTGTATGTATATCCTAAAGGGTGGTTAAAATTATGGTATCTGCCACACAGTCACAATATGTACCAGGCGGTTGCAGTCTCTTGAGGAACATTGTCTTCATTAGATTGGTTGATGAATTTAACTCATGCTGTCAGCAGCACATCCTTTTAGTGCCTCTGCCAGCAAAGACTGTAGTTATGCATGCATCCTTTCAGGAGTGAGGAGAATATCTCAACCACCTGAAGATTCAGGGAAGTGGTTTCCACAAGAGTTGACCCTACACATAAATGTTTTGGAACTCAGACCTGTCTAACTGGCATGCGGGACTTTCCTAATTCTCCTCCAGGGTTGATGATAGTCACTTACAGACAACATCGCAGCAATGCATTCTGTCATCGAGCAAAGGGGAGCCAGATTTTAACCCCTCTTTTGGGAAGATGTACTTTTCTGGAACAAGTGCATCTGAGATCACTTTATTCTGCTAGCACTATACTTGTCTAATGTGCAAAACATACCCGTGGACCTTTTAGTAGAAATTTGTTAGAACCTCATTCCTCCCAAGATTTTTTTAGATGGAGATTCCTGCTGGTGGACCTAATTGCAACGTTTCACAGCAACAAGTTCCCAAGTTAATGTATCCAGGAAGAACAAGTCCTTGCTCCCTCTCAGATTCATTTCTCATCCAGTGAGCTCCTGGTCTGAGGTATGCCTTTCTGCAATTATGCAGGTTCTTGAGGAAACTGACACAGGATGTAGGTCTGGTCATCATGATAACCTCAGCATGAGCCAGGCAGTTCCTTTGGAACTTGAGCATTCTGACCATCGCCTTGGTAGTGACTGTAGTTGTGTTTCTCTGAGTTGCCTTCTCCACTCAGAAATCTGTTCTTAGGGGATTCTTACTGTCAAAAACGTAAGTACAATTTGTAGCCAACACACTGTTCATATCCTTGGCTATGGGAAGTGAGAGGGTACTTAAAATACGGGTACAGCCCTTATGAACACTTCATTTAAAAGTATGTGATCTTGCATGCACATCTCTGAATCACAGTTACTATGGAGGACCTAATGTTCTATCTAGATGTTGTTGTAATTCTGTTTTTTAATTATTATTTGTGTGTTTTCATGAAGTAAAGCTTACTGGCTTCTACTTTCCAAGTTGATCTCCTAACATGATCTTTCTCAAAGATGGGGCAACAACATTTGCTACCTACCAGTCCTCTGTTAGAAGTGCTTATTTTAAAGAGAGATTGTACATATTTGCTTGTAGTTCAGCCACTTGATTCTTAAATCCCTTCAGTGCTTTTGGATTAATAGTATCTAGTCCTGGTGACTTATTGCTCTTGTAAATTATCCATTTGTTCTTCCACCATCTCAGTCTAAGGCATCACCTTCATTATACGAAGAGTTAGATAGGTATTTCCTCAAAATCTTTTGTAGTGAAGACTGATGCAGTCATCATTTAGCATCTCTACCATATCTTTGTTCCCCTTATATAATTCTTCAGCAATCTGATAATCCAGCAGACGCATGACATCTCCGACAAGCTTCCCACTTCTAACGTAACTTAAAAAATCTAGAAGTCCTGTAGCACCTTATAGTCTTATTCCCGTTGTTCTTGCAGATTCAGACTAACACAGCTAACCCTCTGATACTTAAAAAATCTAGCAGTTTGTTCCATCTTTGACTATTACAATAGTTAGAAATTCCTAGAAGTAAAGTTTATTTAAAAAATACTGGCATAAACTTGCTGTTTTACTAGATTGCAAGTATAAAAACAAGATTCTTGTAAATTGATTTTTGCCCATGAATTGGTCTCATTCACTTCATTTAGCAATTTTTCCCCCATGACAAGTGCATAATAGCAAAATCATAGCATATTGGTACATTCTTTTGGGGGGATTTTTGGTGATGTTTAATTAAACAAGGGGTGAATTTTGGTGTAATTGTTCGCATGTTCCTTTAATTCACACAGAAATAAAAATGAAAATGTCTGAAAAATGATTTTTTTTTTGCATTAGGCTGTCAGCCTGAAGATGGGAATATGTTTCTTTCCCTTCCTATTAACTTGGATGTTGTACTCAGTAACATTTCAGAAATCCTCTGTAGTTTAATTCAAAACATTAAACAGAGACTATACAAATTTATTTGTTAGTAATAATGGTGTTTAACATGTACATTGTAGTAGTTCCTAAAGGTCACAAACAGGTTAACACTATAACTCACTGTCCCATGCCCAAAGAATTCTGATTTATCATCGGAAGTGAAAGTAAATCTTTAAATGTTCTCAAACCCCACTGTAATGTGTAGCAGTCAAGCTGCATTAGAAATGTTGCTTTTTCCCTTGAAGTTCAGCTGTCTGAAAGTGCTGTTTATTGTGAGCAGCCTAGTTTCTATATCTGCTACACTGCTTCAAAGATGGGAAAGAGAGGAGTGTAGTTGGTTTTGAATGGTTTTGTATTTTAAAAAATCCTAAATTGGAGGAGAGATACATTAAGGAAACTTTAATACCTGATAGGTCATTATAATAGTCTAATAAAGGGTTAAAAAGGTAAGCAAAACCCTGGAGAAATGAAGGAATAAAGAGCTGAGGCAAAACTCTTCAGTTGGTGCCATTCTGAATACCTTTGTTTGTTTTTATTGTTATTTAAGGAATAGATGTTACCATTTCCTTTTGCTTATGATTCTAAATAATTTTTTATTTTGGAATGAGATAAATCCTGCCAATAATGTTATTAGGTAGTTAAATTCTGTTTCAGATGTGATGTAATATAATGGAACCCAGTAGTACTTTCCAGCCCTAAACAAAATAAACTTAAACAACAAATGGTCTGGTAGCATTTTATAGACTAACAAAATATATAGATGGTATCATGAGCTTTCGTGGGCACAGCCCACTTCAGATAGCTGGCTAACACCCAGGCCGCCCCAGGACACCCTGAAGGTAAAGCGGTGGGGTGGGTTCTGGCGTGGCCTAAGGGATAGGGTGTTCCCCTGGGGAGGATAGGGTGGTGGGTCATCTGATGAAGTGGGCTGTGCCCACCAAAGCTCATGATACCACCTATATATTTTTTTAGTATATAAAGTGCTACCAGACCATTTGTTGTTTTTTAAATTTATCCTGTACAGACTAACACGACTACCCCCTGCAGCTTCTAAACAAAATAGTCAAGATTCCTTTTAGGTTTTATCAACACTTTGAATAAAGTAGTGTTAGGCCAGGGGATCCTTTTAGAGTATGGCTTTCCCCAGTAGTTAACATTGTTCTATTTACATAGGTTAGACCAAAAATAACCATGTCTCAAACTCTATTACAGGTAGGGGGACATAGTTACAGACATTTAGATTCTGGCTGTACTACTGAAATAAATCCATTTCACACATGTCAAGGAATGTCCTTATTGTTACTGGATCCCATGACACACTTGTTGCATATGGTGCCTTTACCTTGATAGTGGTGGAAGGCGCTCTCGCCAACCCTTGATATTGTGGGAACTATCTGCTGTTTATAAGGCAGAGAGTCTTAAAGTCAGTATTGTCAGGCTGTGTGATGAGCCAGCTGTAGGAAGATGTGGAGCCAGAAATTCCTTCTTTATCTCCTCCTCAAAGTGGTAAAACAAAAGGAAAAATGATGTAGCACTTTAAAGACTAACAAGATGATTTAATAGGTGATGAGCTTTTGCGGGCCAGACCCACTACCTCAGATCATATTCTGGAAGAGTATTGGCATGACCAAGGCTTGACAAATAATGCAATCTACTCGCCCGTGGCAAGTAGATTGCAACGCGGAAGAGCCGGGTTCGGGCGATCTGCACATGGGCAGAACGATCTGCGCATGGGCAGATCGCCGGACAGCGTCACTGGCAAGCGGGGCTCGCCACAGTTCGGCGAGCCCTGCGCATGACCTTATATACCAAAGGAATACAATGAAAAAAGTGAACACATTATTAAACTGACAAATCAGATTTAGTACAGAAGGTGGGGAGAGGGAGGGAAGGAATAGCTATTTATGAGTCAAAGAATGGCTAATCAGGGGTGATAAGTGAGGAAGCTAACTTTGTAATGGTTAAGGTAATTAGCATCTTTATTAAGGCCCATTTGTAAAGTGTCAAATTTAAGCATGAAAGAAAGTTCTGAAGTTTCCCTCTGTAATCTGGTATTAAAGTCTCTTTGAAGTAAGATGCATGTAGTAAGGTTGTTAAGACTATGTCCAGGTAGGTTGAAATGAAAAGCAACTGGGTTTTTCCTTGTGAAGATGTCTGCCTGATTTGTGGGCATTAATTCTTTGGCGAAGTGTCTGAGAAGTCTGGCCAATATACGTAGCAGAAGGACACTGTTGGACCATGATGGCATAAATTATATTTCTGGATGGACAGGAATATGTGTTCTTGATCATATAACTGGCATGGTTAGGTCCAGTGATGGTGTCACCAGAGTAAATATGTAGACAAAGTTGGCAACGGGGTTTGTTGCAAGGGAAGGTTCCAGGGTTGGTATTAATGTGGAATGTCCTGTGGTTGTTGGTAAGAATCTTCCTGAGGTTAGGTGGTTGTCTATAGGAGACTATGGGTCTGTCCCCCAGAGCCTCTCGGAGTGTAGTATCCTGTTCCAGAATAGATTGCAGGTTATTGATAATGCATTGGAGGGGTTTAAGTTGGGAGCTATAGGTGATGACAAGTGGTATTCTATCGTTGGTTTTCTTGGGCCTGTTTTGAAGTAGATGGTTTCTGGGTATTTGTCTGGCTCTTTCAATTTGTTTTTTTTTATTTCCCCCGGTGGGTATTTGAGATTTACAAATGCTTGGTAGAGATCTTGAAGTTTCTGGTCTCTATCAGTGGGATTAGAGCAGATGTGGTTGTACCTAAGGGCTTGACTATAGACGATGGATCATATGGTGTGTCCTGGATGGAAGCTGGAGGCATGTAGGTAAGGGTAGCAGTCAGTGGGTTTTCTGTAGAGAGTGGTATTTAATTTTCCATTAGTGATTTGTATTGTGGTGTCCAGGAAATGGATTTCTTGTGTTGAATGGTCCAGCCTGAGATTGATGGGGGGGGATGTAGGTTGTTAAAATCTCTGTGGAATGCATCTAGTGTTTCTTGGCCGTGGGTCCAGATCATAAAGATGTCATCGATGTAGCGTAAGTAAAGGAGGGGTAAAAGGAGATGGGATCTGAGGAAACATTGTTCTAAGTTAGCCATAAAGATGTTAGCGTACTGTAGGGCCATGCAGGTACCCATGGCTGTGCTGCTGATCTGGAGGTATAAGTTGTCCCCAAATTGGAAATAATTGTGGGTGAGAACAAAGTTACATAGGTCTGCTACCAGATTGGCTGTGGTATCCTCTGGGATAGTGTTTCTAATCGCTTGTAATCCATCTTCATGTGGAATATTAGCAAGGATGGTGTTATCAGGGAAGTTATCGATGTTTTGTAGTTTTCTCAGGAAGTCAGTGGTATCTCGGAGATAGCTGGGAGTGTTGGTTACATAGGGCTTGAGGAGAGAGTCTACATAGCTGGATAATCCGGTAGTGAGTGTGCCAATACCTGAAATGATGGGACATCCAGAGTGTCCAGGTTTATGGATTTTGGGAAGCAAATAGAACAATTCTGGTCGGGGTTCAGAAGGTGTTTCTATGTGAATTTGGTCCCGAGTAGAGGCAGGGAATTCCTTAAGGAGATAGTGTCGTTTCTTTTGGTATTCTGAAGTGGGATCAGAGGAGAGAGGTCTGTAAAATGTGGTGTTGCCTACTGGTCATAGTCCGACTTATTCATAATGACCACAGCGCCCCTTTTGTCAGCTGGTTTGATTATAATGTCATGGTTGCTTTTGAGACTCTGGATAGCATAGTGTTCAGCGCGGCTGAGATTGTACGTCACTTGTTGTTTGTGCATAATGTCAGTTTGTGCATTATTGCAGAAGCATTGTATATAGAAATCCAGATTGTAATTATGACCTCAGGGGGAGTCCACATAGAATCTTTTTTCTTTTGGTGTTGATAGGGGGGATCTGGTTGGTCAGATTGATGTTCATTGGTAGTTTGGAAATATTCTCGTAGACGAAGGCGGCAAAAGAAAGATTCAAGGTCACCACAAAATTGAATCCAGTTTTTGGGGGACGTGGGGCAGAAAGAAAGACCCCGGAATAAGACAGACTCTTCTGCTGGGTTGAGTTTGTAACTAGAGAGGTTGACAATATTATCTCCTGAGCTGAGGTAGTTGCTGTTGTTGTATCCTGTGGTGTGGAGTAGTTTATTGTCTTTTCTTTTTTGTAGGGAGTAGAAGTATATAGTAGATTTCTTGTCTTGTAAGGTGTTAACTGGTATGGATGTTTGTCTTGAGATGAGATTTTCAAAGTTAGAGATGTAATCCTTGATATTCTTCTGTTTCTTGTATAGAATACTAATCAAGTGGTTCCTTAATTTCTTGGATAGGCTGTAGCAGAATCTCTCACTATAAAAGTTACTTCTGCCCTTCCCTCAGCAAGAACAGAGTGATAGGGGAAAGGTGATAATCCCTTTTGAATGTGGAATCTGACACTTATCAAGAAGATAATTGCTGTATTCTGCGGGATTAGCATAAGGAACCCAGTTTTCAAGTGAGAAAAAAAGTCTTTGGGTGAAATAAATTGTGCCTGCACCTGTGTAGGGGCAGGGAGATTGGCAGTTGTATAGATGAGTCTATATCCTGACTACAGATATGTCAGTGTGAAAGGGAGTATTAGGGCGAATAGTGGGTCACAGGGAGTAACTGGATCCAACATCTGCCACTCTAGTCCATGAACTTGCAGATATTGACATAAGTGCAAATTAGGCTTCAGTTCATCTGTTGTTAGTGAATCTTTTGTTTCAACACCCTTTGCAGAGAAGCCACATTAAGTTTCTCTGTGGGATTCAGAAATTGAATTTGGGCAGATTCTGATACTCTTCAGTACATCTCCTAGATTAAATTTTGTTTTTGTTTTTCAAAGCATGTTAACACTGCACTACTGATTTTAAAATCTGGTGGAGGTGATAGTTCATCTCAACTAACTGATGCATATGAAAATACAACTTTCCTGTCTACTCTGCAATTTTAAAATATGATACTTAAAATGGATTAGCTAATATGATTGAATAAAACACTTTTATCTATTCTAGACAACATACCTTTCTCATATTGAGTGACACTTTACAAATAGCTCTCCACTGATTTTAATAGAGCCACTGAAGGAGTAAGATACTTTTCATCATGTGTAAAAGGTATAAGAATTTCACCTTTTATAAACAAAATGAAGTTTTTCATGAGAATGAAAGTTCGTGTAAATACATTGTAGAGATTTGGGACTTTCACAACAGTTTAGTAATAGGTGGAATTTTGCCATAACAGAGTTTCCTGTAAATGGGTTCCCTTGTATTACCTGAAATATCTTCCTCTGCCCCTCCCATTCCCTATTAAGAAATAACTTGCAGGCATAGGTACTGGTGCTTGAAGTGGTTTCTTTTATATACAGGGCTTACAGTTTGGTTTGATGGCTCTCAGCACCCATGATCCCAGGCTGAATTCATTGTATGATATGCTGTGCTACTGTTTTCACCTGGGAGGAAATTTATAAGTATGTTACGTAGACTATATTATGTTATATCATATAGTGCAAGGAAGGAGATACCATTTAATTTATGGCTATATTAATACACATATACCTATGGTTAAAAAAGTCTTGCTTGTTTTGGATTTTAGAAAGGCATTTAAAATTAATGTTTACCAGTTTTTAATCTTTCATAAAAAGAAAAAATGGAACCTCAATAAAGCCTATACAACAAGCATTCCCTGTCTTAAACAACTTTAAAGTAGAGGTGAGTGACAAGCTGGAAGCAGTGATCATGAGATGGTAGATTTCAGGATCCTGATCAAAGGAAGAAGGGAGGGTAGCAAAATACACACCCTGGACTTCAGAAGAGCTGACTTTGACTCCCTCAGAGAACTGATGGGCAGGATTCCCTGGGATGCTTACATGAAGGGGAAAGGAGTCTAGGAGAGCTGGCAGTATTTAAAAAGAAGCCTTATTAAGGTCACAGGAAAAAAACGTCCCGATGCTCAGCAAGAAAAGCAAATATGGTAGGCGACCAGATTGGCTTACTGAGGACTTCCTTGGTGAGCTTAAATACAAAAAGGAAGCTTACAAGAAGTGAAAACTTGGACAGATAACTAGGGAGGAGTATAAATATGTTGTTCAAGAATTCAGGGGAATTATCAGGAAGGCAAAAGCGCAATTGGAATTGAAGTTAGCAAGGGATGTAAAGGATAACAAGAAAGGTTTCTACAGGCATGTTAGCAATATGAGGGTGATCAGAGAGGGTGTGGGGCCCTTACTAGATAAGAGAGGTAACCTAGTGACAGATGATATAGCTGAGGTATTCAATGCTATCTTTGCCTCTGTCTTCACTGACAAGTTCAGCTCCCAGACAAATGCAGTAGGCAACGCGGTATGGGAAGGAGGTGGACAGTCCTTGGTGGGGAAAAAACAAGTTAGGAACTATTTAGAGAAGCTAAACATACACAAAACCATGAACCTGGATTAAATGCATCCGAGGGTACTGAGGGAGTTGGTAAATGTCATTGCGGAGCCTTTGGCCATTATCTTTGAAAACTCATGGAGATCAGGAGAGATCCTGGATGATTGGAAAAAGGCAAATGTAGTGCCTATCTTTAAAAAAGGGAAGAACAATCCAGGGAACTACAGACCAGTCACCTTTACCTCAATCCCTGGAAAAATCATGGAGGGGCATTACTTGGTTCCTTAACTAAATTTTTGGGTTTGTTTGGAAAGTAAAATGAAATTGTACATGCTTCATTTAAATCATTGCTCTGGGATGGGGCTGGAAATGAAGGGTTCAGTATGCAGGCTGCCCTGGGGAGAGACTATCCTATCCCTTTCTCACCACAGCAGGTTGGGACCAAGTGAGAAGTACCTCTTGTGACCGCTGCAGCACCAGTGGGCATAGTCAGGGGAGAAGGCTGCCTGTCCCCTGTCTGGGATAGGTACAAGTTTGTCTGACCCTTGTGTTCTCCAGCCAGAGTGAGGAACGTAGAAAACTCTGCACTTTCTCCTCATTCCCTGGTGAAAGGAAATAGCCAGTAATGTCCTGTACGAATTGGGGTAGGGGAGAGGGAGCTTCAACTTTTCCACCCTCCATAAAGGAAACCTGGTGGGTAGAAGGCTCAGGATTGGGGTAATCCCAGATGGGGGAGGGGAGGCTCCAACCTGCCCCTTTCACCTGCCTGATCTGTCTCTTTTCTGTATGGTTTTCTGTGAAGCAATTCTATTCCTGGCACATTCCATTTTCCTTGCTCAGCTAAACCCTTTCCTTAAGGAAAAAAATCTTGTAGAACTGAATGAGAAATAATAGACCTCAAAGATTCTTTCTATCCTAAATTGGCTCTAGTTCTTGTAACTTCACATCTTCCATGAGAGTCTTTACTATTTAATCATTTTATACTCTGGCATTACTCACATGCCTAAAGTTAAACTACTTAAGTGTTTGCACTTTGGGAGCATATGTGTATATTTTAGTTAATTTTAAAACCAGTGTTAATCATCTTTGATTATAAATATACATAGTAATCCATTTTTAAATAAGTCTGCATGATAAACCCAGATGGTGTCCCATTATTTGAGCGCAAACTAATTTGAATCAGGAGGCAAAGCTTTTAAATATTGTAATTGACTGCATTAAGTCAGCTTGACAAAATTGCAGATATGCATACTGAAATATTGAAAAGCTTATAAACAGAGTTAATATACAGACAGTCCCCAGGTTACATGGATCCAACTTACATCGGATCCCTACTTACAAACGGGGTGAGGCAACCCCGCACTAGCTGCTTCCCCCCAGCAGACCAGGGAGACGCGAAGCTAGCGGCCCCCCCAGCAGACCAGGGAGACGCGGAGCGGCTTTTCTCAGCAGACACCTCAGCTTGAGAATAAAGGACTGAGGGAAGTGAGGTGTGGGAGAATAAAACTGAGCTCTGGAGAAATGTTTGCCTAGAGTTTCCCCTACAATATGTACCAGTTCCGACTTACATACAAATTCAACTTAAGAACAAACCTACAGTCCCTAACTTGTACGTAACCCGGGGACTGCCTGTATGTGAGTAGCAGTTGTTTACCATTTATTATATAATATACATGAAAGACAATATCTATTTTCAAACCTATAATTCAAAATTGCCAAAAGATTTTTATTGGTGTTTTAACAAATAAAATTGATAGTATGCTGAAAGTTTCTAAATCAAGTTTCAGACAAACAAGTTTTAACAAGAGAATTACTGAAAAACAGGTTTTACCCTCACCTATTGTTCTGGCATTAACAACACATATTGTTACATTACATAAAGACAGTGGAGTGGGATCAGTGATTATTTTGCCTCTCCAGTCACATTTTAAATGTTTTCAGTGCATGTGTTGGCTGGTCAGAAAAAATGCAGGAAGGAGAATATGTAAAAGACAACTACATTATGATACAAGGTGTTTGACAGCATAGTACGGTAGTCTGTTTGGATGTGTACAGAGAGTTTAAACAAGTAGTCTATGTTAAAGCCATTGGGAACAATGGATCACTAAGAAAAGAGGTCCTTAAAATTTTAAATAATTGGATTCAGCCAAATCAATTTGCCCTTTGTTGGTATTTATGGATAATTGATATATACATATATGTCTTGGAAGTCACCATGTCTTTTCAGTACATAATGCACATGTCTGTTCATAACAAAAAGTGTTTGCTAGCATAGTATCAAAGATGGTATTTCTGCTTTAACTACTTTAACAAATCAAAAAGCAATTGCATCCTTTTTTTTTTACTTTTATACTTTTTAGGTGGTTTCAGACACCATCACAAGTTTTTTATCATGCAGCAACTGAACATGGAGGAAAAGATGTCTATCCAGGGCAGTGCTTATGGGAGGGTTGTGAACCTTTCCAGAGACAGAGGTTTTCTTTCATTACCCACTTACAGGTACAGATTTTCTTGCTATTTTTTTGTAAAGTAAAATGTGGAATTTCATTTAAAAGTCTTCAGATACATTTTTTCCTTTTCTCATACAGGATAAGCACTGTTCCAGAGATGCTCTACTTGCAGGATTAAAGCAAGATGAACTCGGACAAGCAGGAAATCAGAAACCTTCCAATAAGTAAGAGACATGAGGCTAGTTATTGATAGAGATAATAGAGTTAGAAATAACTGGAAGAAGGTTGTATAATTATAATTTGATGTATCAAGCATTTCTCTAATCTAGATAGAGCATAGTAGTCCTTGTTATAAAATAAGCAAGAGAAATGAGTGATTGTGATATCTAAGAGAAAAGGTCACAGTGGTCATGTAAAGCACAAGTTGAAAAAGCCACATGTTCCAAAAGCAATTGAGGGTACTGTGCCACTAAACTCCAAGAGTCATTGATTAAAAGTAAGCACCCATCTTCAGTAATGGAAATGTTATCTCCAGATTATCTCCCAACCAACCAACATAAGAACAGCCATACTGGGTCATACCAAAGGTCCATCTCGCTCAGTATTCTTTCTTCTGACAGTGGCCAATATAAGATGCCCCAGAGAGAGTGAACAGAAACACATAATCATCAAGTGATCCCTCTCCTGTCATCCTGTTCCAGCCCCTGACAAACAGAGGCTAGGTACACCATTCCTACCCATTCTGACTAATAAGTATTGATGGACCTAACCTCCCTGAATTTATCTAGTTCTTTTTTGAACCTTATTAAAGTCCTGGACTTCATAACATCCTCTGGCAAGGAGTTCCACAGGCCAACCGTACGCTGTGTGAAGAAAAACTTCTTTTTTGTTTGTTTTAAACCTGCTACCTATTCATTTCATGACCCCTATTTCTTATATTACGGGAACAAGTAAATTACTTTTCTCCATATCTGTCATAATTGTATAGATCTCTGTCATATCCCCCCATATCTCCTCTTTTCTAACATGAAAATTCCCGGTCTTTTTAATCTCTTTTCATATGGGACCCGTTCCAAACCCCTAGTCATTTTTGTTGCCCTTTTCTGAACTTTTTCCAGTACCAATTTATCTTTTTTGAGATGAGGTGACCACATCTGTAAGCAGTAGTCAAGATGTGGGTGTATCATAGGTTTATATAGAGGCAATAAAATATTCTCTGTCATGTTCTCTATCCCTTTTTAATTAATCTGTGGGTTTATTTGGTTTTTTTTACTGCTGCTGCACATTGAGTGGATGTTTTCAGAGAACTATACACAATGACTCCCAAAATCTCTCTCTTCAGTGGTTATAGCTAAATTAGTCCCCATCATTTTATATGTATAGTTGGGATTATAGGATAGGTTACAGACCCCAATTAGTAATTCCATAATATCACATTTGAGTTCTTTCTGTACTCTTGGGTAACTACCGTCTGGTCCCAAATAGTCGCTTGTGACTATTAAGTTTATCAATTTGTTCCAAAACTTCCTCCAATGACACCTCAGTGTGGGACTGTTCCTCAAATTTGCCACCTAAAAATAATGACTCAGGTTTGGGAGTCTCCCTATCATCCTCAGCAGTGAAGATTGAAGCAGAGAATTCATTTAGTTTCTCCTCAATGACCTTATTGTCTTTAAGTGCTCCTTTGGCATCTCAATTGTTCTGTGGCCCCACTGGTTGTTTAGCAGGCTTCCTGCTTCTGATGTACTTAAAAACATTTTGCTATTACTTTTTGAGTTTTTGGCTAGCTATTCTTTAAACTCCTTTTTGGCTTTTCTTATTATATTTTTATACTTAATTTGATAGAGTTTAACCAACATTATCTTTTTGTATTATTAGTGAATCTGCAGTTTTGATATAGTTAATGCTGAGACTGTTTAAAAGACAATTCTAAATGCTCTAAAATCCACATACTTAGTTGGATTGTATCAATTTACTATGCCTCATGAGAGGCTTGGTAAGATTAATGATCAATATTTGGCATCATTTGAGCAAGAAATTGTCAACATAAAGCCCCCTAAAAATTAGCATTTTATAAGATCATCTAGTTCTTCTAAGATTTTTTGTGTGTGTGCACACACCTGGGGTTCTGACCCTCCTCAGACTGCTCCATATTTATCATATTTAGTGCTCCCATTACCACTTGAAGCATTTCTTTGCAGAAGATACTCAGATTCAGTTATGAACTTTAGGTTGATGTATCAGTCCAAAATCAAAGTTCCCCCAATCCAATAGTTCTTTGAGTTGGTGGGGTTAAGGCATAGTCAGTGATATGCCAGGATTAGAGAGTGATATGGCCAGCATCATGTCCATCCATATTCAGCTGCTGTATCCTGATAGATCAAGTACCTGTTTCACAGCTTGGCTGTGTTGGAGGTGGCTTTTCAGTATGACATCAATCAAGACTCAAACCTGTGACCTTCAGAATTGTAGTTCAGTGTGTCAGTAGCTCAAGTAAAAGAAAATAAGATTATGGCTTTGGCTAAATCTACACTGCCATTTCACTGTGCTGAAACTTTCTTGCTCAAGGGTGTGACAAAAGACCCTCCCATTGCCGCAAGTTACAGTGCTGTAAATCACCAGTGCAACAGGCTCCCAGCACTGTTAGCTGCTCCCCTCATGAGAGTGCTTTACATAGAGTTCAGGGAGAGGTTTCTCTTAGCACTCCTGCCAGGGCCATATTTTTACTTCAAAGCACTGCCACAGCAGCACTTTAATCTTAGAAGTGTAGATGAAGCCTTTGTTAACAATCAAATTATCTCCAGGTAGTCTGATGTCAGAGTAATTGGGTGACTCAGAGAGAGGTACACTGGTCATGGAGCCCATACCATACCATACCATACACTGAGACCAAGCCCCATCCTTAACTGTCAGAGAATGTCTGTTGTGCATGTTCCCTGCTCACTTGTAAGGACTTGTTTGGAAGTTTTTCTCTGAGACCAAAAGAGCTGAGTTAAGAGCAATAATTTATAAAAGTTCAACTTTACAAATAATTTCTGCTTTTACATCAAAGTGTTGTCAAAGAAAATAGCATTAGAGGAAAAATAAACTACTTTAGGACAAAGTTAAGGTAATTAAATTTTAATGAACTATGATACCAAGTATGCTCAAAGGAAATCCATGTCATTTACTTCAGGGGATCTAGATACCTAACCCCTGTAACTTGAGCTGCTCAAACATTTCCAGATCCTTATAATTTTTGGAGGCCAAAACAAAGGAATATTGGGGGGTCAAAGCTATGAAGACGAGTGCAAGTGTGTATGTGTTGGAGCTGTGCAGAGATGTTGACATTGGGACAGTGCAGAATTTTGCCCCTTTTGCCTCCTGGTTCTGTTCTGGCACAGCTACAGAGGTGCCTGTATATCCCTAGATAATATAATACTAGAACGGGAAGGAACCTTGAGAGGTCATCAAGTCAGTCGTCCTACGTAGGCAGTTTTTTCCAGTGCTTAGCCACCCTGACAGAAATTTTTTTCCTAATGTCCAACATAAACCTCCCATGCTGCAATTTAAGCCCATTGTTTTTTGTCCTGTCATCAGAGGTTAATGAGAATTATTTTTCTCCATCCTCCTTGTAAGCTGCTATTATGTCCCCCTCAGTAGTCTCATTTCCAGACTAAACAAACTCTTTCTGGTCCTCAGCAAGCACCGTCCAACCCTCACAGTTCCTCCTAAAGCCAAAAGAGCAGGCTCCAGATCTCCCCTTTCTTCCACTTCTCCCCAACCAGGGCAGAAACCCAGGTTTACCCTTCCTTTGATGCTGATGTTTTTAGAGGAAAAGGGCTGGTCAAAGCAGTGCAGAAGTGTGCGAGGAGGAAAAGAGGTGTCTGAGCTATTCTGCGAGGATGTGGGGGTCTTTAAAGGTGCCCCCACAAACACCCTCATCCATGATCCCTTTCTTGTCTTCCCCCTTTGAAACATGCCCCTACGCTAGCCTGAAATGTACTAGCATTGGTTAGTTAGAACAGTGGTTCCCAAACTTTTCAGCATCATGCCCTCTTTTTACGGCCCCTTTTTTATTTTTGAGAAACCCTGAGGGGCCCCCCTGCCTCCGGCCCCCAAAAAATAGCAGCAAAACTTGTTGAAGTTAAAAAAAAAAAAAAAAGGAACTAAGGGGCCGAGAAAGAGTTGCAGCCCCTTTAATTCCCGGAACCAGTGTAAAAAAAAAGGTGCTGGAACTCCAATGGAAAAGTCATTGACCCCCTCTCCCCTCCAAAAAGATTGTCCTTTTAAGAGCAGAGCAGGCATTGCCCTTTTAAGGCAGCCATTTTGAAGTCTGCCCAGGATGCTTCATCCCCCTGCCCCAGCCAGCCCGAGCTGCACAAGTTCCAGCAGACGCCCAAGCCAGGAAAAACAGAATATACCATACATTTCACATGGTATTTTCTGAATTTTTTTACCAGACGGACCAGGCTCTTTCTTGGGGGTAGCGGAATTGATGGGGGGCGGGAAGGGGGCGGGCTGAGTCGCTTCACACCTAGTTTGGGAACTTATCGGTTAGAAAGTTACTTTTCCTTTACAAATGCCATCTGTGAAATGCAGTGGTTTTCTGGAAAAGATATATTTTCTCATGTTCACCTAACTAACCCTGTGGCATTGGTAAGGCACAGTTTTCACCCGTTAAAACAAAAGGCAAATTACGTGAGAACTGAGAGCTCTTTTAACTGTGAATTCCAAAGAGGTTAAAAATAAAAGCCTATCAAGAGTAAAGGTCTTAATAAATATCAATGTGCTAGAAAATAGCATAAAGATACATGTTTAATAATAACTATATCTTTATCAATGTAGGCAGCCAACTGTAGGGGCTAGTGCCTCTACACCTAGAGCACAGAAGGCTATTGTGAATCATCCTAGTGCTGCCCTCATGGCGCTAAGAAGGGGATCAAGAAACCTTGTCTTCAGAGATTTCACAGTAAGGAGCATTTAGATTGTGTATTTTAAATTAATGGTTGGCTGTTTTGTTTTTAATATGGCTTCCTTTCTTTTTTAGGATGAAAAAGAGGGACCAATAACGAAACACATCCGATTAACAGCTGCCTTAATATTAAAAAATATTGGTAAATATTCAGAATGTGGTCGCAGGTGAGCAATCTTAGAATTTTTCTAATACTTTCTGATGGAATAAAGTGTGAAACATGTTGCTTTCATGCTGTTTTAATACCTTTTAGATTCCAAATGACAGGCAGATTTTATATTTAATAATTTTAAAAAGAATTTCCACTTTAATATGACTGCATGATTAATATGTTAGTTTTACATAATACAAAATTACAAAAAAGTGATGGCAAAAAGGAAAGGGTAACAGTGAGTGAAATGGCATTTGAGACTAATTTCATCTTGTACATCTTGCACAACTTTAAGTTAGAATATCTAATTTGCGAAAATGGATGATAATGCTCAAGAGGAACAGAAGAGATTACAAAATTGTCCCTCTGTTTGTAGGCTGTTCAGGAGGAGACGTGCCCTCCAATAAATACATTAGGAGAAATTATGTAACACTGTGTTATTTATCCACATGATATAGTAGACTTCCAATAATCCAGAACCTTTGGCACCCAGGTGGTGTCTGATTATCGGATATTCATGGATTATTAGGAAGTACTATAAGATGGTTTATATATTAATGTTACATATATACATACACACACACACACACAGAATATACTGTATATAAAGTGTTTTTAACCCTTTTTATTGTACATACTGTATACAGTATACTGTAATGTTTTAGTTTTTAACCCTTTTTTACCCTTTTTATTGTACATACTGTAATGCATAAATTTAGTCATAGAATGAAAGAATAAATGTACAGCACAGTACTCACCATTATTGTTCTGAAGCCTTTGAATACAGAAAGCAGAGGATACTATGTACAGAAGTGTGCAGCACTGGCTAATCACTTAAACTATTAATCACTTAAACTATTAATACAGTAACTTGAAACACTTAATACAGCACTTTATTCACTTAAACACAAAAATTATACACTTCAACTCGAATACAGTCTGTAAATTATTCACTTAAACACTAAAAAAACCACAAACTTAAACAAAACACTAAAACTTAAATCTAATTTTGTTTATTTTCCATGCTGCACAACTGCTTATCATCTGATAAAAACCCGTGCTTCATCCTTCATCATCCGGGTTATCATCTGGGTTATCAATATCCTCCTCTGCTTCCATGGGGTTGTCAACAACAATAGGCTCTGGTGGTGGTGGTGAGGACAAAGGCTGAACTATCTTCCGTGCCCTTGCAAACATATCCCTGAGATCAGCTTGCTTAGAGGACTGTGACTTCTTGGTATAAAAGTTATTCAGAATAATATGAAGGTTCATCATTTCAACTGCATTATATTTGCTGCAGCTCTCTGCAAAGTCAACGAATTTGGAAATAAAATCAGTTGCCTCTCGCCAGGTATATTTTGCTCTCTCTGTCACTTCCTCTTCTTCTTCTTGAGGTTTTTGTGGATTCATAACACTTTCAATGATAGCAGCATCACTCAAAATTTCTACGACTGGTTCGTCTTTGTCCATATCAAGCCATTGTTCAATCTCATTTTCTGTGAGCTTTGCAACAGCATTCTTCTCAGGGACATTTTCAGTTATTTTTTGTATGTCACTAATGTGCTTAGGCCTAACATTAAGGCCACAAAATTCCTCTTCACCAAAAAAATCATCACAAAACATGATGCTAGGCCAAAGTTTCCTCCAACATTTTTGTCGAGTAGCCTTCTTTACATCTTTCAAAGCCAATGCAGCCGCATACACAGCGTCCTTAAGGTTGACTTCGGATTGAAATTCAGAAACACTGCAGTCTGAGTTTAGCAGCTTTCGGACAAAAGACCCCCTGTAGAAACACTTAAAGTTCTGTATCATGCCTTGATCCATAAGTTGGATCAAAGACATCACATTCGCTGGCAAATATGTAGTGAAAATATTTCCACTAACAAGCTCCGAAGTGGGCGGATGTGCTCGACAGTTATCGAGCAAAATAACAGCTTTAATATCCTCTGGTAGGCCCCCCCCCCCCTTTCTAAAATTCTCCTTAACTGCAAGCACAAAATAATTAAATAAAGAGTCCTTAAAGATTTCTGCCGTCAGCCAAGCATTCCCCTGTGCCTCGTAACTGGCAAACTTGTAAGAGTTTTAAAGGCCCTAGGCTTTTTGTATTTCCCTACAACAAAAAGCTTAAGCTTATGCGTGCTAGACGCATTTGCGCATACGAGAACTGTAATGCGGTCCTTCTTCATTTTGAAGCCATGAGCAGCCTTTTCACCACCACCACCACCAACCAGAGTAGAGTTCGGCAAACAACGCCATAAGAGCCCAGTTTCATCGGCATTGTACATTTGAGAAGGCGACAAACCGTGTTCATCCACCAACTTCACAAAAATAGCGCTGTACATCTCAGGGGCCACGTGATCGGCAGACTTTTGCTCACCGCTGATGTCTAACTTATGGATCCCATGCCGATACGAAAAATTATGCAACCATTCTTAACCCACATGATTCACTAATGTTCATTTCACAGTGAAACTCTTTTGCTTTTTCTATGAGCATTGGCCCAGTAATGGCTTACCTTGCACTAAACCACTTAAACAAAGCCACATCCAACTGTGCCATCTTAGGCATTTTCAGAGTTTGCCGTACCTCGGTATGTTTAGTAGGCACTTCACTTTCAGCAACAAATGCTCGCAACTTATCTTTCTTTTTCTTTGTCATAGATTGTCGAAGATCCAATGTTAAATTCACTCATGTTAGTGTTCTGATTTATGCCTCTTTCTAGCACCTTTATAATCTGTAATTTCTGGTTCAATGTCAGTGTTACATGCTTCCTTTTTACAGTTTTCTTACCACTAGCACTACCACTAGCACCTTCATTCACTTTAGACGCCATTACTACACACCGATGGTCGAAAATATTCGAAATATAAGTCAAAACATCTGGAGAAAACACAAGCACTGGCTAGCGTCACACAATGATAGTGGCAGACTGACTCAATCCCGTCCGGTTTCGCTAGGTTCAGCTGCTGCCGCTGCTGCTTTGTGACTTTGCTTTTGCCGAAGTTCACTCCCTAGGCTCTTGCCGTTTTGATGCTGGACTCTCAGGAGTGCCATACAATTGGATGCCGGACTATTGGAGTTGTAATATTTATTTGTTAAATCGACTAGACGCATAGTTATATTCTCTAAGCAGGAAGATTACAAGATCAATAACTGATGAGATGTAGACCTTGAAATTCTTTCTTTAGAAAGAAGTAGTGAAACTAAAGACTGTTTTTATTAGCCCAAAATATAAATGCCTCTCTTCTAAAAGGAATATTTTAAAGAGCTATTAATGTAGCGTATAGTTGATTATTATGATTTTTTGCTACTGTCTGCCTTTTTCAGAAGCACAGCCTCTTGACCTTTTTTTTAGTATTTGGTTCCTTCCATGGCCACCAAATGTAATTTATCTGTGCCATAAATGAGATCCAGTCTTTTCAAAAGTGACCAGTGGTTTTGACTGCTTCCATTTTTGGATGATACACCCTAAAGGGACCTGTTTTTGTTTCATTTGTATTCAGTAAGTGAATGAGTGCTCAGCAACTTCTGAAAATCCTGTTTTTGTTTCATATGTATTCAGTAAGTGAATGAGTGCTCAGCAACTTCTGAAAATCCTAGTTGTTTTAAAATGTCTCCTGTTGGCTGCAGCATCTTATTCCACCTTGAAGAATATCTAAGTATTCTACAGAATACTTATTTATTGCCTAAATGCTAAAGTTTCAGAGCGCAGCACTGCAGCTTTACTGTGCGCTGTAGCATCCCTAGAGCATGAATAGATAAAGGAAGGGAATCTTTTCACTCTAGCTGTGGAACACCAAATCATTGCCTGTGCAACCCTCCATACCTGCATGCAGGAGAGTGTCTGCTCGTTTCCTATCCGTCTGCTGCACATTCCTTCCACAGCAGTGAGCAGAGACCCGATGAGCTGTGATGAAAGGGTGCTCCTTGCTTATGGAGGAATGAGTAGGATTAGCTGTCCTTTGCCTCTGTAACTAGGGATGTCAACATGTAGTCCACTACACGCTTAACCAATAAGCTTTATCAACCACGCACTTCTCTCTCCCCTCCCCCACTACTTCTGTATCAGAGGCAGCAAGAGGGGTGGAGAACAGGAGCAGAAGCCAGTGCTCTTGAGGAGCTGGCTTTAAGCAGGCTCCCATG